>NC_081172.1:9340500-9669500 GCF_012432095.1 Onychostoma macrolepis | reverse complement strand
TGAAGTTCTTAGCAATGCATATTACTAATCAAAAATGACGTTTTTATGGTAAGACATTTACAAAATATCTTCATGGAACATGATCTTTACTTAATATCCTAATGATTTTTGGCATAAAAGAGAAATTTATAATTTTGACCCATACAATGTATTTTTGGCTATTGCTACAAATATACCCCAGCGACTTAAGACTGGTTTTGTGGTCCAGGGTCACATTTCAAGTAACACAGGGAAAAGACACGGAAAACTTAAATGGACATCAGAAAAGCAGCGCGCACATTTCTGGTTAAAAATGAACATCAACTGACACAAATCAGCAGCAAGAAAAGCTCCACAGTTTAGTAAACACAGGCAACCTCTTTAAGTTATTCTTCACTGTGCTGTACTGACACAATGCATTGCAATATGGTAGCACATTGTTTTGAAGCATACATTTGTTGCTTTTTTTTCTTGCCCCTCCACCCCCCGACTCGAGAGTCAAATGTTGCCAAGTACCATACATAATATTGTGAAAAGATTCAGGTAATCCAGAGAAAACACAGTATATATAGGGCAAGGCAAGAAACCTCAGTTGAATGTGATTGACCTTTGAGCCCTCAGATGGCATTGCATAAGAAACCGTCATGCTGCAGTGTTAAATATTGCCACATGGGCTCAGGAGTACTTCAGAAAACCACTGTCATTTACCACAGTCTGCTGCTGCATCAAGAAATGCATGCAATATCTGTTACTCTAGAAGAAAGTTATAGGCCTACATCAGTTAAATGCAACGACGCTGCGGGGTTCTCTGGGCCAGAGCTCATCTCAGATGAGTCCACATTTCCGCTTGTTTCTGGGAAGAATGGATTTCGAGTTCTCAGTCCCAAAGACCAAAGGAACCATTCCAGACTTTCATTAGTGACAGAAGCAAAAGCAAACGTCTGTCATGTTATGGGGGTGCAGCAGAGCAAACAGCATGGGTGACTGGCATATGTGCAAAGGTACTATTGACATGGAGGCATATATTGGGATTGTACAGATATATACTGCCATCAAGATTTCTTCTTTCATGGGAAGTCCATGGTTATCAGATCAAGACAATGGCAGCTCTCATTCTGCATGTGCTACAAAAGGCGGGGTTTCGTAGAGACAGAGTGAATGTGTTAGACCAGTCCAGATCTGTCTCCAATTGAAAATGTATGACCAGTCATGAAAAGGAGAATCAGACAACGACGATCACAGACTGCTGAGCCTCTGAAGTCTTGTATCAAGCGAGACTGGACAAAAATTTTGCTTGCAGAACTTTAACAATTAGTATCCTCAATTCCAAACAATGAAACATTGTAATTGAAAGGAAGGCTGATGTGACAGTGTTAAACATGCCTCTTTCTCAACTTTTTTGGAGTGTGTTGCAGCCATCAAAATCAAAATTTATTCATATTTACAAAACACATTTACGTTGGTCAGTGAAAACTTTGGAAATCTTTTCTTTTGTCAATTAAAAAAAAAAGGTTAAAGAGAATGAACAAATCACAGATTCTTGATTTTATTGCATTTTTACAAAATGTCCCAACTTCTCTGGAATTGGGGTTGTGCATACAACACTCAGCTGTGGCTCTGTGATCTTACCCCCATAAATTCTGTATTTGTTTGAGCTTCAGTAGATAAATCTAATAGGACACATTTTTAGTATTCTGTAGTGAAACTGTCTTTGTTGAATGTCCAAGTGTATGAAATGGTTATATGGTTATATAAATGGCCTGTTTTATTCTGAGGCCTCAGGGTGGCAGTGTTACCTATATTTAAAAGTAACAGTAACAGTGAGTGTCCTTTGGATTTACTAAATCACACAATTTCCTTTTAGAAAGAATCCATTACATTTCATCTTATGCTCTTTGCAATCTACTCTTGTCTTGTTGTCAGAAAAAAAATATCGAAACCTGTTTAAAACTAGATAAACGAAGCAAAATTGTTTAAGATAAGACTTTTTCCCCAAAAAATTATATCTCGAATTTGCCAGTGAGGTAAGAAAATTAATTTAAAATACACTCTTAAAAAGAACTATTCATATCTTCTGCAAGTAAATTGATCTTGTTTAAGGAAAATGTATATATTCTGACTGGGGGAAAAAATGAGAAATGCAGTGTATTTGCTTTGGAAGAGACTTTCTGAAACTCCCTCAGCGTGCAATGGCAGATCATCAGGGGTCGTGACCTTATTGCTTTCTATTGTCTGTTAGGTCGGAGCTGATCTGAATCTGGCCTCGGATCCCCACAGCTGTGCATTTCCACATTCAGTGGGATTCTCAGTAACAGCAGTTCATTTGAAGCCTGTCTTTGAAGGGCTTTCCTGTTTTGTGCGAGGTCTTTGTCTTTATCATTATCATTGATATAATTATCATACTTTACTGGCTATGTGAGCCGAGCGCTCTTTTCTGATGTAAAGCATTCAGTGTGAAGAGCCATAAGGGTTTGGTTTACAGACCGACCAATCAGGGAAACCCTCGGTGGGAGCCACCACACTGAAGACAGCTGGGACGTTAAAAACATGACTTAATTCAGCTTACCAAAATGTTCATATTAAAGAAAAACAGTGCTGGAGTGCAACGAACTCTCCAAAAACTCAGTATGTACAAACAGTTGCCACCCCCAAGAGATGAAATGATCGCAGCACGCAGACTCCTTTCACAGTTTCATTCATTTCCCTTCAGATGAAAGGATAACCTTTGTCATAACTTTCCAAAAAAAGGAGGGAGCAAAAAAAAAACCAAACTGATGCATCACGATGGCTTCACGCCAGAGAAATGTCAGAGGCGCTGAGAGCCAGAGATTGGGACAATAGGCCTCTCGATGTTTAGATAGAGAACAATAGTCTCTTTAGACAGTGCGTCTATTTCTCCCCCGCTGGCCTTTTGCGTGAATATTCCTGAGCCTGTGTTGCAGGGAAAAAGAGTGATGGATTCAAACAGTCGATGCCACTTTGCATTCATCTGCCTGTTTAGAAATATGACCAACTAGATGTCCGTCACGGCTTTTCAGATATTGAGAGGCTGAAAGCAACTATCTTTGAAATAAAGGTGATTCAGTGTGCAATGTTGGAGGACTTAAGATGCTTTTAAGAGACTGAATTGATCGTGCAACCACAAAATCTGATTACATGTTATAAAGCATATGATATTGACTAGCTATATGAGGGCTGTCCTCTTTGTGCTGTTCCTGGCAGTCATCCAGTGCTTAGACTTCTGTGAAACCAAAACCAGTCGGACTTTAGTGTCCTTTTTGTAAACCACAGGATTATCAAGATGGCAAATTTCCTGTCGTTATTTAGGGCGGACAAATACATTAGTAATGTAACGTGCCTAGTGAACTTTATGGACTTTGTTCTGGGTCTCAACAAGTACGTGGCATACTAGTTTGAAACCCAATCCCAGAGTCATGAATCCTTTGAACGCTCCATAAAAGCAGTTAAAGGTCAATCGTACTGTAAATTATGCTGCAATCCACATAATGAGCTCACCACTCCTTCTGATCCTGTCCTCTAGCACCTCTGTATGTCCGTTGGGCAGTTTCTTGGAGAAAACCTGGGCCGAGCGCAGGAACATTGCCTCTACAGCGGAACCTTTTAATAAAGCGATCTGATCTTCATGATCCAGAGACTGAAAACCTGCTCATAAAACAAGAACGCAACAAATATGTTTGCTTAGAATTGCCGGAGTTATTGCATCCTCCTCATAGGACATTGCTGTCATATAAAGTGTTTTCTTGAACTGTTCATTTATTTTATTTTCAAAGTGGCAGATCCTGCTAGCGAAATAGCTGTTCTAGAATTTGAAAAACAGTACCTGGTATATTTTTTGTGAACTCAACCAGCACTTGAACGTGACTAGTTGCCATTTCGGTCAGTAGAAGGAAGTTTTCTTCTGTGTTAAATTGCTCTTGTAGCTGTGGACAGGTTGGAAGGAAGGGAAAAAAAAGCATGCAAATAAGCCACTGTTTTATGACATTGGGGTGGTGATAACCTTGGTTTACGTAATGATTTAACAGTGATAAGAACAGGCAATGCTGTTTACTGATTTTAACAGTAGCATTTGGCTGCTTTGTGCATTAAAGAATCATAAAAAGATTTAAAGACTTAAAAAGCTGATCTAAAATATGATAAGATGTTTTTTGGATTTTCGAGAAGACATACCAGTTTTTTCGCCATATCCTGAGGGATGCGATGTTTGTTGTGAGCATCAACTATATAACTTATTAAAGCCTTTTGGTCTTGGGTCAGTTCTATACTCTCCTGAAATGAAAAAAAAAAATGTGCCAAAATTCCTATTTAGAAATTTGGATCATGAAGAATCCAGCTATGTGTAATAATAAATAAAGATTGGTGATGTTGTTTTTTAATAACTAAGCAACGTTTGTTCCTGCTCAGCAATTTTACAAGCCTTGATCATAATATAATCTTTCAGAAGATTATATGTATATGTGAGCAAAAGTGAGAAGAATGATGGTGAAGAGGATCATTGAGGTTGCCCTTTAACCTTTTATAGCACTTCAGTAAAAGTTGCCTTAGTTTGCAATTATACCTGAAAAGTTATACTGTAACAAGCATGGCACCAAGTAAACTGTGTCTCAAATACTTCAAGTCGCACAAATCAAAATCAGACAGCACCTGTGTTCTTACCTTGGAGGGTTTAGTGGTAGATACAATTTGTTTAGCATCTCTACTATCACCAACATCATCCCCTATACTTTCGTCAGATGAGGCCTTTGTGTTTTTCCTCAGCCTTTTGGATTTGCACTGGATTTCAGTTAATAAGCCTGAGGATGAAAAAACAAAATAGATACAGAAACTATATACAGATTGGTCAGATTGACTGTTTACAAGCATACAGTTTTTCATCAAGGAAAAAAATCCTCAACAATATTTATGTAAAAACAATACACTATACATGAGCTACAGAAGCTTAGAAAATACAACTTCCACAAACTAATATTTTATCTGAAGTAAATCAATATTATTTGAACCCAAACCATCTCATATAATTTGTTGCCCAAATAGACAACCCATTCTCACACCCAACTCGTCACATATTGAAGCTTGGTCAGGACCACTTAGCGTCATTTTTATACTTGCAGGGTCCTCCGTTGCTTTAAACAGGAAACCCTTAGCGTCAATATGCCGACGCCATACTGGGAATTTTATCGTCATAATTAAATTATATATTGGGTAATAACATTGCCATTATTGCATATATGTTGGGGTGTGATTTTTCAATGTAAACAGCCACAACAGTTTTATTTATATTACATTATTTACACATTTATGAGCACATAACCCAACCCCTGCCCCTAAACCTACCACTTGTCAATAAAACACAAGATATAACAGGCAGATACAACTACCGTCATAATTTATTCAAAAAATATTAATATTCCAAGTCTTCCGAGGCAAAACATTTGATCTGTGAGAGGAATAGACGCGATCGCCGTCTCCGTACGCCGTTAAACTCATCCTGTGTGCTGCGCAAATTCAAAAAATGCTGCCAGAAGAAGCCTTACGTCAGCCTTGGTTGTGAAATGCTATTGGCTCTTGTGTGTCTCGTGACCAATTGCGTCATGCTACGGGACGGGAGTATCTTTTTGAATGAGATGTGAGCGCGTTAACGGAGCGGGACCATTTTCAGCGGTTAAAACCTTATGTTTTGCTCTCTTCTTCTCATAAAGACTTTGTATGGCTTCAGAAGACTTGGAATGCAACACGACTTGTTTGTAATGCTTTTATACTGCTTGTTTATGGTCAGTTTTTGCAATAAATACCTGTGACTGCACTTATATTTGCCTGTTACGTGTTTTATGTTGTTCAGAAGTGGGTAGGTTTAAGGTAGGGGTGGGTTATGTGCTCCAATAAAAGTATATAAAATTATTTATATTTTTTACAAATGCATGCAAACCATTAAACTAAGACAAACAACTGAAAACAACGGAGGAGAACGTGTTGTCATTTTCCATAAGCGTCTTGACCTGACGCATAAAGCAAGCAATTGAAAGCAATGGAGCTCCTATTTTGTCATATACTGACGCCTAGGGGCACTTTTGGCGTCTTCATAGTGACACGAAAGGCGTTTGACCATGCTTCAGTTTTTGACGCCTTGGGAGTGAGAATGGGTTGAAATAGACCATTGTACCTCTGTAGATACATTCTCTTTGGAAAATAAATTAAGATGCTTTTGACTATGCCAGTTAATAACTTATATTAAAAACTGCTGTTCAAGAGTTTCTGATCTGACTTATCTGATTTCACGATGTGCGTGACTCTCGGGCTGATATATTAGTTGAGGAGGAACATGTTTTATAATGTTTACAGTGCTCTTACTCACATTCTGCCAGCATGCCCATCTCTTTGCACTTTCTGAGTCGACACTCTTGGCATTTCCTGCGCATGTACATGTCCATCTCACAGTTTCCTCCACTCTTACATTTATATACAGCATTCTTTGTAATACTCCTTCTGAAGAAACCTGGAAGAAATAGCACAGCATGTTCAATATGCCACACATTTCGCATATAGTATACTATAATATTGGGAATCAGGATCCAGATTTTTCATAGAGCATCATGTAGTAAAAAACTGAGAAAGCTAAATGTTACAAAACAATTTTATTAATATTACCTTGAACTGTAAAGCTCAAACGATATGCAATTCTAAAATAGGCTACATAGAAACATTTTGGTTTTTAAATGTCTCTGGAATCTCAGTAGTTACATGCATTAGTCACCTTTTTGCATTTTTTATGGTTATTCATTTTCACGAGGACAGAAATTGCATTTAATTATTGGCATTTAGCTTTTTTTTTAGCATTTAACACTGCACCTCTATCAACAGACCTGAATTCAAATTTTGTGTCACAAATTAATTCCACTGATCCACTGTTTTGGTAAATAAGTAATTTTTTCCCCCTATCATATTAAGAGTTGATTTCCAATCGACACAGTGGATGACAGATCAGATGGCAAGAATAGACATACAAAAGCATTCAGGAGCAGATTTCATTGCTTCAAATTCAAATTGCCTTATTTGCATGACGTACTTTTGTACGTATTGTCAAAGTATTACCGGGATTATAATCGAACTATTCTCGAATTTTGAAAACCATAAAAAAAAATTAGAAGCAACAGTGGCTACCGTATAAGTCTAAACTATTAGGAGAAACAAGAAGGCCACTTTGTAAACACAGATCAAGGAATAGGTTCATTGCAGCCCATGTAAGGTATGGTGTAATGTTTAAGACATTAAGTTCAATACTGTAATACAGATACTCTTGGATGCTCGATTTTCAGTTCTAGGCAGCAGACAAACATGTGCAATTGGTTTTGGAACAGGTAATTATTCCAGCATGAGCCCATGAGCACAATGACACACATTAACATTGCATGGTGGCATGTGGCTCTGGTTGCCTACATCATTATTCAGCAGAAAGCTGAGAGGGAACCCAATCCAAAGTGAACATGAAGGAGCACCAAACCCAGCCAAGCCTGTGGGACTTGGGACACATAGCCTAGCATCTGCCCTTTGGGCATTGTCCATGCACAGGTGGAATTACACTTGCAGTCATTCAGCCAATGATTTTCCAAAGAGCTAAATTTGGCACATGGGGTTCCATGTCAATTATTACGTCCTTCATAAGCTATGAAGCCATGGATACAATATACAGTATCTATGAAGGTTTAAGGGTGAACAAAGAGGTCACAGAACAAAGGGGCAACTGTACATTGTTACAGTATATATCAAATAAATATATAAAATGCAAAGCTATATTTGGAATTTAAGGTTAAATGTGCAATTTCTAGGACTTTATCAACAAATAGCCCTGAACTCATTCCACTGGTTGAGCCAATGTTTTTACATAGCCTAATTATGATAATAATGAATAATAAATGAATGTACACCACTTCTTGCAAAAGATTTAAATGATTTTAATGCCTTAATAGAGGTGTCATAATAACATAGTTCAACAATTGATTTATCTTTAAGAAATGTAATATTACTGACAAAAAACTCTTTAACATGTTGTTATAAGCAACCTGCCAGGAACTATACTGATCTCACATATATAGTTGTAAGCTATATGTGTTTGGTTCACTAAAAAGAACTGACTCATTAGAGTAATTTTTGGGGGGAATCAGACTACACTGGTTGTGCTGTATATTTTTGATTGACTAAAAAGAGCTGACTCAGAGTCAATCATTTGAAAATTGGGTTACACTGGTTGCACTGTATGGATTTGATTCTCTACAAAGAATCAGCATATAAGATTCATTTGTTCAGGAATTGGACTACACTGGTCGCACTGTATGGTTTTGATTCACTAAAAAGAACTGATATGATTAATTTGTTCAGAAATTAGTCTACACTTCCTTGCATTGTAAGGTTTTGTTTCATTAAAGAACTGGTATGTAAGATTCATCCATTCTGCAAGCGGACTACTGGTCATGGTGTATGGTTTTGATTCACTAGAAGAATCAGATTATAAAATTATAAGATTCACATTGTTGATTCAGTAAGTAGTGCTGGAATCACTGACAAGAGTATTTTAGTATGTGGTTCCAAAATGTGCGAAAACTTTCAGTCCTGCTATTGTTTTTTAATAGAATTGATTCTGAATAAGAACCGGTTCCTGGCTCCCATCTCTATGAAAACCGTCAGAAAATCAGAAATACAGGTTTTGTGACTGAAAACGGCAGCAAAAATACTGCAAATTATGGCATTCACCTTTGCATCCTTCACATGTGAGTGCATTGTAGTGATACCCTGATGCTTTATCTCCACAGACCACACACAGTTCCTCGCCTTTGCTCCTTCCGGAGTGGGCTGCATGTCTGGATCTTTTACACACAGTCGGGACAACAGGGCAAGACTCGTCCAGCTCATTATCAAAGCCGCCCTCCAATGGTCCTTTCCTCATCTCAAAGACGGTGGATGGAGAGTACCACTCCTCCCCACTGTACTGTGGGTAGCAGTGCTGACTGGAGTAGTACGATGGTGATGACATGGAGGGTTCCACCGAGGTGTACTGCATGCTGGGATAGCTGGTGAAGGGCATGACCTCCTGGTCCTGTAGCAAAGGACTGTTCTGCTCTGCCAGAATATCTGAGGAGAAGATGGCAGGAGTGAGCGGAGCTTGTCAGTTTACATGTGTCATGGAGATGCAAAGCTCAAGTTCACCTTAAGGTTAGCCCAGTATGGAGTGCTAATAGGTCTTATGCCAACAGGACGATTAGTGAAACTACAACACACTGAGGTACTGTTACCTTGCAGACACCATCAGAGCCATTAATATCTCCTCATAAGTCGGTGTTAAAAACCATCTAGTAGGGCTGCACAATTAATCGAATTTCTAATCGCGATTACGATTATGGCTGTCACGATTACATAATCTTTCAAACCGCAATTACAAAAAAAGCGCGGTGTTTAACAGACTCAAACACACTGGATAAAAGACATTTTGTCTAACTGATAGTCGTTGTCACTCTGTTGTGCATAATAGATATGTTAAACGCCAAACGTGTCAAAAGCGGATCAAAATAGCGGTACTCGTTTGAACTGCGCGCTACACGGACCTTTTATCCGCTCGCATCAAAAGAAAACAGCGCAGCGCGAGCTTAGAGCGCATGCGCTTATTACAGTAACCAGTCGCGATCACGCGCTAAACAACGCTGTGAAATCCAGTAAGAAGCACTCGAGTTCAGCGCAGAGTTCTCCAGTACAAATCACGTCTCTTTCATTTAAACTAGTTTAAAGCCAAATAAATCGGAGCTGTTATTCTCATCAACACTGATGCAGAAACAGTGCAACAACGATCCAGTTAGAAGACGTTTCAATCCACAAATCACCCACATTTACCATAGTTTTACTGTAGCAACACTAACGGTAACAATGGTACGCTGGCGGAAAAGTAGGATATTCATATTGAGTATTATTATATTATTAATATACTAACTATGTTAAAGGAGTAATGGAATATTATTACATTATTTTGTTAATTATTCTATCAGTTGATGTGGATTTGTAATTGACTGAATGTCTTTAGGCTACTGTTTTTCAGTGCAAACACCATAGAAACCATATAGTTGGGCTACTTTTTTACCATGGTAATGAGGTGCTGTACTTTTGGTTATGTATAAAAGAGGAGGCTGTTACAGTTTTCTCAATGGTACTGTCAAATGTACATCTGCATCGCAACTCAAGCTCCCACTAATCTGAACTCAAGCTCCTGTTCTAATGTGCATTTCTAAGAGACAAAACTTGTAATATTACATGTTCAGTGCTACCAAATCAGGTGCTGGTGCCACTGCTCTCGAATGTTAGTCTGGAGCCCTTATAATATAAATTGTACTGTAAAATGTTACTGTAATTTGAATTTTTGTCTGTTTAATTGTAAATGAAATATATAGCTTTAGTAAACCCTTTTTTTCTTTTAGTTTTAGTATAACATTATTATACCATGCATAATTTTACCTTTTTTTGTTTAAAGAAGAAACCAAACCAATGTATAGTTGACATTTGAGGCTCAATGCTATAGAAAAGCAATAAAAGTTCAGGAAGTGTTTTCAGCCTTTTTTAAAATGTATATTTTATATAAAAATATGGCATGCAGCTTCAAACAATGGCATAAATCTGTTCAAAATAATCATTATTAATAATCGCAATTACAATCTCAAGGGAATAATCGACAATTATGATTTTTGTCATAATCGTGCAGTCCTACCATCTAGGAACATAATCAGCCTCTATCCAACTAGTAGCAGTAGACTGTGTGAAATGTATATAATACAGAAGTCAAACACACCCAGAAATAAAACAAGCAATCATTAACCAAAGCTCTCTGGATTTACACAATATTACTGTCTAAGGGAGTTTCAGTAAATTTTTCTTTTGATTATAATCACTTTTTCTTTTTCTTTTTCTTTGACAGTTGAGTGCACTTTTAATTTGTCAGACATAGGTTTAAAGGCATTCACAGTAACGCTTTATTTTAAGGTATCCTTGTTACAAGTTACATGTACTTACTATTATAATAACAATAAATTATGCATAATTACATGCAAGTAACCCTAATCCTAACCCTAACCATATAATAAGTACATGTAGTAAATTAATATTACTCAGTACTTAAATCCATAATTACACTATAACAGTATATATATATATATATATATATATATATATATATATATATATATATACACACACACTATAAATAAAGTATAACCCATTCTCTTACATACTGTTATGACTCTATATTATTAAACAAGGCCAGAAACATACTTTTATGCAAGTACACAAACGCATACTTAAGTGCTTAGTCAATGTATTGATCTGTAATACAGGGGGGGCGCTATAGTTCATTTCAAATCTCTATGGCATTAAAGTTAGCAAAAAATGGAAATTCACCTTATCTATTTTCTAAATGCATCTTATAGATCTTACTGTGAATGATTCATCAATGCGTGTTTGTTTACTTTATTTTGAGCTCGATCTTCCAGTGAAATGACCAACTTCTCTGTTGTGAAGTTTAATTAAGAGCTTGTTTTCACGTAAGCCCCACCCCTTTCTTACAGTTCAGATCTGCTTCCATTCAATCAACAACCGATGAATAGACCAATTCCCGCCCTACATTTTTACAAAGATCTGTTGCTACTTCTGTTAAATTGCAATCTGTCTCTATTTCAATAGTTGAGAAACTGATTATAAAAGAAGACTGTTCACTCTAATAACTGCTACAGCACCCCTTGTGGCAACACTGAGAACTTTACATGCACTTTCTGTTATGTATTGCATTATAAACTACAGGTCTGACCTATTTCAGAACACGATGCTAGAAATAAAGTTAGAATACCTAAAAGTGTTATATATTTGCATATTTTGAGCCAAACTCCATCAGGTCATCAGCTCTTTTTCTATGTTTGTGTTCATTATTAACAATTATGGAAAAACGTATGTAGTCCATTTGCTAACAATGACAACTTTCTCGGAACTGTGAAAGACTCATTGAATTCTCATTGGCAATTCAATCATTTTAAAGTAAACAAGACGTCTAAAACTTTTGTACGATATCTACACTACATTTTCGTCAACAACACAAAATATGACAACTGCTTCAGTATCATGAGATGGTACTGACCTGAAGCCTTATCCTGAACCATGGCCATTTCAATGCGACCCAGTGAGGGTACAGATGATCATTAGCCGTATTGATTCCTAATCATCCAGCTGTTCCTTCAACTCCTCAGCATGTGTCTATGTGTCCCTTTTCACAAAAGTATTACTGTTCCTGAACACCTTCATACTCCATACATACATAAGTGCTAGTGTGAACAAAGGTTGCTATAGTTGCTCATTAACCTGACAGTCACAATTCCCTGTCTCATTACAGGTAGGATCGATCCAGATTTATAAATGTCATCTAGGACAAAACATGCTGACGAGTGGTTGTAAAATTAAAGGTGGCAGTTTCACTTCTGCTAATAACAGAAATTTGCTTCCGTTTGTTTCATAGTTTCTGACTCATAGTTTTATTTCATCACCCACCATGGCAAAGATAGCATTAGGAAAGAAATTAATGTCAATTTCCAATGTACTCACCAAAAAAGTGTGAGCTCTCTGATAGGGGGAAAGCATCACTGGGTGGGATCTGTAAAGGTCCCACCACATTGACGTCATGGCCCACCCACTCATTCATTCAGAAGCCTGTGTGTTAAGTCTTGGCGTCCGAGATCCCTCAGTCCGGGATGGAAGTAAATGATGGGGTTAATCCTGTTTCTTCAAGACAGTAACAAATGGAGGCAGTTTTTATTGCAAATTAAGGTATTGACGCAATATAGTAAAGCATGTCACTTAAATTGATTTAGATGCTGCTTCTCAATAAAAACAAATCACTGATTGAAGTTAACATGTGAAGTTTTATACTACATCATTCAGATTTCATTTAGATTTCCTTGAGATTAGGAGGACAAGGTCCTGAAGTCATATCAGAAATCTAGAACATAGTATTCTAACAAATGATTGTTTTTTAACTGGAAATGCTACAGTTGATTGCAGTGACCTTTGCTCCAGTTTCAACTCTGGACGTTATGTTCAACACACTGTATACAGTCTGGCACTGGATTTTATAATATCTGCTTTTTCCATGGTTTTTAACACTAAACTACCTACCGTCTTCTTTTGGATTTTTCAAAATATTATGGTATCATTCCACAATATTTCATCCTGGAATCTCAGAGGTGAAATCTAATATTAGATTACTTTTCAACAGTTTAGCTACGCTGGAACTTTAAATGAGGTTTCAATTACTTTAACTTTTAGCACAATGAAACAAGATTTTAATTACTTTACTTCACAGCACTATTACTTTAAGAAACCATAATCTGAACACAGTGAACACATCCAAGAAATAAAACATGATGCATGTGAACTTGTTTTCCCTCATTGAAATACTCACGCACGTTTTATATAAATTTAGCAAAGCCTCATTGATGGTGTGTATAAATGAATAATTTTCAACAATTTATGACAAAAACGGGAATGATTAATTCATTTTCACATTATGCACTTATGGAAGATATATTCTTAAACGATTGCTATTAGCATGTCTACTTTTGTTCATTTGAAACCTTATTCTATAGCAGCATTCTGTTAAAGGTAAAATATCAGCGAACAACAGCAATGCTCTTTTTCTTTCAACAGTGCAGTTTTATGATGTTCCCACCTTAGGTGTAAATAATACAAAAGGAAACACTGGTTCTTTTAAGATAAGCCTCATAGTTACGATCAGTCTATTTTTAGTAATGTCATCTGACTAGGACAAAGCATGCTGATGCATAGTTGTAAAATTAACAGTTTCGCTTTTTTGTTTCTGCTAAAAACTGAAATTTGCTTCAGTTTGTTTCATAGTTTCTGACTCAGTTTTATCACCCACATATATGAATCATCTTCACATAATTCACGACAAGAACAGGAGGATTTATTCATTTTCAAGTCATAATGCATTCAGAGAAGATTTGTTTTTAAAAGTTCAGAAATTAATCCTCAGCATCGGCGTTTCTTTTTCTGTTACTGAACACCTTCATACTTCCTACATAAGTGCTAGTGTGAACAATGGTTGCTATAGATGAATCATTTTCACATAATTCATTATTTATTCAAGGAAATTTTTGGTATCAATATTAGCATATGTGCTTATGTTCAAAGCAATTCTAGCAACAACAGCAATTCTCTTTTTCTATCAACAGTGCCGTTTTATTACATTCCCAGCATAAATAATACAAGAGGAAACACTGGCTCTTTTAAGAAAAGTCACAGCGCTGTGATTTAGGATATGTGAACGAGGCCACAGTGTCGCAAACAACCATGAAACCAGGCCTCAACCGTTAGCGATATTGATTGATACATAAGTCACAACAACCAGTTTCCTTCATAAAACTATAATAAATCCAGCCCATAATTTCCCATGAGCATACATGCTAGTACACACAGAGGGTCTCCATAACATAGTGCCATTTTCAATCAATAAATCTCCACACTCGCCCCAATCACCCCAATCATCAAGTAATAGTAAGCTATAATAGATGATTTATTTTTATTAACAAGTATCAGAAACAGAATTTTCTTACCTATTACTCTAACAGATGCTGTGCGCTCCTGGGCCGTGTCTTGATATCTAAAGCCATCATAAGCATCAAGCTGATTCTATGTAGCAACTGGCTGGGGTCATGGGGAAACGGGACAGTGGTTATTAATTAAACTATCTGTCTGTTTCTCTTCATGAGTACTAGCAGTTCCTCCCTCTCCCATCAGCTCCAAACTTTGGCTGACAGGCCGACAAATGCAGCATTACCTCCTTAATAGCGAGAGATAACCAGTACAGCACACCCTTCTTCCCAACGCATTCCCCACAGATGCACGCACACATACCCTAACACTCATGTAAACACAATTATTACTCAATGATGCAAGTCTCTCGTGTAATTTAAAGCATTTGGATAGAAATACACCTACTCTGTTTTAGCTCATCACTGAAAACTTTGAAATCTGATACTTGTCTTCGAATTATGTGCTTGATCTTTGATAGTTTGGTTCAAGAATTATGCATTGCCTTTTGGTTATATTACATATTGTGGGATTTTAGTGTGGAGCTGAAGAGAACAGTAGTCTACTTCGGGGTCTGATGAATTGCCCAATAACCAATTACTGCAACTGTTATAAACTGGGATGATGACACATTTTGCAACACATGGCAGGCTGACATTAGTGGCAATTTCTAGAATTAAGTTTGAAACGATCTGTTGCATAGACTGCTTCTTAAAGACGCTCTCAAAATATACTCTGAAATGCATATTTACAAGATATGTTTACATCATTTTCCTAACTTTGTGATTGTAAGAATATGTCAGTTACTTTAGATCAAGTGTTTTTTTGTAATACTTAATTAATCTAAATTAATAAGAAAACATGTTACCTTATTATGGTTGTTCATTCTACATTTTTCGAAAATAAAATAAATAATAAAATAAAATTGGCAGTCCTAAAAATCCTTTTTGTACTATGTTGGATCCTCTAAAGAAATAAGAAATTTATTACAAAATATTTTTATTCAACTTAAATAAACTGAAATTTTAATATTTAGATGAAAAACTAAATGAAAATGAAAAATGTTTCCTTGGCGACTAAATGAAATAAATTTAATAAAAATAAATAAAATGACTATTTGGAAATAAAGAAAATTAAAAAAGTGAACTAAAACGTAAACTACAGCTAAAGTAAAAATAAACCTAAATAGTAATATTTAAAAAACAAAACAAAAACTAAAAAAATCTAAAGCAAATAACAAAATAATTAACAATTAAACAAAAAATAAAATAAAACATATAAAACAAAAAGATAAATAAATTTAGTAAATTCAAAATAAAAAACGAATGATAGTGTATAAATAATACAAAAAATAATAACTCTGCAAACCATCAAGGGAGAACACAACGCACCTTAATTCAGCACATTTGTTTATTAATTTATTCATTATTTTTTTATCGTCAGTAAGGGTGCTCAAATTTTTAGAGTTGGGTCCACTTACTAAATAAATCATTTATGACAGTTTTTTTCCCTATTTGCATGCAAATTTAACACATTTTTAAAATGTAATGTAAATATAACCTCCACATGTTTTATTTAGATGCTGTTTACAGAACCCCTGCCATATCTTTCTGCCATAACTTAAAAATTAAGTTAAAAATATTTCTGTAGTTGTAGTATGCTGAGTCAATTAATACACTGTAAAAAACAAAAAAAACATACTGGAATATGTTTTGCAATTAATACTCCTTCAGTCTTTCTAGTCAAAGTTACTTGCCATTTCTTTGTAATTATTTGTGAAAATTACTAGCAATTTCTAAATGAAAACTGTTTCAAACTAAATCCTACTCCATTTTTTTTTTCAGTGTACAAATGCATAAATGATATAATGTGTTCTCTATGCCATAACATTTACATGAGTCACACCCCACTTGTGAGATGTAATTTGACCAAAACGTGTTGAAGACCAGCGTCTCGCTATAATTGCAAATGGATCTAAAAACAAGCTCTTAATCATTTACCGGCTGTTGCTCCATCCACAGAGGGCCCTTCTGAGTCAACAGACAGCACTCTGAAATAAACAAAACCTTTGCCATAGGCTGGCGGCTGTTTGTGGAGCAGTGGAGGGTGGGGGAGGTATGGACGGCCTTGTGAGAAGGACACGTTCATGGCTCCATTAAAAAACTATTATCAAACACTTCAGCTATTTTTTGAGTCACACGGCACTACAGTATGGGCGTTTTTAACAGGACGTCCATCATTTATTTATGAAATTTGAAATATGTTCAATATCATAGTGAGATGTCCATCGCTTAATCTTTCTCTATGTGGTTTGATGAACCCAAGCCAAAGCAAACTAAAATGTCTGAAATTCTAGAAATGTTCTCTGAAACTTTTGGAGTAATTACATGAAACATTGCTCTTCAGAGAAGCATGGAGAGTAGCTATCACCCAAAGCCTCTTTTTTGTTTGACATCTGGTAGTTAATCTCAAATAAAAAGTGCTTACCGTTTTAGAACCACACTTCAAATCATAAAAGCTAGATGTAGAGATAAGACCATCAAACAGTAGTACAAACCAGGGGAGAGGCTTCATATCAGCATGTTAAACATGAGCCGTCAAGGACTGTGGCACAAAAAATGCCATTACACACCATAACAAGGTCCACAACCTTGAACTTTCCCAAGATTTACCTAAAAAAAGACCTGTTAACACGTAACACCCGACCAACAAATCAAAAGATGGTGCGCTGAATTCAAATTAGAGATCCAAAAGGTCTGGAACTGTGAATGTGAAGGCTGAAGAACAAGAGAGCTGCACGAGGTTTATGCTTGATAATGATGGCACTGAAATTGCACATTTTATGGCGGCAGTAACATTAAATGTTTTCTGTAATGTTCTATTCTAAAATGGATCAAATATAATTTGCATTAAGAGAATCATTAAATAAAACATGGCAAGCCAACAGGGTCATTTAGTGCAAGTAAAACTGTTAAAAGCTATTTTATTCCTTAAAATAAAGTGGAAATAAAAAAATAATTAATATTTAAATGAAAAACATTTACTAAACAAAAATGAGAAATATTGCCTGCATGGCAACAAATTGAAATAAGTTCAAGTTACTAATTGGAAATAAAAATAACAATAAAAATAAAATGAACTAAAACAAGCTAAAAAAATAAATAAATCAAGCCTAAATAGTAATATAAAAATATAATGATTAAAAAATAAAAATGTCAAGCACAAACAAAATTACAAGATGTTAAACAAAAATTAAAACTTAAAAGGAAAAATGTAAAAATAAAAGCCAATTCAAAATATGAATAAAAACTAGTATAATATTAAAATAACTCCTTAACACTTAATACATTTGTTTCTTTATTAATATATTGTCACCGGTAAGGGTGCTCTAATTCTTTTTCATACAATGTATGTATGTATAATTATAATTCTATGTATAATGTAATTCTATGTATAATGTATAAATACTGATTTTTTATTTGAATTTATTTTTTACATTTCTTTTCTTTTTTATGTAAAACCGTCCAGTTTTCTGTGATAAAGTGTTTGTGTGTGTGTAAAATTTAAATGTCCTGCCCCAGTAAAGAGATTATTTAAAAATCTGTAATCTTTGGGTGGCCAGACTAATTTGTTGCACACTGTAAAATGCTGCTGTGAACATAAGAATAGCGATAATGTGAAGGATGTTTACTCCCACATGACAGAAACCAGGAGAGTTCTGTCAGCTCCCAACAAAGACAAAGTGAGCCAATTTAAGCATCCCAGCATAAACATGCATCTGTTCTCTCTGAGAAAGAACATGTCGTGAGTCCGAAGTCTCGGTTACGTCTACTTCGATTTCATTTGTTCCACACTCAACTCATTAATAGTGTAAGATGCTATTTAAACAGAAGAGCAGCCGCTGCCGTAATCTAATGTATGTGCCAAAGAGAATCAATTATGCATGCTATCTGAGCTATATTAAAACACTACTATGTCAGCAATATTTTTTTTTATCACATATAAATATGTAAGTAAAAGATAAATTGAAAGATTTTTTTTATTCTCCTCCAAATAAACATTTAAAGAGACATCAGTTACAGTGATGCAATGGTAAAGTGCACATTTCAAACAATCATCTTGACATCCATGTAAGCAATGAAATATCTTTTTCAACAGGTATCGTACAGGTAAAAAAAAAAATCAGGCACATTGCGGGTCGTTTCTTTTTTGATGTTCATATTCAATTTTATAAGTACTAAAATGGTTAATTTCTACATATTCAACCAAACATAAATTCTATCCAAGCTCTTCCACCTACGCATATGTAAACGATAAACTGAACAATGAGATATTAATGGTGGACATACTGCATTTTTAAAAGGAATTCCACTAAAAACACATCCCTTTTCTGACCATTATTAACTTTTATGATAAAGCAATATTTTCTGAGATGTGTTGAATTCAGCAAAGAGGTTTGTGGAGGCTGCACAACTGCATGCAAGAAAAGCCATGGAGGCACAGAAAAAATTTCTGACTCTTTAACCTGTTTATGCAATATACACCTGCTTTCTTTGCATAGCTGACAACAAATCAAAACATAAAATCATAAAATAAAAAAGAACTGATGCATATTCTGCTGTCAGCCTTGTAGTACGGTAGATATAAAAAGACTTTGGAACAAAATTAGGATTTAAAATTGAGTTCAATTCATTCTGGCATGGTCTGTTTTACTGTAAAGCTATTTGTTTGTTCTTTGTTAAGTTGCTAGACTGAATTACAGTGTCCTCAACACTATCTGGACACTTGTGCCCATCTTAAAAATATATGAATGTCATTGCGTACTCACAAAATATCAAATCAAGTGGAATTTATTTGAGAAATGTTTAGGAATATAGCACAAACACACTTTTGAAACAAACCGTTTCACAGAAAGTTTAATAAATAAATAAATATATAAATATTGTTAGGAATATTTGCAAAAAAATAAAAGATTTAGAGAAAAAGTCTAGAAACATTTGTTAGGAGATCCCACATGGTTTGATATTTATTAATGCAATGATATTCAGACATTTTTAAGGACCTTTTGGGACCACAGTAATATTCTCTTATGCTCACCAAGGCTGCATTTATTTGATCAAAAATACAGTAAAAACTTTTAAAGTAACTGTTTTCGGTTTTATATACATTTGAAAATTTAATTTATTCCTGTGATGCAAAGCTGCATTTTCATCAGCCATTACTCCAGTCTTCAGTGTCACATGATCCTTCTGAAATCATTTTAATAGGCTGATTTGGTGCTCAAGAAAAAAAAAAGAAAAAAAACATTATTTAATAAATAGAAATTATTTAATAAAAAGTAAGTTTCTTAAAAGTAAATAATCTTTTGTAGCATTATAAATGTTATTACTGTAAGTTTTGACCAATTTAATGCATCCTTGCTGAATAAAAAATATTAATTTCTTTAAAAATATTGTACTTAACTTTTAAACAGGTAGTATAGACTACAGCTGAAACTATGTCTGCCTACAGCTGTCAAATTAACTACTCACAGATCATTCTCATGTGACTGTTCCTTCAGCTTCTACAGCAGGGTAAAATCATAAAGGAAGCCATCCAAAATATTTCTTCACAACTCAAATATACTGTTGTGTCAAATGTCAGGTGGAATGTTGTATTCCCAGGGTAGGTTACTTAAATAAATACTCCTACACCTCAGGTCTCAGTCTTGGGTGTCTGATGACCAAAATGTCATTGATACTGATTCTGATATTCCCCATTTTCATAATGATTTGATCCGTGATCTTCATCTGCTTGCATGGTCACCCCTCTCTTCTTCTTCCAGCCTTGCTTGCGACCTGCAGAGCTTTCTGTGGTTCCATAGGTCTTCTGCTTGCTGGCCAGGGCACTGTCGCTGTTGGGCTCAGTCTCATCAGCCAGCTCATCTTCCCCGATGATGCCGCATTTCTCGTCACTGGTGCTCTCAGGATCGGCCCAGTCCTGCTTCTCACCAGAGGCAAAGATGGCATAGAAGATCACGCCAGTGTAATGCACCATGGAAGCAATCACAAAGACATGCTGCCACTCCAGGCGAGTCTGTTGAGAACATAGAAATGTAATGAGGATATGCAATATATTTGTGTAAAACATAAATGCACATTAAATTTGCTTATTTTAAAATTATATATATATATATATATATATAATTTTATTATTTATTATTTTGATTATAGTGTATTATAAAAGAAATATTTTAATTGACATCTTTTAGCTTTTTAGAATTTGATTATTTTAATAAATATAACATATATATAACAATTATATGCATATATATAATGCATAATAATTTATTAATTTGAATACTATTCTAGTCATCTTGAGGCCCCCTTAGAAGTGTACTGGGGCCCCTTAGTTGTGCACCAATGCTATATATATTCATATCATATTTTTGAATATCTAGGAATATTTACACACTCAAAATTTCCCCTTATCTAATATAAGGAACATGACTTCATTATGAAAGAGGGAAGCTATTTGCGTGTGATTGTATCTCTTAAAAAATTAAAACATTTAAAAAATTGAAAGTTAAAAAATATCCTTGTGCTTGTAAAGTATTATGTTTTTATGCACAAGCATAAGCTGGTGACATTAAATACCTTGTGTTTGGTAAGTGCTCCAACAATGAGGGGGCACACCATTCCAGACAGGGTACCTACTCCATTAGAGATGCCCATAAGAATACTGGCATAGCGAGGAGCTATGTCCAGATGGTTTACATTGAATCCTGTGTCAAAGAATAGAAATACATTTCACATATTTAGATCTTCTTCTGTGTAATTTTAGAAACTAATACTCCAGCTTCTATCATCATGCACTTACTACTTTGTTCTTTTATTACAATTGAGCAACCCACATTATTGAAACTGGAGAGCTGGCATAAGCACAAAGAAACTTAAAAGGTTAGAATCAAACAAAGCCAAATGACAGAGGATTATGTTGACTGACACTCTGATGACTGACACCTGTCTCATGCGTCACCTGATATCGCAAATCCACTGAAGCCCACCGCCAGGATGAGGAATGAGATGGCCACTGCACGTGTGTGTGAGAACCCAACCACCAGGAGCAACGTGGCCTCCATGCCAAAACCTATGGATGATTTCAGAAGTTAGTCATCAGTTGTCTTGCACACGACACAGCATTCCAAAGAGATAATTTCAACTTTAAAAAATCCTAGACCTTTCATTTTCTCCATTCCACTGCTTTGCATATTGCATTTTTACAAAAATGTGTGAATGGCCCCTAAGGGTCGGTCAACACTATGTTTTTATAGTTATCGTTATTAATGAAAACAGGTCTTTAACTCAACCAATGGTGTGAGCTTGGGACTTTGCCTACCTCCACAGTTCATAATTTTGCGCACGGTTGTAGTAGAGAGGATTTTCCGACTCCTCAGGAAGTCAGCCAGCTGGCCTCCTATCGGCACAATGATCGTCATCACCATGTGTGGCACCGCTGACAGAATGCCCACCTGAAACAGCCCGGCATCATGTAGTTAGCCTATTTCTAGAGAGGATTCTGTAACTTTAAATCACATAACAGCCCACCTTGCTGATGGGGAACCCAAAGACCTCTTCAAAGTAAGCTGGCTGACTAATGAGCAGGAGGTAAAAGGTCCAGCTACGGCAGAAGTTTGCCACAATGATGGCGTAGACAGGCATAGATGTGAAGAATTCACGCCAAGGAGTATTAAATTTCTGCAAAGCGAAAATGCAGTTTTTACAAAGTAATTAAAGGGATAGTTCACCCAAAAATTAAAATTCTGTCATTAATTACTCACCCTCATGTCGTTCCAAACCTGTAAGACCTTCATTCGTCTTCGGAACACAAATTAAGATATTTTTCATGAATTCTGAGAGCTATCTGACCCTCTCATAGACAACAAGGATCCTTAACATGATCAAGGCTCAGAAACGTAGCATGGAGATCGTTAAAAAAATCCATGAGACATCAGTGGTTCAACTGTAATTTTACGAAGCTGCAAGAATACTTTTTGTGTTCAAAGAAAACAAAAATAACGATTTTATTCAACAATTCATCTCCTTCGCGTCACCCTGTAGCGCCATTTTGAGAGTATCACATACGTAAACAACGTATGCTGTTCTGTGTCAGCAGCACCATATGCGGATATGCTGTTTACGTTGTTTACATTTTGATCTGACGTACAGTAAACAATGTATCCGCGTCCATATGTTGTTTACGTGTATGTTGTTTTGTGATACTCTCCAAAATGGCGCTATAGCGTGACGTGGAGGAGACGAATTGTTGAATAAAGTTGTTATTTTTGTTTTCTTTGCGCACAAAAAGTATTCTCGTAGCTTTGTGAAATTACGGTTGAACCACTGATGTCACATGGATTATTTTAACGATCTCCTTGCTATGTTTCTGAGCCTTGATCGTGTTAAGGATCCTTGCTGTCTATGGCAGGGTCAGAGAGCTCTCGGAATGCATCAAAAATATCTTAATTTGTGTTCCCGAAGATGAACGTAGGTCTTACGGGTTTGGAACGACATGAGGGTGAGTAATTAATGACAGAATTTTCATTTTTAGGTGAACTATACCTTTAAGGATATTACATTGCCATCTTAACATTAAAGTGAATATATATAAAGTTTTCAGTTTATTATACCAAATGCATAAAAGAAGACTTTGGACTACCTCAGTACCACTCATTAAATTGGCTCCTTCCCCAATAGAGGCCTCAATGTATGTCCTTTCTTCCTCACTGATGGTGGGATGGATTGCTGGACTGTCATAAGCCAGCAAAAGCCAGAAAGTATACCATATTATGCCAAATACACCTGGATATGAGAACAGAACCACACATCACTTTAACACTGCATCTTTGAAATGTAACATTACAAATGAACACATTACAGTGGACATCAAGGGTTTAGTGACTGATAGATTTACTACTTTTTGCCATCTATTCACGGTAACTCACTCTGTATTTATATCATGTTACTGTTACTCTTAAAAGTAAAGGATTTAATATGAATTAGTTCTGGGCAACAATTAATCGCATCCAAAATTGTATTTATTTTTTGTACATAATATGTGTGTGTACTGTGTATAGTTATTATGTATATATAAATACACACACATGCATGTATACAGTATATTTAAGAAAAATATGTTATGTTTATATATTAAATATATTTATATATAATATAAATTATATGAATATAAATATACACATGTAAATGCATGTAAATATTTTCAAAATATATACTGTATATGTGTGTCTTTATATAATAAATATGTACAGTACACATAAACAAAAACTTTCATTTTGGATGCGATTAATCGCGATTAATCATTGCCCGGCACTAATATGATTGTAAATTATTTTGAGTGATTAAAGTCTGGCAAATGTGTCATAAAGTGCAAATCATTTAATAAATGTCATCACTCAGATTTTCGTTTTAGTGTCATTTTTTTACCAAAACATTTCAAAGGCTTACCCTAAACTCACCATATATATAGAAGACAGAGGGCCAGCCTACATATTGCACTAATATTCCAGCCAGTGGCATAGCTATCACAGCTCCTGCATAAGATCCTGTCAACCAGAACACACACACACACACAAAGGCGTAATTAAGAAAGTTAAATTACGAGAGAGGGCATTAATCAACCTGCAATATTCCCTTCACATGACAGTTCGATAATTTGAAGCCATTGCGGGGGTTGCCTCATAACTGCCAGAGAAAAACTGGCATGATTGGTTTGGTTCAGCTTTCAGAGAGCAGAATTGATTTTGTTCATTTGAATGTAGTAACTTCTACATTTACCTTCAAATTCTCATATATTTGAGGGACGTTTTTTAAGGAATGGTTCATCCAAAAATGAAGATTCTGTCATTATTTACTCAAGTTGTCAAGCTATAAGAACTTTTTAAGCAATAAATGCCAATGCCAGGATTCAAGTCCTTCATCAAACTCACGGAGTAACAGAGCAGTCTGCTCAGTTACATGTGCAACGACTCCAGACCTCAGCACAACACGTGCCTCTGCCTGAAGGACAGGCTGGCAGCTGCAGGAGATGGGATTTTAATGAAATGGTGTCTTAATGTATATTTTATTACTGGATGCACTTGCAAACCTTCCTGTTTGGCGGGAAAGGATTCTCGAGTGAGCTTTTGAACATAGAAGAGGGTGCTGCTTCATTTGTGTCAACAGAAGAAAGCCTCTTTCACATAGAAGGTATGTGTGCAGACCATCTTCATTTAGTGGTCATGTCAAGAGCTGTTTGATGCACAGGTTGTCATGGCACCTGTTTATTGTGAAAGACGGCTGTTTTAATGCGTTTGAGGTGTAATGAGCATTGGAATATAGACCTACAACTGGTCGACTGGTCAACTGCACTGTGAGCATGATTTTTGAGCATCAGTGTCTTCTTGAGTGTTTACTTCTACAGCAGCCGCAGGTACGGAAACATTGTATAACAGAAGCATTAAATTTGGTATTTAAAAAAGCAGAGAGTGATGAACATCAGAACAGTAAAACAGAGGAAACATTTTGACGTTTTCAGTCACATTTTCTGTACGTTACGTCCTTACACCAGAAGGGCTCATGTCTTTATGAGTGAGTCATTGAATCAGTCATTCAAATGATTCGTTAAAACATTGATTCATTCAATAACTAAACAAGTGAACAAGCTGAATTCGGAACCGCATACTACTCTTACTATTCCTGTTATAGAAATACATAGTAAAATGGTAAGGACTAGTATGAGGTTGCGAATTCATCAAGTGATTATATGTGTGTAACTCATTGAATCATTCACTCAAACGATTCGTTCAAATATTGATTCATTCAAGAACAAAACAACGCGAGGTGTTCTGTTCCATTGTGTCTCCTGACACTTTCAATAAAATATTCTCTCACAAACCTACTCACCACAGAACGAGGTAGTAGCCAGACGACTTCTTTCCAGTGGAGGAGCCCATTTGCTCCACATCCCATGGCAGGCAGGATATGTGACACCCTGTGAACATTATGCACGGTTAGTGTTCTTTCTTTCTTTCTTTCTTTAATCAAAATGGGTAATTCTACTGACCAATTAATACTTAAAGGAAAAGTTCACCCATATAATGACATCATGAATAATGAATCATTACTTAAATTTCAGTCTGTCGTCACTCGAAAGCTATGTATGGCTTTAAACGATAGCCTAGTATATACTTAACGACTACTTTTATGGTGCTTTTAATAGTATTTGGAGGCTGAATATCAGCATTCACTAGGAAACGAAGATGGTGTAAACATTCTCTTCTCTTTTTGTGTTCCAGAAATGAAGTAGTCATGTGTTTGGAATGATATGAGGGTGAGTACCCTGTTAAAAAAAAAACAATAGAAGCCCAATAGAAACCATCACAGAAATTCCAATGGTTTCCATTAAAATACCATTATGAACCATTAGCTTTTTCCAGTGAAGCCATTACAAAATTCCTTTTTGTAGTGTGTTTTGGGCATTTTTCCAATAGGATTTAACATCCCACCAATACAATCCATCACATACCAGTAGACACCATTATAGTTTCCATTAAAACCAATATATTTCCCATTATAACCATTAAAACCATTACATTTTCTATTGTGTTTTGGGCAGGGTTCTATTGTTTTTTTTTAAGCAGGGTAAATATTGACATAATTGCCATTTTTGAATGGTTTAGTGCTTTAAATACAATTATCAATAGCATACCTTTTAAAATGATTATGTAATATGTAAGGTTATGTCATATGTAAATTAATAATAAAAAGTTGTGTTTGAAGATGAGGTCACTGGGGGCCGCTCACCTCCACCAGTCCTTGTAAGATTCGCACAAACATGACACAGCCATAGTGGACCCTGGCAGCTGATGGAATAAACATGTTTAGCAGTGACGTCAAGAAAATGGCTGCTCCAAACACCCTGAGAATAATTCAGAGACATTTAGAAATGTTAGTTAATGCAGGTATCATCAAAGAATATAGAATACCAGAGACTTTGGTATCATGGATTCAGTCATAAAAAAATGTGGCCTTAAATAATTTAGATTTATATAAATAATGTTTTGTGGAAAAGCACACAGTGAGAATAAGTATCTGAAAGTATCATAATGTTATCTGAATAACTGAATTTAATAACTCTGTCATCTGTCCTGAAATTCTGAAAGACATTAATCACAAAATATTTGTTTCTTCTTGACATTATATAAAGTGATGAGTTAGTGACACCTAGAGAGTAATTTTGTAACTTGAAAAATACTGTAATGAGGATTTCATATCACAAAATAATAGAATTAGAATTAGAAATGCACTGAATTTTGTTTAGCATGAGTGCAATCATCATTTTCAATGAATATTAGAGTACTAATTTAATATTTTTAGTTTTAGTCAGGATCTTTATGTATTTCATTAAGACATGATCAAAGGAACAGTTTTGAATTCTCTCTCTATACATACTATATAGTTAGTTATAGAATAAAATATTTAAAAAAAAACTTTAAAAAAGACAACATTTATCAATTTCATTTAGTTTTACTTGATGTATTAAAATAACTAAAACCAAAACAAAAATTATGAAATTTTTACCTACAATATTTTTGCAAACTAAGACCTTTTTTTTCTCATTCAAAATTCACTTTGCTAAAAAAAAAACATCAGTTTGAATAGGCATGATGCTAGCTAGTGCATCTACATTACTGGATCACACAGAAGAGAGTCATTTTGGTTCATTCAGTTGTCCTTTATCTCCATTTAATCCATCCATCTGCTTCTTTTTTTTTTCCAAAACAGTGTGTAAGTGACACTTGTAATATTCCAGTGGCTGGTGTTTCAGCGAGAGATCTACTGCTGGATCTTTCATTATTAACTCTGTCAGCCACGTGTCCTCTTTTCCTGTGAGGCTTTTATTACAAGACCGCTATCGCCCCTCTAATCAACACACGGTACAAATTTAACCCTCGCAGCCCTGACCACTGCACTCGTGTGGTCCCTTGGGTTTTCAGACACCTTTCAACACTGAATGAAATATGTGAGTTGTATTTTGGAACAAACGTCTGCCTTCCAAACGTGGCGTGGAGGCCCGTGCGTCAAGACGAGGCTCACCTGTTAGCTGCTAGCTTATTGGAAATGAAACCTCCAGGGATTTGAGTGACAATGTAGCCCCAGAAAAAAGAGCCGTGTATCAATCCCACTGTCTCTGGATCCCAATTAAACTGAGCTGGCTGAAGGAGACAAGCATTAGAGGAGAGACCACGTTAGCTTTATCTAATTAATCAAATAAAAAAAAAGAATAGTAATAAATAATTCAACAAACTTTAGTATGCACATTTCTGTGTATGATATAAAAATGAGTTATCATAAGACATTCATAGTAAAATGACCTCTGAATATGTGTGTGTGTGTGTGTGTGAGTCATGTCTTCCTCCTAAAATTTCTTATGACAGGAAATTACAGGAAATTGTGGCAGCCAACTACCTAAAATGTCACTAATGAGAATTCAAGCCAGAAAAAAAGATAATCGGTCCTTTGAACTTGATAGCTGAAAGAGTCAAACGGCCTATCTAGACTTTTTTCTTTTTTCTTTTTTTTTTCTTTTTTTTCAAGCCAAGGACACCTGAATATGATTGCTAGGGACCCACTCATGTATATATAAATATATAAATGTATATGTGACCATGGACCACAAAACCAGTCTTAAGTGTCAATTTTTCAAAATTGAGATTTATACATCACCTGAAAGCTGAATAAATAAGTGTTCCATTGATGTATGGTTTGTTAGGATCGGATAATATTTGTCTGAGATACAACTATTTGAAAATCTGGAATCTGAGGGTGCAAAAAAATCTAAATATTGAGAAAATCGCCTTTAAAGTTGTCCAAATGAAATTCTTAGCAATGCTTATTACTAATCAAAAATTAAGTTTTTATACATTTACGGTAAGAAATTTACAAAATATAGAACATGATCTTTACTTAATATCCTAATGATTTTTGGCATAAAAGAAAAATTTATAATTTCGACCCATACAATGTATTTTTGGCTATTGCTACAAATATACCCCAGCGACTTAAGACTGGTTTTGTGGTCCAGGGTCACATATATAAAGACCCATTTACTGTTTGAGAAAAATATTAAGCATGATAAAATTAAGCAAATATAATTAAAATATTATCTGTAAAATATTTACTTATATTAAGTTGACAGTTTGTACATGACAGTTTGTGTGTGTGTGTGTGTGTGTGTGTGTGTGTGCATGTTTATGTGGTTTACGTGGACACAAATTTGTATAATAACATGGGTATGACAGAGGTATTACAATTTGAAGGTGGTTTATGAGGACACTGCCTATGTCCCCGTAAATCAAAAGGCTTAAAAAACATACTAAATGGTGTTTTGTTTTTTTAATCTAAAAATGCAGACAGTTTCCTGTAAGGGTAGGGTTAGGTGTAGGGTTGGTGTAGGACAATAGCACATACAGTTTGTACAGTATAAAAACCATTACGCCTATGGAGAGTCCCCGTAAACCACATAAACCAACATGTGTGTGTGTGTGTGTGTGTGTGTGCATGGTTAGAAAATAGATGCACGATAAGTTTTTATTTTTTGTTATTTGTTACTGATAAAAGCAGAGTTGTCAATAGAACAATTTAATAAAACTAAAGATAAGATATAAGATAATGTTAAATTTGGTAAGTGTGGTAAAATTCTATTTACTTCTTTTAGTTAACTTTGATAGTCTTAAATTGATAGTTCACTCAAAAATGAACATTTTGTCATCACTTACTCATCCTTATGTTATTCCATTACTTCCATTAACTTCCATTGTATTTTTTGTTCCATACTATGGAAGTCAGTGGATACCAGCAACAGTTTGGTTACCAACATTCTTCAAAATATCTTTTTTTGTGTTCAACAGAAGAAAGAAATTCATACTGAGGGTGAGTAAACGATGAAAACATTTTCATTTTTGGGTGAACTATCCCTTTACCTTTGATAGTTTAAAAATCTTCTTGTTCTAACTTAATGGTAATTTGGTATTTCAAGTTTATATGTTCCTAGTTTCACCTGCATGACAGCAGTCCCGTTGATGTAGACGGTGTTGTTGTTAACCATTTCTACAATGGCTACACCGAGGTTGCAGCGGATGCCAAATGAGATGCAAAAGCCAAGTCCGCTGAGGACGGCAATGATGTAACGTTTGGGGAGGCCAAAGCAGCCACAATCCAAAAGGGGTGGGCTGCGGTTAGGGGCCGCCACTGGCCGACCATCTTCTGTCAGCTCAATGTTGTCCTCTTCAGCCGCATTAGAGCCATCAATCTTCCTATACATTGGATAAAAAATGGTTTAGAAATGGTCATGGCTTGCAGTAGACAAAAAGATAAAAAATTAAATTATATCACTCCATAAATGATGTGTAAACCAAAACTAGATCTTTTTGGATTGCAAATGTAGCTTTAGCTGATCTAGATTCAACTCAGTGCTGTTTGAAAGTGATATACCCATATTTATGAGTGATGTACTGATGGACTGGGAGTTGGAGGGGGCCAGCAAGGGTTGCCAGAGTGTGGTGTTGAAAAGGTCACATTGCGTTTGGTGCTCCCTCCATCTCGCCTGCGCGCACCTGTTCCATTACTGAACCTGCATCTTTCCTCTCATCCTCCACCTCACAGGAATTACTTTCATCTGTCTATTTTGAAATGCACACCTGAGTTCTTCTACACACAGAGGAAGGAGCTCACTAAAAGCTGGACACTGGAGGATTGGGAACGGAAGATCAAGAAGCATCATTTCAAGAGCCTGTTCCTGATGTTTGTGAAGCATTGTTATTGCACATAAGCCACTTTAAGGTGAATTACTGATATGGTACACTCTTGAAATGGATCACACGCTATTTGTTTCTATTGTGAACAATACATACACTTATTCAGATCAGAAAAACATTGTTTCCATATGTTGTTTCGTTTTACTGTATCTTTGGTTTTAAATTCATTCAAAACTCTCAAGATACTTCTTATCATTTTGATTTTGGTAACAGCATGAGTGGACACTGTACAGATTTTTAAAATTGCCATAAGGTTAAAAAACTAAATAAAGTCAGATATAATCAATGACATAGATGTGGAGAGAATTGGCCAGAAAAAGACAATATCACCTGTGACATCGTAAAGCCATGTGCAAGGATTACCATCAACCAACATTAACAGCTTTTACATTATTATCATCCAGCCAAGGCAATATATTGTTCACAAAGAAATGTAAAAATAAGAAAAACATTAAGGTATTTAGATGCCATTCTATCTGAGCATAACATTGCATTCTCTCAAATAAAGTCTGTGGCAAACAGCCAAAACACTTACTGTATTTTCTGTCATGAACACTTTCGGTACATTTTCAAAAGCAGGTACTCTACTAGATATTGTTGTCATTGCTATTGCAATGAATTGTATTAATTTAAAGTATTTTAAATAATATTTGTTGCTTTTGGAAATGGTATTACTCTTGACCATCTATTATAATGCTCTACTTTGTCTTATTACATTATGGTGCATTTTATGCATGCTTAGTTCGTACACAAATCTCAATTAAGTTCTGCATGAAATTCTGCAAAATTAAGCAATTTTTTAAGTAGTGATGAAAATAAATATTGCATGACTTTAGTTTGCACCCATATATTACTTTTCCCCCTCTATATTGTGTAGTTCTAGTTCTACAAGCTCTAAGAGATTTCCTGGCAATATTACACAGACACAGGAAATTATGTACATTATCTCACATATAAAGATGTCTAATGTGCAAGAAATATGTGACGTGCATTTCACTCTAATGTGAAATCTTCAGGTTTTTAATCTCTTCAAATGTACTAGATATTACAAATATTTGAAAACACCTAGAAAACTGGATAACATTTAAATTACTGGCCAAGATACAAAGTGAATATGTTATGTTTTTGCATAATAATATAGTGATATTTCTAGATGCCCTGACAAGCAAAGATATCCTGTGGCAACATTTTGATATGAATATTTAGAAGAATGTACTTTAAGATTTATTCCTTACTTTCTTTGAGAAACAATTTGCAATGTAGAAATACTCTGAATACAGTTTTTCAAACATTAAAACATATATATATATATATATATATATATATATATATATTATAAAATTATACTACCAACATACCTCATCGCAAATCTTTGAAAACATAATATAGTTCTATAATTCTATTCTATTCTATAGTCCTGTATAGTTACATTATGTACTTTATATATACTGTGTAGTGTATTCTTTGCCATTTTTTTTCAAGTATATTTTTATATGAAATATGATCTCAGAAATCAGCTGCTCAGTAAATTTTGAGTTGATTTCTCAATTATGAATTCTAAATCCTTCCCATAATTTAATTTAATTTAATTCAATACCAAAAGCATGATGCAGTATATATAAGCAAGCAATCTTCTCATATCTTCCTCTCAGCGCTTAGACTCCAATTCAACTGCCTTCACACTTACTTCTGCAGGTTCCCCAGAGAGTCGCCCACACTGTTCTTCAACTCCTCCTTCCCCGGATTGAGCTTCTCCTTTAGACCCGCAAACCCCCCCAGTGGCATTTCTCCTTCCCTTGCTCTTCTGTCCCTCAAACACTTGTCTTCTCACACTTCTGCTCTTGCAGAACAAAAGAGCAGGATATCCACTAGGCGCTGGTGCGCATCCTCTCCTGTGCTGGACTGAGATGGTCTAGGTGTGCTGGAGGGGAGGAGGAGAGACGCTGAGCCAGAGACGGAATAGAGAGAAAGAAGAGGAGGGACTTTGGTTTGGATGGTCTGGGTACAATCCTTCATGCGGTTTGGGCTGAGAACATCCAGAAACGAGGCACAAGGAGAGAAATGGGGCAAATCCGGGTGTCTTCGGTTCAGTGTATCGGCATTGTGAAAGTTATGCTGGCATACATCAATAATGGAAGCTCCGGCGTTCTCCTCAGCTCCCTCACAGACAGTGATAGAAGATGCCGAACACCTACCTCTTCTCCAACCCCTCCCTTCTTAATCTTGCCCATACGAAAGCAGGCCAAAAAGAGTGACTAGCAGAGCTCATTGAATATTGATAGCGAAGTCAAGGATCGCAGGCTCGGGGTTGTATGATACGAGCAGGTGTAACAAGATACTACGTCCTCTAGTCCCAGTCTAACCCTTATCCCGAGAAACAGTTCCAGGGGTTCATGGGTCAAACGTATCAACGTCAACAACCAAACACTGACATAAAGGATCAAACTGTGAGGGCCATTGATGCACAAATGTCACATTTGCAATTTAATTCTATTGCTTCTGTAAGTGAAGGGCTGCACCTTTTTCCTGTGAAAGCTTCTTTTATGCAATAATCATCAAAAATGCAGTGTGCTTTAAAAATTCAGATATTGAGGTCTAAAAAATTCATTGGTAGTCTGCACGGCTCTCAGGCTGTGTTTCACTGATGCTTGTTGTAGGAGCCTCAATAGTCTGTTTGCCATGAATAAAATCTGGAGCTTCCTCACTGAAGGTCTGCCATTCAATGCAAAGGTCATAAATAACTGAGAGAAACAGAGATTAACTATTTTCCACAATCAAAATGAACATATGCATTCATGCAAATGAAGATTCTTTTGAACCAAAACAATAATAAAAATTAAAAATAATAATAAAATGTTTTATATATTATTAAAAACTTAATACCTATACACAGAAAAATCTTCAATGTTAAAGTGTTGGTCTGCAGGAATGAATTCTACACTGCGGTGTTGGTTTAATACCTGAAATTTTAATGTACAGTTAGAGTACAGACTTATAGCGGGAAAAGAACTGGCCACTTGCATTGTACAAACTTGTTTTCAACAAACCGTTTTTTACACATACTGACCTGAACACACTGTCATGAAGGTCTTGACAGGTTTTATTATTTCCTCTTTACATGACAGAAAATGATTCCTATGATGGCTATGCCACACTGACATCAAATTTTAGCAATATTTTAGAACAAAACTACACACCTGCCTTTATTCTCAAATAAATACTTATCTTTTAAATGTCTGTGAAATTACACAACTTTGGTTTTGTGTTTGCTGATTTTTTTGAATCTGTTGATTTATTTTAATGTATTTACGAAAAAGTGCCACATCACTGACCCATAAACTTTTACTGAAGTTATTTATTATATATTAATAATTGCATATAGTGTATCTTAAAAGCATACTCTGGTCCAAGGCACTTCTGTTTTATAGAATAGAGTGACATCTAGTGGTTCACAGGAGCCAACGTGCAGCTCCCGAGACATGTTTTGCTCAAATGATGTTTTTTGTTGTTGTTGTTGTTGTTAATAACTACTTAGTTTTAGTACTATACCTTGATCTTTTACCATATCCTTTCACTATATAAAAATATAGAAACAATATCTCTTTTAAATATGCATTTGCAGCCCATCAAATCCTAATTGCTTTGCTGCCCAATTCGACATGATGGATCATACAGGTAAATATATGGACTTTTTGAAGCGATGGTCACACAAATTATTCATTTGCATTATTGAACCATAACTCTTGTTTTCTTCTGTAAACCCGAAGTTTCTTTCGGTCTCCACCCCCGTTTTAAAGCGTAAGCAATGTTCAAATACCTTATTCGTTCATTCACGCTGCAAAAATGCTTTTCCTACCGAGTATTTTTGTCTTATTTCAAGTACAAATAGCTATCTAAAAATTCTTAATATGCATTTTATAGATGAAAATTGTCTAAGATATTTAGACTTGTTTCCTGGGGGATTTTCCTTTTAAGTGCATTTAAAACAAGTAAAATTGTCCGCCATCGGCTAAGAAAAATAATCTTAATGCAAACTGAAACAAGAATATTTTTCATTTTTTACCCCATTGACAGATCATTTGCAAAATAAGAAAAATGCACTGTAAAACATCGGAGATGCAGAGCACATTAGCTATAAGTCCGCTGTATGCAGATTTTAAGGAAAGTGTGCATCCCTCTCACACTCATTCTGAGAATTTTTTCCTGGGCACAAATCCGTTAAAGAGGAGTTTCACAGGACTGTAAATCAGTGGTGTAAAAATCGGTTTAAATGAGGCTAATCTGATAAATAACGTTCACTTGATAACATCTTTCTGTGACCTCTGGAAGTAACCCGATAATCAGAATTTCCTTCAGGGTTTCCAGTGTGGTTGGATGCATTAAGCAAGTCTCCACCATCGCACCTTCTGAAAATGAAACTGCATGGAATGGAAGGATGCTAGATGGAGGAGTAGTAGCAACGAGATGCCGTAACCACAGCTGTTAAATCAACACAAATTATTCACAGTTTTTTTGATCATCTTTATTTCCTACAAATACAAAAGCAAAAGTTATTCTTTATACTTTTGGATTTTAAAATTCTTCCAATACTTGACCATCTGTCAGTGGTGCTGGTGCATGATCTCCCCCCTTTTCGGGAGCCTCTGCCTACTTGCTGTCGACAAGTCAGTAGTTAATTTTATTACTCTAATTAAGAAATGTAACAGGTTGGATTAAATATTATTTAATTATGTGAAAAGAGTGTTATGTGGAAAACAATGCAGCGCATTGAAATAGACACTGAATGATATTTAATGTCAAATGCTTGTAAAGTCATTTAGCCTACACCCATGAACCTTTCATGCTTAAAGCTTTACCTTGATTGAATTGTGTTTTTATACTTATTTTTAGTTGCTGCCACGTTCTTGTTTCTTTTTTCTGTCTTTTTCCTTTTTTTTTTTTTTTTGGCCATGGGATACCATTAAAATGAATATTAGTTCAATAATTTACAGTTTTCACCTCTGATATTATAACAGTTATTAAGAATCAAAGTTATGCATTGACTCGGAAGTACGCGAACGTCTTTTTGGCGGGAGCCGTTGCCATGGTGAATCGTAATTTAGAAGCTCCACTGATCATGACTTTTCATAGTCGTGGTGCACGCGCTAAACTCAGAGTTGAATAAACTAACACAATTCAGCCGTTCTGAAACCGAAAACTCTGAGTTTCCCATCTCAAGGTAAGTCAACTCAAAGTTCAAGTTTAAACTCAGAGTTGCATGGTTGAACCTCCTTATTGAAACGGGCTCCAGATCACCTGCGTTTATCTTCAGTGGCCAACAGAGGAAAATAAAAATGATTAAGATGTGCAACTCTTGTCCACTAGCTGGCGCTAGTGTCTGTTTTTTTCTTTCAGAGTTGGTTACTCGATCGTTTCAATGCAAACAGGGTTGGTGTGAAAGTTGTAATCAGGCCAAAAGAGGAGTTTTTGATTTCAAACATAAAAAACCAGTACATTCACATTCATACATACAGACACATTCATAATGAATGCCTAAAATCCATATAAAATACAGACGATACAGCATCTTTAGGTCACAATGATGATAAAGAAAAAAATTAATGCAGCTTCGAGAACAACGTTTTTATTTTTTTATTTTTTCACGTGACAAAAAAGGTCTATACAACAGTTTCTCTAAGCAAAATTTATGAAAATCTGAATATGATTAAATATAAAGGGCGCTATTGTTATTTATAGAACAATATTCCATTTTACTTATTTAAAATGTATTATCATTACATTAATAAAACCAGGCATAGCCTACTAATTCAGTTTAGTCTGTTACAACATGAAAGAGTAATGTCTTACTGATAAGCTCATTAAAAATTCTATTTTGTTTCATTTGTACAATATGATCAGTTTACTCGAAATAAACAGGTAAAACTGATTGCCACAACGAATAAAGTAAAAAAATAAGTAAAATTCATACACGAAATATAAAATGTCATTGTGGTTTATTTTAGTGTTTTTTGTTGCTACACTGATTTGCACAGTTAAGCTATAAGTATTTCTAAACTATTTGCATTTGTTGCAGACAAATAAGCCTATAGGATTTTTTTTTTTTTAACAGACGTTGAGACTAAATGTCAAGACTTTATCTATTTAAAATGCATCAAATATTTTGACACTTTTAAACAAACCGAATTGGTAGGCCTATTTTTGGTCTGGGTTTTTTATTTTTATTTATTTTTTTATCATTTAGCCTACTTACCCCAACAAATCATCAATATGTTACTTACGTACATTCAGCTAATGACTCGAAATAACAGACAGTTCTAGTCTAAATATATATGATGGTGCAAGAACTGAATGCGATATGGTCGAATTACATTGCTGCAAACGAAAAGATGACTGACCGGCACTAGTTCAGTACCGCATACCGCCTCGCATCCGTGACCGCATTTTTCTCGGCTTGCATAACATATCGCGTGACTTACTAGGTTAGTAACGTGAGGGAACGGACAGCAGAGAAGGCGGTGTTGATGATGGTAGGAGGAGATTGTGCTTCGACTCGTCGTCTTCCGCGTTTCCCCGGATTTCAACCACTGTCCTGATTCCATCGTGTCCTCTCCTTGCACGTTTTTACGCTCGGCCCACCCTCCCAATTGAGTTAGTTGTAAAGAAAAAAATTAAATCAATTATTTAGGCCTCGCCGTCCCCTCCGCCTTCACCTCTCCTCTTTATCTCCCCCCTTTGCAAATAATTACCACCGCCTTCGTTTTCCACATGCAGCATCGGAGTCCTGGGCCCCGGCGTACCGGCTCCAGCCATGTCGGCGAGGAATACAGCGGCTGGCGGCGGTGACGGAGCGACGGGGGAAAAGCCAGGTAACTCGCCGCTTAAAACAATACAAGTTAGTCCACCCTGACGGGTCCGCTTGAAGCGGAGAGAGTTGGTGTGGATTGCGCTGAGTGCCGGGCGGAGGAGAGGGGAGCTCTCGGTGTTCTCCGCTGATTGGTTTGCACACTCGCGTTCGCAGCGAAACTAGGTCAGTAGTTCAGTAGAGCGAACTCGAGCAAACCCGAGCGGAGGCGAGTCGGAACTGCTCGCCGTGCCACATTTCGGGCTTTAACGTAGCTTTTTACCACATTTTCTGGTTTTAATGTGACTGATAATCACGTTTTTAACATGTAGTATGTTGTGCTGTAATTATTTTGCGAGGCCTTTGGCAGATTGGCTGCCGTCACATTCAGTCAGTTGTGGCTATGCTAGTTCTTTACGTTAAATGTCTTAATGTGTGTATTCGCATGCTACTGTCGGTTTTCTTATTTTCTGTGTTTTCATCTTTCATATGGCATACTTTTTTTTTTAGTTATATATTTTCCTAACCTCCACCGATGATCATAATAAAATAATCAGATTTTATCCGGAAAATGCGATAAATCGATGATTTATTAACGTTAGCCTATTGTGTTTACATGTACGTATATTAACGGTGGAAATTATAAAGAATATAACTGTTCTGTTTGCGATTCGACTTTTGGTTGTTCCGGTTCCTTAACAAAGTTAACTGTTAACCACGCTTTTATTTTGTGGGAGGAATATAGAATTAAAAAAAAAAAAATGTTTATTATATGTATTGCCCTCAGCATTGTTGTTCAACACAAAAAGCAGAAAATAATCATTACAATTGTAGTGTATTGACAATTTAAGAGGAGGCATAAATGCTAACTGTATATTGCCTATAAAAACAGAAAACAAACTGAAAATGTGATTTAAGATATTTAATCAAGTTATTCTTTATTTATTGATTGATTACCACAGCTCCTGATGTGTGTCTTTAACATGTTTCCATATTGCAACTATCCAGAACAGTTTTTGTTTTATTTTAAGACCTAACATAACAACTTGCGATTTTTAGTAAGCGAGTCAAATTAATTCATTAATAATCCGACTGATTGAATCATGAGTGCTTGATTCGTTTCACAAGAGTCATTCGTTCGTAAATCGGATGTTTTTGGTTCTCAGCCATGGTATTAAAGGGTGTAGAAAACTATAATGGTCTACTGACTTTTGATATATCATCTTTTATTCAGATAATTCTTTAATATAGCCTATATAAGAAGCCAAAAATAGCCCAAAAAAAAAAAAAGGTTCTGACTCTATTGTTCTACTTCAGAAAGTTTATTCTATGTATTCATTTTAATTCATCACTTTTGTTTGTTTTTTTTTATATTTGGAGCTCACAAATACACTGTCTAGTAGAGGTGCCTTTCCCTTCGTGAATTCAGTCTCATTTTTAATGAGTGAAACTGCCTCCTGTGACGTAAATGTGAATCATTAGCATTGTGAGGTCATAGTGCTGCCTGATCTAGTCTGATTTCTTGTAACGTGACCTTGTAACGTGATGGTTGTGTAATATGTAGGTCAAACTCGGCACACTTGTAGGCCAGAGCTTTGATGCCCTCCTCTTCCTCAGGCGTTGCTTTCTCTCTTCAGCCTAACTCAATCAGTGAACCTTTGCATAACTAGACTATAAACAATCCGAAACAAAGCTGTTTATTGTAATAGGGCACTTGTGCTCTTAATTCTCGCTAAAGTGTGTAACCTAAATCTGCTGTCAGTTTGGTTCGTCTCGTGACAGACTCCCCCCTCCCTTTCCCAACACTGAAAAACGTGACTGGAATTTAGGGTCTCATCTGGAAAGTATGTCTCTTAGGTAACTGGCCTTTTGAGTTACAGATTCCAGTCATTTCGGTGATAGGTGTTTTTTCAGGTCAATTATTTACTATCCTACGCTTCTGATAAATTCTAGCAAAGCTGATAAATAAAATGCACTTGTCCTGGTAAATTGTCTGTGGGAAATATGTGTGGGGGGGAAAGATAGCATTGTATATTAATAACTTCTTTGTTTATTAATTATTTAATGTGAGTCTTCCTTCAGTGATATTAATATACGTATGTTTAATAATGAGGATAATAAAAATTATCAAATGTCATTAAAAAGTGTGATGCAAAAACAATGGAAAAATGCACATAGAATGAGCTGATTTTATTCCTACATTTACAGTTTGAAAGCCTAGTCGATATTTTATTGAAACATTCTTTGCGTACATTAAAAATTTTTAAAATCTGAATCTGTGCCATACTGTAATAATGAATTTCCTCAAAATCATTCCCTATCCTTACGGGCTATATTATATTACATTATATTATATTATGACCTTGATGTTTCTAGCACCATGCTGAAGGAAAGCCATATGTTATATTATAATATAATATTATAATTTATATTATATTGTGTTATATTTTATTATATGTTATTTTGTATTTTTCATTACATATTGTATCGCTTTGCACTGCTGTAATTAAAAAAAAATGTTTTAAACACATTTAACACGCTTTCTATATTAATATATCATATATCAGTTATATACAGTGTAAGTACATGTATTAAACTCATTTAAATGTTAGTTTATCCATTACTTTCAAAAGTATTTAATCTTTTGAAAACATGTCTTAGATTCTTTGGCATGAATACATAAAATGTTTTATTAGAAGTTAACTATGAAGGCTGTAAAGTTAAAGGAGAAGATTTGATCAAAAGTAGGTCAGCAGAAGTGGGGTGTATTGTGACACTTTTTAACAACACTTTGATTGACCACTACCAGTCTAAAGCTGTATAGCATATATTAGATGAAATATGTCACACTATGTGTTGCTACACCAGATGGAAGAGTTTTTATACATCTCAAAGGCATCAAATGTCCAGGACTGCATTGTGTGAAATAGAGAGCTTTGAAAGTAGTGTTATAGGAATTTTAATGTATTATTTTTATATGTGCAAGCAGACACAAGTACAGATAAAAGCTAAATTATTCAGCAGATAATTTAAGATTGCAGCCTATCATCTTATTATGTGGTGCATGCATAAGTGTTGCATATACACTTTGTTATGGTCTTTGAAGAGGCTCCTGTGATTTGAATGGAGACTATTTTGAGAATACGTTTTTATTAAACTGAATGGGAGAGTCTTGTTCAAGGACCACTTTACAGACCTCTTTAAATCTCAGATTGTTCTGCTATCATTCTTAAAATGTTCTGATTGTCTCATCTCAACAACTGTGTGTCAGTTTTACAGCTTGTCTTAACTTCCTCTCCTGTCGAAGAGACAGTTTCCTGTTGCCTCCGTGTCTAGACATTAGACATTTTTTTGGATCATGCTATTTAGATGTTAAGTATTCATTCTTGCCTTGTTTGCATATGTGTGCCTCTTGAAATGTGTGTGTGCACATGATTTTTTATGTTGTTTTTTTTTTTTTTGTTATTACAGCATTGGTGTTTCTTGGTCATTCGCATGTTTGTAGAGCTGTTTATTTTTTTATGTAGAAGGGCCAGGTGCCTGGTAAGCTTTAAGATTTGCATAAAGCAGTGCCAGCATCAAGCTCAAAGAATTTACCATTTACTTATCCAGTTTATTACAAACCCACATCAAAATGATTTCTAAATCTGATGCTTATGTGTCTTTCATTTATGGCTTGTTGTGTTAGAATGAAATATAAGCAAACTTTCTTTACTGAAACTCACAATACAAAGTGTACGTGGCAGATGAGGATTAAAAGCAATAATGATTAATACATTAAAATCCAAAAGTCTATGCCAGTTTTGCTTATAAGAGATAAGTAAATGAAGACCATTTGTTGAGATCCATTAGAAATTTGAAAGACAATTTGTCGAGAAGATTGATACTTTTATATAACTACATTATACTTGTATTATTACATTTTTATAAAAATCAAGAGACTTTAATTTTTTTTCTTTACGTAGGAGTGTCATAATTTTGTAGCTTATCTATGCAGTGGTTATAGCCATGGGTTAATTGCCTAATTATCAAAATAATTAAATTCTTATTGATAAATTGCCAGCTGTTGAGCCAAGGCACTTTTGTAATTTGTTAGAAAAATTAGGTCATGCCTAAACCTTTTGCCTTTTTTAGCTTTTTGTTTTAGACATTTGTTATGTCTACGGATTCTCACATTTTAGACAAATTTCTTGAGCAACTCTAAATCTAAAACTGAACTGAAAAATAGAGCATACCATGCAACTGAGTCATCTTCACTACATTAATATGGAAAAGTCTGAAAAATGAACATAATTGCCTTGCATTGAACACTATCGTGGCATTATTGCAGTGTTTTGCTTTCGTCATACAGAAAATCCACCATCCAATGCCAAGATGCTTCAACCAGCTTGATTTTGTGGCTTTAAACAACCTAGACATTAGTAATTGACGTTCAGGCTTTAGTGAATGGAACGCACCAGTGTTTTATTCAACTATGGGAAGAATTAACATGGTTTTTCATCGGAATCATCAATCATTTGCTGTTAAGGCACTATGTCAGTTGCACATGTAATCAGTAACCATATCCTTTTCTTTTTTTAAGCTTGAAACCAATAGCATAAGTGCAGACATAATAAATGTATTATATTATGCTAAATATTAGTTGTATATTATTGTATAATGAGTGCCAAACTAACAATCTTTTCTTAAATCATTTTTAGTCTGTTTATTTATTCAATATTTCATTTATTTATTTAGTTGTTTTGGTAAGTAGCCATTTAATAAGTGGAATAATCTACAGTCAGCCAGTCATTATTGAAAAATAAACCCACTCAGGTTGAAACCAGACTCTCTGCATTGTCGAAGTCCTGGTGACCCTGTTGTTGTTTAGTGACTGAATGATTGAAAGGTAGCTCTTACTTAAGCTTTTGTGTCACAAATGAGTAAATATTCATTTTATAATAAGTTACAGCAGATCCTTCTTCCCTCACATCAGTAGAGCTGACTTATTGAGGGAATTGAAGCATTCAATACCTCACAGAAGTCTTCTAAGTTTACAGGACATAAAAACTTGACGTCAACATAGTTATAATTAAAACCTTGTGGTTACCTGTTTGTCCAACATTTAGCTTAACAGTGCATTTAATACGCAACCATGAGACGTAAAATATTACCAAGGTGTGGTGCCAAAAGTGTGCCAAAGCTAAAAACATTGAAGTGGAATCACTGACCTACTTTCACACACTTTTGTCACGTTTCTTGCACAACGTTTGACGTAAATAAATTGAGTTTGGGCATGTTTCTCGTGCAGTTCTATGGTAACAGTGAAAAGTATCATGAGTAATTACCTCACCTTGTGATAATTTTTCTCCGTGATGACAAGTAGTGCTTGCATTGACTGTTTTTCCAAGTTATTTAGATGGATAAACTACTAAATTATTCAGGCATTTTGCGACTTATGGGTGTGTATTGCTTTTAATGACATTTAAAGAGTATAATTACACTTAAGTAGGTACGGTTGAGGTGATAAGTGATGTGAGTGTTCTTTTTAAGGTTGAATACAGTGAAAATAATTGTACGTAGGCATGTGTATACATATATGTAGATTAGTGTTGGGCGATATGCTCAATTTTCATATCGTCCTATCGTCAGCCTGTGAGATCGCCGATACACGATATTATCGTGCTAATTTATTTAATTATTTATTTAATTAGTTTCATTGCCGGAAAGTGAACCAACTCCAGCGTAAGGCTATAAAAGCAGCCTAATGTTTCTAATATGACTGAATTTGTATTTAACATAACAAATTAGTTACCAATTATAATGCTTACATTTCCTCAGTTATTCAAAAAGCAGCTACAGAAAACAAACAAAGAACATTACATTACCAAAGAACATCATCACAAGTACCATTTTACAGTACCATTAGTACCAATTCATATCTGTACCCACTTGAAGTCAACCACTTTTAAACGTGTGTTTTTGCGTACACGCTCTGGTTTCGAATTACAAAACCACAAGTTTATTTACGTGTTTTTGCAGCGTTGAGTATTGTAGCTAATCACAGGCATCTGTTGAAAGCAATGGCCAGTCAGAGGCGTTTTCTGTAGGTTAATCTGAAGAATTCCCCTCTGAACTAATTTTTGTTTTCGTAAGTTTACAGAGTTATTCACACTTGTGTAGAAATAAGAGATTGATTAGGTAGTTAGTCACTGATTTATCAGGAGTTTTCGCGCGAGTAAGCTCGGTCAATGGCGCTATAAGAGCTTTGCTCAGTTTCTCTAGAATCTCTATTCTCTACATAATCCATTGATAATTTGAAGAAAAGTTTTGTTTGTCTAAAAGTACCGAATGTCCGAAAGTATACTGTTTCAAGAGTGACAAACGCGAGTGTAAAAGTTTACGCGAGTTTTGATGTGTCCTTTTTAAGGCAATGTTTAAAAATGAAGTTTTTAAATTAAATTTAAAAATACTTCAAAATATTTAATGCATTATTTAATTGTACTTGCTACACTACTTCAGTACAGTACTAAAATTTGTTATAATCATCATTTTATAATAAATTCAAAATCAAGACCTGAAAAATAGGAAGTGGAAATGGCAACTAAGCTCTTTGTCATCTCAAAAGTCTTTGTTTTCCACAAGGTTTTTTGGCACATTTTTTCGTCATCTCCATGAATGAAAAGTGAATTTTTAAAGTGAATTTTACTGCACAACTGTAAAGTTAAAAGTAATAAGGATTTTAAATATTGTATAAGTGTTTTTTAAAAAAGTGCCTTTGTCACCTTTTTCACCCATGATGTGTTTGCATCCCTGATAGTGAGTCAGTGAAATGGCCTTTCTCTTGTGCAGATGATGTCACACAGTCGTCATGAGCTCTAGTATCCGAATGCAGGTCAGTGAAGTCCAGGTAATATCATGAGCCAGTGAAAGACAGAGCTCTTCACTGTTGGGTGCGGCCTTCCTATCGGCCTCATAAAACCAAATAATCCCGCTGCAGATCTTCACTCCAGCACACAGGATTAAAAATCAGGTTGTTGCCGATCTGTTAACGACTATTTAGGTCACAAGGCCTGCAGAGCACTGTTAAATATAGGAGCCAGGGGCACAAGCTGTGTTTGGCCTGGCCTGTTCCATTGTCGCCTGAACCTGATGGCACTGTGACAACACACACACACACACACACGCAAAGTACATGCACGTGTGCACATGGCCGGTCGGAGGAGGACGCGCAGATGCAGTTCAGGGCCTGATGAGGTGGAGCGTGTCTGTTGATCTTAGAGGCTTAAAGCAACAGGTGAAGCAGGCGGGAAAACAGACTGCCCTGTTAAAGCCTCTTCATGAATAAGTTGCTCTCCTTGCAGGGAGTTTGTGAATGGATTATGGTGGTCAATGGCAATAACAGATGGCAAATACAGCTCCATTATGTGTCTGCCAGGTGCCAAGTAGAGCTGCACAGTTTGCTCAGAAAAGTAATATTGCAGTTAGTGCAACAAATACTGTGATTGTGATTTGAATTGCAGTATGAACAGTACTCAGGTGTGAAGAGCTTCATTTTATTCTTAGCATTCACTTTGTAGTTTTACCCGTTATATGGGCTAGTTGTTATTTCAATAATAATAATAACAAAATTCTTCATTTTTTTTTTTTTCAGTTGTTATTGTTGAAATAATAACTGTAATAATATTGTGTGACGCTTTATTTTTAAATTTAATTATTGTTATTATTTTATTTTTTTTGGCGCATTCACAATGTATTCACATTGCAGCTTTACTTTGGCATGGAGTAGTTGTTATTTCAATAATAAGAGTAATGATAATTTAATCAATAATTACATTTATCTTCTATAACAACTTTTTAATATGGAAATAACTCTTCTTTTTCAATGTTATAATAAAAATAATAATAATACTATGTGAAGAGATTTATTTATTTGCATTCACATTGTAGCTTTACTTCAGCATGGGCTAATTGTTGATATTATTTCAATAATAATATAATTTTTGTATTTATTTCAATAATCACACTAGGGCTTTTTGATTTTACTTTGATAAATGGAAACCAAAACTGAAATTGAATTGACAATATGTCTTCCATCTTTGCTTTCATTTGCAACCATGACTAAATGCTGCAGTGATTTTAGCCAAAAACCAGAAGCTAAAGCTGTTTTAACTCAACAGATGCATGATCTTAGTGTTTGACAGTGCTATTCTGTCTTCTATAATGGAGACTGGATATTATGTAAATAGAAATAGATACACTGCTATAAAACGCTTCTCTTTTTAAAGCTGTGTTTGTACAGGAAGTCAAAGACCGTATATTAAAATGAACTTGCCTATGTGCATAAAGGAGAGAGTGATGCACGTTTTGTGGAGGTGAAGTAGGTTGTCTGTATTGTGCTCATGGTCGCCCAGCCTCAATGCGGCAAGTAGTTCTCTGTGAACTTTTCTTTCTAAGAACCAGGTTTAAACTGGGTTTCTGGGTTTTAAGATTACACTTTTAAGATGACTTTCACAGACACACAGACAAAAAGTGTCACTCTGAATTCACACAAAAATCCGCCGATTACAGATGGTCTGATTCTTTAGATGTCTGTTATGAAATCTATTCCACAGTGCCCTGGTTCCAATATGTAGCACGTTGTTGTGTTTTGGCATGTTTCTTTTTGTAAGTTTACTATAATAAATCCCTCCCACCATTGGCAGGAGACGCATTAGAGGAAGAACCCCAGGGCCTCTCCGTCTCTCTGTCTGGTTTGATGACCCCCACTTCAGCCACCGGCATGGCCTCAGGCATGGAGCTGCCCAGAAAACGGAAAGGCAGCATGGACAACCCGTGAGTATATTTATACATTTACATATTTACATTCGTCACTAGTAGAGGCTGGCGGTTTGACAAAATATGACAGTTACTGTATGAATCACAATATTGTATTTTTGCAGTCACAAGAAATTAAAGATTGGAATGGTTTATTTGAATGGTTTGAAGAATTGTTTGTATATTAAACAAAAGTGTGGCAATGCCTATTTTTAAAATAATCTAGTTATTTAAATGCTTTAATCTTATCTTAAATAATACTTTTTTTAATTATTAAAAAAAAAAAGTAATTACTTAAATGATTTAAATGTTGTTTACATATTGTAAATTTATTCAGAAGTATTTTTTTTATTTGTGTTAAATTAATACTATTATTCGCCAAAGACAAGGATGCGTTAAATTATTAAAAACTGATACTAAGGACATTTATAATGTTACAAAAGATTTCAGATGAATACTGTTCTTTTAAACTTCATCAAAGAATCCTGGAAAAATGTATCGTGGCTTTTACAAAAATATATTAACCATAATAAGAAATGATTCTTGAACACCAAATCAGCATATTAGAATGATTTCTGAAGCATCATGTGACACTATATATTAAAATGTATTAAAAGAGAAAACAGTCATTTTAAATTGTAATATTTCACAATTACTGTTTTTACTGTAATAAATGCGGCTTTTGTATAGTAGTGCAATTTAATTATGTCAAATCTTCTTTGTTTATTTTTCTGTTTATTTGTAGCTTGATGGACACAAACCACCAAAACATGAAAAAAATAGTAGTTCTGTATTATGAGTTCTGCCTTTTTAATGCTGCCTGGATAAGTCACATTGACTGCATAGGTTTGATTCGTATTGATGAGATGAGTCACAAAGTTGTTGTACAGCCATATATCTTTGCCGCTTTGATTTTTGCATTACTCCATGTTTCTTTGTGATTAAAGTAAAGTGCATCCCACATAAATGTCTATATATGCTGCATATCCTCATACCGCCCAGCCCTAGTGTATTGAAAAAGTATGTGCGTGGGTGAGAGAATGTAACGCATTAATAATCGATATTTGAATTTTAGAGCTGATTTGCTATAGCTGATGACTAATATCCTCTTGTTTGGTCTGTTAGCCCCTGTCCTGCTTTTCTGAATGAGTCGAGATGCGTTGGGAAAGGAAGTGCGTGGTCTGTGTTTAACGTCCTCTTAGAATCACGGCAGCATTTCATGAGTCACTATAATCATCTCACCACTTTGTTTCCAGGGAAACAAAATCTGCATCAAATCTAGAGGAGGATATGGAGGACGATCAGGGAAGGTACTAAGCCCATTACGATACTCAATATGGCTCACCTTGATCTACGATTTTAATCATTGCTTTTAACACTTCTGTGTCTTTTATTATTATGCTTTCTTAGATCGGAAGGAGACGACCAGCACTTAAAAATTAAGTGTATCAGGTACTTATCACTCAAATTTTATTTACTTATTTATCCACCTTTTTAAAGTTATTATTATTATTATTTCATTTTTAGTTGTTAAATTTAAAGTTTTCACTGTCATTGAAATTCAAATACTAAAAAAAAATTAAGTGACGTTATATTTCAGTGGAGTTCTGTGGTACTTACAACATAAATTTTATCTTGTGTAGAGAACCTCATAGTCAGATCGAGAAACGACGGCGAGACAAGATGAATAACTTGATTGACGAGTTGGCAGCGATGATCCCCACCTGTAACCCCATGTCCCGCAAGCTTGACAAACTCACTGTGTTACGAATGGCTGTCCAGCACCTCAAATCACTCAAAGGTACCTAGATTTGCTTTTTGTGTAGCCTAGCATACACAAAGACTAATATTGAGCTTGAAAAATGTATTTTCCTTCATGAATGCCTAATTAAAGCAAAGCAAACAGTGACGAATGTTCTTGAACATACAGTATGTGGGGTAATGGAGTGCCTGTTTTTCAGGAGCAACCAGCTCGTTTACAGAAGCCAATTATAAACCTGCATTCCTCCCAGACGATGAGCTCAAACATCTTGTCTTAAGGGTAAATCCTACAATTTATAGAACCATGTCTCAAAGCTATTTGTAACAGCAGAAGAACTATCACAGCAAATGATTGATTATGTGGGTGCAAAAGGCTCCAAAAATAGCTTTTGTTTAAACAGGGCATTTTGACTGTTTGCGATAGTGAAATTACAACATCAACCCTAAATGATCTCTTTCTATCTCTTGTCCAGGCTGCGGATGGATTTCTCTTTGTGGTTGGCTGTGACCGTGGGAAGATAGTCTTTGTCTCAGAATCAGTTTCAAAAATCCTGAATTACAATAGGGTAGGACAGTTCAACTTATTTATATTTATATATATATATATATATATATATAAAAAGCACATAATTTTTTTTTATAATAAGTGCTATAATTATGGACAGAGGTACACTACCACTACCAGACAAAAGATTAGTCACAGATACTCATTCTTTTCTTCTTTTTGTTTTGCAATTGTCCACATCATAGTAAAGTCATCACGCCTTAAAAAGCAAGTGTGCAACTTATATAGTGACTCTCTCTCTCTCTTTATATGTATATATAAATATAAATAAATTTGGAAGCATTTTTCAGGAATTCTTGAGATTAAGCATATGTGACCCTGGACCACAAAACCAGTCTTAAGTGTCAATTTTTCAAAATTGAGATTTGTACTTCATGAAAATCTGGAATCTGAGGGTGCAAAAAATCTAAATATTGAGAAAATCGCCTTTAAAGTTGTCCGAATGAAGTTCTTAGCAATGGATATTACTAATCAAAAATTAAGTTTTGATATATTTATGGTAAGAAATTTACAAAATATCTTAATGGAACATGATCTTTACTTATTATCCTAATGATTTTTGGCATTAAAAAAAATCGATAATTTTTACCCATACAATGTATTTTTGGCTATTGCTACAAATATACCCCAGCAACTTAAGACTGGTTTTGTGGTCCAGGGTCACACATTATTTTCCAAAATCAAACTGTTCTTTGATTTTGGAAACATAGTTGTCTATAAGACTAATTTCACTTCTTTAAGAATAAGGATATTTGCAGTTAATAGTACGCTTTTTGAGATCATAAGAAATATAATCAGTCTTCTATGTCTAAACATTTTAGACATGTTCGTGTATTTTAAGGGCTGTTTTAAAAAGGCATTTGTTTACCTGGTGATAAACAATTAGGTTTATGATCTGACCTGTTGGCAAAATGTATTAGTTAAATCATGGCTCATTTGAATGTTTTTCTCCTCAGACGGAGTTAATTGGACAGAGCCTGTTTGATTATGTTCATCCTAAGGACATTGGTAAAGTGAAGGAACAGCTGTCTGCCTCTGAACTCTACCCGCGGGAGCGCCTCATAGACGCCAAAAGTAAACATACTTTGGCCGTAATAAACGGTTGTTAAGTTTGCGTGTGTGTTTCCTGAATGCTTTTCTGAAATGCTTATACGGTTTTATGTCTGTTGCATGCACATTGTACTCAGTCTGCTAATAAATATATACAGTATACTATACACCATCATTCAAATGTTTGGGGTTAGTAAGAATTCTCTTATGACCAACAAGGATGTGTTTATTTGATCCAAAATACAGCAAAAACAGTAATATTCCTATAATATTATTACAATTTAAAAGTTGTCTTAAAGTTGTAACAAAACCAGTCTTAAGTCGCTGGGGTATATTTGTAGCAATAGCCAAAAATACATTGTATGGGTCAAAATTATCCATTTTTCTTTTATGCCAAAAATCATTAGGATATTAAGTAAAGATATCCATGAAGATATTTTGTAAATTTCCTACCGTAAATATATTCAAACTTAATTTTTGGTTAGTAATATGCATTGCTAAGAACTTCATTTGGACAACTTTAAAGGCAATTTTCTCAGTATTTTTTTTTTGCACCCTCAGATTCCAGATTTTCAAATAGTTGTATCTTGGCCAAATATTGTCCTAACAAACCACTCATCAATGGAAAGCTTATTTATTCAGCTTTCAGATGGTATATAAATCTCAGTTTCAAAAATGGACTGGTTTTGTGGTCCAGGGTCACATTTTAGATTAATAGAATGTTCAAAAGAACAGCAACTAAATCTTTTGTAACATTATAAATGCCTTAACTGGCACATTTGATCAATACAAGTATTAATTTCTTTTAAAATAGAATATTTACCAACCCCAGACATTTTTTCATTATTCATTCTTAGTTGATTATTTACTCTCCCACATGTTGCAAACTTGTTTCCTGGCATAAAGCACAATAAAAGTAGTCCATATGACTCATGTGCTGTATTTGAAGTTTTCCGAAGCCGTAGGATTGCTTTTGGTAAAAACAAATTTGGAACAACATGAGGGTGAGTAAATAACAAAATATGCGTTTTTGGGGAAAATGATTCTTTCAACCAATCTGACTGGTGTTTATGTGCAGCGGGATTACAGGTGCAGGCTGAGCTCCCCGTCGGAGCGGCTCGGCTTTGCTCTGGAGCCCGGCGCTCATTCTTCTGCCGAATGAAGTACAACAAAGTTACCGTCAAAGAAGAGAAGGACTTCCAGGCTGGTTCAAAAAAGAAGGGTCAGTAGCATTTCAGTCAGGATGCATCAGGAGCTCATCCTGTTTTTACAATGAAGTTAGTTAAAGGTGGTTTTCCAATTTTAATGATGATGTGAAGTGAATCAGAAGAGCCTTGTGTTCATGCAATCAGTTCCACTTTCTGTTATGATATGAAAAAAGAGGAAAATAAAAGTTAAATAAAGGTTCTATATTCTTGGCTTCAGACTGGCAATGTTCCTCTTTTTGCTGAGAACCAAAGGTCCAAGATGTCATTTGTGACGTGTTGATGACGTGGTCTGCATATTTGCTCCATTACACATCTCTTTTTTTTTTTTTTTTTTCTTCTCGCCACATGCAGTGGTGTAAGCACAGCTTGTGGGATTTCATTCCAACAGCTATATTCCTACAAAGTTGTTGGATAGTGACTTCACTTTGGAAAGTGTTTTGCTGTGCTGTCTGGACTTGAACAGCATTGACGTTTCTTTTCTTGGTGAGCATGGCCTTTTCCAAACTGCCCCGAGCAGTTAGTTGTTCAGGCAACCCTGTAAAGCCATGCATTGGTTTTTATGCATTTATTTTCATGCGTCGAACATGCATTATAAGCTAGTTTTTCAAAATTACAGTATGTTCAACATGTTGAACAAGCTTATATTTAAGCTTTCCTACAGTACATATCACGTTTGTCACAACACTGAAAAAAAAAAAATTGTCAGATGCTTGTCACGGCACGTTTTTAGATTAAATCAAGCAAATCCAAAAGCAAATGAAACGTGCACCTTTGTGTTCCTCTTTAACAACATATGGTGGAACATTTGGCTCACAGCTCACCTGTAAATTGACTCTGTTTTGATTGACTGCCCCAACAGAGTCACAGCGGTACTGCACTGTGCACTGCACGGGCTACATGCGCACCTGGCCCACGCGCCAGCTGAGCGCGGAGGGGGAGGCCGAGGCGGATAAAGAGAGCTCCCACTTCAGCTGCCTGGTAGCAGTGGGCCGCATGCACCCCCACACCCTCCCGCAGGCCAACGGAGAGATCAAGGTCAAGCCTACTGAATTTGTCACCCGCTACGCCATGGATGGCAAATTCACCTTTGTGGATCAACGGTAAGTTGACTCTTGTGTTGGGAATAAATAAATGTGAATTTTTGTGACTGGCAATTGTTTGTGTGCATAATCATAGTCATTTGTGCAAACTAGCTCCACAGTATGTAATTACCCACATAACTTTCCCTTGTCTGGTAAGTTGACTGTACATGGGCACTTCATTCTCACTAGAGGGCGGCAAGCGTTTTCTTTTCAAACCTTAAATTTAGTTTGCCATTTGGTATGAGGAGACAACTTTTAGGCATTTGTTATTCAGATAATAGTTAACTGTTTGCCAGTATTAACTGGGAGTAATTAACTTGAAATGATTTCTTTATTAGTCTATACAAATTATATGAAAATAACTGTATCAAATATAAATTAATAAACAGGGGTGCACATATCTTTTTCATAAAGTCTGGTTCTCATAAGAGTACCTGTAGATTTGGTTTGGTGCTCACACTGCACATAGTTTGACCCATTAAATATAACTATAAAAAAAATTCAAAATAATAATATTGCACTTTTAGTTTTCTTAAATAAAATAAACAAAATAAAGTGTGATAATATCTTAAACACAAAGTGAGTATTAAATAAAATGTATATTATTTAATATTTATAAAATGTATTTTTATAGTACACTTAAAAATACAATGCTAATGTAATTTAATTTTTTTTACTTTTTAAATATGAATTTTCATCATTTTCAAACCTAAAATCAGCAAGCTTTTATTTTGTCAGTATACAAATGAGCAATCTGAATGAATTTAGACATTTACTTGCATATTTTTTTATTTTGGTCGTGCATGCGCACCTGTGCACCATTTATGTGCACCACTGTTAATGAAAGTAATTATTATATACAATATTTCAGAAAAAATTATAAAATATAATTATATATTTAATTATAAAATTTTCTTTCCAGAACTTGCATTAGTTTACCAATTGTTAAAGGGTGACAGTTGCATTTGGTTATTTGTTATTGAGGTAATATTTAATTTTGGGGAGTAACTAACAGTATTTTTAAGTAAACTATATAAAATTAGTTACATAAAATTCTAATGATAAAAAAAATGCTAAATCCTATAATATTATCCTATAATTATTCTTGTGTAATTTATGATGTACCAAATATAATGCTTTAAAATATATGCATGTGTAAAATATATGCATGTGTATAATATATATATATATATATATATATATATATATTTTTTTTTTTTTAAACACTCTTGACATCTGCTGTTGGTCAGGCATGCAGATTTGCCTCAAACTCTGTTTAGCCAATGTTGGCTTGTCAGGATAGCCTAGATGCTCAAATAAAAAGAGTAATGTTTTGATAGTGCAAACACTGTGGCACTTTCACTGGAAGTTTTCTCTAAAAAGTTTCATAGTGAGAAATGTGGTTTAAAAACTGCATTCTATTTATATTGCACACACAGAGCCACCACCATTCTGGGTTATTTACCCCAGGAGCTGCTAGGCACATCCTGCTATGAATACTTCCATCTGGACGACCTGCCTCATTTGGCAGATAGACACCGAAAAGGTACAGTGCATCCAGATTCTTACCATTAGGAGCACTGGAGCTCTGAACAGGTTTTCCTGAAGGTATTTTCCAAGAAACTGGGCAGATTGCCTAAGACATTTGTACAAAGAAGGACACGAGTAGCCAAATCCTCATCATCCATCATTAATCATTAGTCTTACTTCTAAAGAACATTAGAACAGCTTTCAATAGCAGATACACAAGGGCATTGCCTCAGAGAGTTGTATTGGATTACATGCATATACAAATAAATGTGATATTTATTTAATTCTTTTTCTTTGTTTACTCATTCCAATTCTATATAAGTTTCTTTCTTCCATCTAATGAAAGTAAATATGGGTCTGTCAAGCTTTTAAAATATAGCAAACAAATCATATTGACTGCTTCTATTGTACTTTTGGTCATTTTGGAACTTGACAGCCTGGATCCCCATTTACTTTCATTATATGCAAATAAGTCATCAGTACATTCAGCCACAATTTTGTATTCTGTCAAATATAAAACGTAATATGGGATTGGAATGACTGGTTTTATGAGTAAATCACCATTTTATTTTGGGGTGCACTGTTCCTCTAATATGTCTTTTTTATCGCCTCTTTTCACAGTGCTGAGGAGTAAAGAGAAGATTGAGACAAACTGCTATAAGTTTAAAACGAAATATGGCTCTTTCGTCACCTTACAAAGTCAGTGGTTTAGTTTTATAAATCCCTGGACCAAAGAAGTAGAATACATAGTGTCAACCAACACAGTTATATCGTAAGTACTAGCATCTCATCTTGTTTTTCTAACAGGCCGTTTTTCCTATAACTGCATATCAATGTCATGATTCAACCTGTCGCACCCAAATTCTGTGATCATTGAGATAACAGATTATTTCTTGTCTCTTTTTCCGCCTGACTCAGCGGTAAAAGTAATCCAGGTGGATCAGGGGATAAATCTGAGCAGCCTAGCAGTTCCAAGGCCTCGGAGGGTGAGTACTGAGATCTGTGAATGTTGTAAATATGTTTTGTTTCTAGGCGTGTACCTATAATTTGCATATTGCATTGTGAAACCATATGTAGAGAAGGCGGCATATTGTTTAAAGTGGCAACTATATAAATGCAAGTCCAGCTTTCCAGTTAATAAAAAGCTGGTCACCTTTTTAATATATGCATCACCTTTTGCTTTTGTTTGTTTGTTTTTTTGGTTTGCTTGGGGTTTTGTTTAGTTGTGTGTGTCTTTTTGTTTGTTAGTTTGGTTTGGTTTTGGCTTTTTATTTGGTGTTTGGTTTGTTGTTTTGTTTTCTTTTTTTGTGCATTAGCTGGAGCCGCCTGAATTTGGTTTGCATGATTTGTCTTAAAAATGATAAAATATGCTAAATTTGTTATCATGGTCAGATTTTACTATTAATTTGAAATAATATATTATGCAAGCATCAGTTTTGGAGATTTACATTTCTAAATGTATCCAACTCTTTTAAGGTCCTATAGTAGGTTTGTTTGTTTTGTTTTGTAGATGATTCCAAGAAGTCCCAACAAGTTCCAATCATCCCAGGGATCTCCAGTGCATCAGGCATGATTTACGCTGGGTGCATAGGGACCCAAATTGCTAATGAGATAATGGACTATAATAGGTAAACCAATTACGTAGCTTCCTTTCTATTATTAAATTTGGTGTAATTTACAGTGAATTATTACAAGCGATGAAAATTAAGGTAATTTGGGACTGTTTGGTAAGCTTGTCGTCCAACGAACAACTAGTTAATTAGTTATGTTGAGTAGTTTATTTTATGTACGTAATATATTCTTTTGTTAGCAGCAGTGCAAAAGTTTCTTGGAAACTTTGTCAATTAGTTGATTTTTGAAAATATGCAGTTGTGCACATCCCTAGAGAAAAGATCTTTGAATTCTGATGTCTTGCTGTTTTCTTAAGGATGAACTCCTCACCATCCAGCGGCAATACAAGTCCATTCAGTTTACTGCAGGACAAGTCTCCACTGGCCCTTGTGCAGGCCAGCAGCAATGTGAGTCTGTCAAACAAATGAGTCGGTGTGTTTAGAAATGAATTGGCACGTTTTGTGGTTTCTTGTGTTCTAACGCATTAGTACTTCACATGCTTTAAGGTGCCAAATGGGGAAGCGACAGATGTGGAGATGCCTGGCAAATCAAACTCAGAGGAGGAAGCGAGGGGTGGGGCCTTCACAGTGGGAGAAAGTCTGATGGGTAGATGTTATATTATTATATTACATTGGCCATGTGGTACTTAAGATACTATAGCTTGTCAAGAATGTGTCTGGGTTTTTCCTGGAGAAACGTTTTTGTTTAATGAAAATGCATGCTTTTGGAACATTTAAGACTTTTTGCATTGTGATATAATTTTTATGATAAAATTTGTGTTTTTCATAAAAACATTTTTCATGATACATTATTATTAATAATAATCATTAGTATTAAATAGTATACTTAAAATCAATATTTTCTTGTTCAGTAATTTCTTATATTAAATCTTAATCTTTTCTTTGCCTGTGTTCCTGTCCTCCAGAGGGGAGCTCTCAGTTGGATCTGGAGGGGGTTCCTGGGTTAGGCGTTCTGAGCACTGACGAGGCAGCCATGGCAGTCATTATGAGCTTACTGGAGACCGATGCCAACCTGGGTGAGGCCGTGGACTTTGACGAGATGCACTGGTCTCTGTGAACACGGCTCCAGTTTTTTTTTTTTTTAAAGATCCGTCTTATCTGGAGCTTTTTAAAATGAACCATCCAGTAATTTTCATGGGGCAGCAAGCCTTCGACAATTCTTTGGCTTTCATGTTTTTAATTTATTAGTGTTTTTTTTTAATGTGTACGGACAAGCTGCATGGCAGGTTATCTGATGGCTGCCGTTGGTGAAGGAGAATCAAAGGGGACGGGGGTCTCTCTGAGTACCTTAAGCAACAGGACCAGGTTTTATGTGGTCTGGTGTGCATTTCTTCACCTCAGCTCTGAGGTCACTTCTGCCCCTTGGCATGGATCAGAACGGAGAGACGTTCTTGGCCTGTTTTGCCATGTTGAGAAACACATGCCTCAGCCAAGCCATAAGGCAAGAATCCAAATGGTCCACTGTGATCCAGTGGCGTAAGGATTTCAAAACTGTTTCCTTAGTCAATCAACACTTGAACTGACGCTTTTGAGGCAAAGCTGGACAATTTGTTTTTTTTATATAAAAACGTCATGGGATTCCTTTGGCAAGGGAAGCCTGGTAGTTATTTTACCCTTTTAGAGCAGAAATCATCTTGAATTTGATGTTTTTTGATGAACAAGAGTGGAAAAACAGGGAGGGGTATTGGTAAGCGCTTGTGGTCATTTGTCAAAAAGAACTACTTGAAAAGACTGTGGAAAAATCTGAAAATTGAGGATCACCGTTAGGCCTGACATTTGTTTTTTCCTCTCTAGTCTACAAACCTGTATGTGAATGTGTACTTTTCCCTCAGACCTTCGCCTGTCCTGCCAGGGCTATGCTTTCTTAAAACAGGGCCGTCACTAAAACTTACAGGGACTGGGACAACATTTTTAGAGGACCTGGGACAGTGTTCTTGGTTGTTTCCCCCTTAGATGTATTAGTTCTGCTGTTCTGAAAGATGGTCTTGATGGAGATGGCCAACAGGTAAAATGGTGATTGGAAACTAATAAGGGCAGGGTCTCTCAGGGAGCAATTCATGGAAACCCCTTCTCAAAATCCTTTAGCGGATCAGAAAAGTACCACTTTTTAGACCCTTGTATGAAGGTGGTGTTTAAAACTTCTACAAGGCTTCATTCTTTCATTAGTTCTTCTTGTTTAGTTATGTGCAAAGAGGTATAACATGCTCAAAGTGATCAACATTTAGAAGGTGATTGTTGTTTAAATTGTATTTTGGAATTATATCCCATAATTTTAGTTATGGGAATAACCTAATCTTTACTCAACTTCAAAATACTAACAAAATCACTTTTTATGGAGTAAAATAACAACAGAGTAATAGGAAGATGTTTCTTCCTGCTTCAAGAAGATGTGTAATGCAAATCCAGCCATGAAGTCATGATGGTAACCCACTTTTAAAGTTATAATGCACCCTAAAATGGACAAAATGTTTATCATTTACTCACCCTCATGTCTTTACAAACCTGTTTGACTTTCTTTCATGGAACACAAATGGAGATGTTTAGAAGAATGTTTACTCTGCTCTTTTCCATGTAATGAAAGTTAACGGTCATCATGGGCTTTCAAGCTGCAATAAGGACTTTAAAAAGCACCATTGAAGTATTTCATAAGATTTGTGTACTATATTCCAAGTCCAACTTATCCCTTCATAGATCTCCAATTTAATTTATGCAATTTTCTCAGTTTCAAAATTGCATTTTATCCTAAGGCTAGAATACACTACAAGACTTTTGCCCTGATTTACAGTCTGGAGGAGTTGACGCTAGTTGCCAAAAGTCAGAGCCAGCATGCAGCTTTTACAGATTCCCAAAATCATGTTGTATGCTGGGCACAGATTCAGATTTTCTAGCTTCAGACTATGATTCCATTCAGTCAGAAGATATCAGACACGTTTTGAACACACATTGTTTTCATTTGTCATATATCTCATAGCAACAAGGCACATTTCTCAGTGTGTTTGTTGTGTTTGAAACGACTATGAAGTCTAGTAGTGTGTCATCTAAAGTTGTTAAGTGTATGAGTTCGCAAGTGTATGATCCCTGGTGGTTTGAAATCTGATTTTAAAAGTCAGTACATTCTAGTCATAAGGAAGAAAGAAAATCATACAGGTTTTGAAAGTAATGCTGGAATTTCCATTTTTGGCTGAACTATTACTATAACTGAAGACAAGAGACCTAAGAACATGTTTTTATCATGTTTAAGTAGTATTAAATGAATCTTTAAATGGATAAATCAAAGACAATGTCCACTGTAGTTTTGAGCCTGTTTTCTCAGAGGGCTACAATCTCAGAAACATGACACCTCTTTTTGGGCAGATGATCTTTGTAGGCTTTTAAAGTGATGATGCTATCAAATGCCATTTCTTGTAATAATTCCCTATTTTGTATATTATATCTGAGGTCTTATTGCGTGTGCACATCCTTGGGATACTGATTCTCTCTTCTTTTTCTCTTTCTAAATTTCTGATTCCCCTGGGTAATCATCATTCACCTCAATGAATTCACATTTCAGCATGGCTTTGTATCTGATTTTGCACATTTTCTTCTGAAATTTTGCTTCCCTTCGTACTGGTGACCTTTCAGTGTATTGAACTGCTTTACTGTGATGGTGCACATGTGCCACAGGAGTCTCATGGCCTTGCGTGATGGAAACGGCTGATTCTGACCAATTATACCAAAGCAATTTGACCGCAGACATATTTCATGTACCCTTAACGCTCAGCTGCCCTGTGCTGTCAGATGATCTGTAATTCTGTGACTATAGTGTGAGCCGCTTTTTAAAAAAAAATGTCTTCATATCATTGTCTACTCTGTCACATGCTGCCAAGAGCTTACTTGAAGGGAGGATGCCACCCACCCAATCCAGCTGAAATGAAATACTGCTAGATGATGTGCACATCTTTAGTGTGAAAATAAGTCTTGCCACGTTCCATTGTTCATCCAACGCTTGGCTTTGCAAATGTTACGCATTACTCAGAAATATAAATGGGGCACTTCCTTAAACCTGACTGAAATTTCATGGGATCAACTGTAAGTGTTTGTCACACAGGTGGTTAGATGTGTGAGCCAATCACGATTCTGGTAAGATGATTGGGCAGTTGTAGCCTTAAGCACAGGAACAGCTGCTTTGTTTGCCCCAATGTACAAGCATTGCTCTGTGCCATAACTGCAGGCTTGTCCTAAAAGTCAAAATTGTGATTTATATTGTGTTTCCTACTCCCCCACATAGCTTCATTGTTTTCTAAAGTAATAGTTCACCCAAAAATGAAAATGTACTAAAATTTACTCACCCTCGGGCCATTCAAGATGTAGATGAGGTTGTTTCTTCATTGGAACAGATTTGGAGAAATTTAGCATTATGTCACTCTGCAGTGAATGGGTGCCGTCAGAATGAGAGACCAAACAGCTGATAAACACATCATAATAATCCACACGACTCTAGTCCATCAATTACCATCTTGTGAAGTGAAAGGCTGCGTGTTTGGAGGAAACAAATTCATAAAGGCGATTTAACTTAAAACTCTTGCTTCTGACCAAAATGCAAGTCCATAATCCATTATAATACTTCCTCTAGTGAAAAAATTCAACACGTTTGTTTTGGACTGTTCTCACATGTAAGAGGTGTGCATATTTCTCTCCTGATTCAGATGAGATGACTTTTTCACTGGAGAGAACAATATTATTAATAGAGGTCTTACATTACTACAAATGCACAGCTTTTCACTTCACAAAAGACATTAATTGATAGACTGGAGTTGTGTAGCTTACTGATGGGTTTTTTTTTATCAGCTGTTTGGACTCTCATTCTGGCGGCACCCATTCACTGCAGAGGATCTATTCATGAGCAAGTGACGTAATGCTAAATTTCTCCAAATCTGTTCAGCTGAAGAAACCCATTTACATCTTGGATGGCCTGAGGGTGAGTACATTTTCAGCAGATCTAAATTTTTAGGTGAAAAATGTCGTTCTGCAGTTGCACTCGGCAGAAATCAAGTACTGTACGTAGGTTAGAACCACAGACCTTTTCTTCTGTCGCTTTTGTCCTAATTTCAGCTCTCTCACTATGTGTAGCCGAAGAATTTCTTGATTTTTATATTGATCCAATAACATTCATGCATGCCTTTTGTGTACCCTTTGCTTTTCTGTACCTTTTTGTTGTTCTGTTAGCTATCTAAGGGTATTGGAGAAAGGTTTTTGCCTTATAAGACAGACAAAGACTTGTTCGTTGTTCTGTTTCCCTTTGTTGTCTGTCTTGGGTGTGTGATGAAAGTGGTTTGGATATTCTGAAGACGTGAATATCTCAGTCGGGGAGCAGCCGTTGGGTCGAGCCTCCAGATCTGCATGCGTGCACCTCCTCATCTCTCTGTCTGAGCCTTTGATCAAGGCTGTCATGGAACGAGGGGTCTTGTCCAGACAGTCCCCTTTTTTTTGTCTTTTGCTTGCTTCTCCTCCTCTGTTTGTTATCAAGCATTTGTATGACGCCATCGCTGCTGCTGTCAACAGGTCTGGTTAGTAGCAGAGAATCTGTCTCTCCAGGCTGACATGTAAAAAGATTCTTAAATAAACAACATTAGTTTCCTGTACATCTGTGTTGGTCTGTCATGTGTCAAAGTACAAATGTTCATAGATGTTAAGAATGCCTCGTAAATTCCAATTCATTTCCTGGAGGAGGCAAGTAGGAAGTTGTAATTTGAATCTAAGGAAATCGAATGAAATTGCAAGATTTTGCACACTTGCTCATAAAAGTTCATACACTACCATTCAAAGGCTTGGGGTCAGTAATATATATTAATACTTTTGTGCAGCAAGACACTTGTGATGTTATTAAACATTTCTGCTTATAAATAAATGTTCATTTGAACTTTCTATTCATTAAAGAACCCAGAATGAAATGCATCAAAGTTTACACAAAATAACGAGCAGCGCAACTGTTTTCGACATTGATGATAACAATAAGAAATTTTTCTTATCGGCATACCAAATCGGCATATTAGAATGATTTCTGAAGGATCATATGACACTGAAGACTGGAGTAATGGCTGCTGAAAATGTAGTTTTTCCATCACAAGAATAAATTGCATTTTAGAATATAACCAAATAGAAACATTTTAAATTACAATAATATTTTGCAATATTACAGGATTTTTTAGTATTTTTGTATCAAATGCAAATGCAGCCTTAACATAAGAGCATTTTTTAAGCGTTTAAAAAAATCTTACCAAACTTTTGAATGGTAGTGTATATACAAAATATAAATTCTGAAGCACATTTTTCATTTCCCCATTGGAATGTTTTATTAAAATTTGTTTGTCTACAAAAATCTGCATGAAATGAAGCATAAAATGATTTTACATTTAAACATTTATTTTAAACATCTTAATAGCTATTTTTGCACATTTTGTTGTAAAATTTAAGCATTTTGGAGTGTCATTTCCGCTGCATTTTGAGCATTTGATTTATTATTTGAATGGCGTTAAGAAAAAAAAATTCAATACTTGCTTACAATATTATATGCATATTGATGCAAATATAAATTTTCTACTGCTAAATTCAACATTTTTATACATATAAATACATTTTAGATATTTTTTTTTAATATATATAACTGAAGGCTAATTGGAAAAATGAAAATGGCTCTTAGTCGTTTTGAACTTTTAAAAAGTTTTAGTATTAGTTACTAAAAAAGTATTAGAAAAATGTTAATATTAAAAAATATGTAAACTTACATTATCAGAGAATAAATAGCCATAACCAATCAAAATTGGATCAGAACCTGTTGATTAATGAAATTTCTTTCAATTACATTTCAGTAAATTCTTCTTCCTGTCGTTCCAATTCGATGTTAATAAAACTCAACTGTTCACCTTTACGCTGCTTGTTTAAGCTGTTGAGTGCATTCATTGGTTAAATCAAGAGTGAGACCAATGCTGACTCAAATGATGAATCTAGCTAAACCACAATCTTCCGTGAGAGTCTTTGATGGTTTTCGTGTCCTCATTCACATTTCGGAGAATATTCACAAGCTTTCTCAGCTGCATGCACAAAATGTTTTTTACTAGGTCACCAGAACAAGTCGGCTCACAAGCAACCGACATTTTTGATACTTCAAAGGAGAAATATGGAGCTGCAACTGTCAGTTTATATAATATTATGCAGAGTTCTTGACTGCTGCTGGGCCTGGAGAAGCTAGAGGATTTCAAGTGTCACTCATGTGTCTTTGAGGTAATTAATTTGTGTCACTCACCTGTCTGTTGGCCTCCTGCGGTGAGATTACTGTAGTTTAATTTCACAGATGCAGAAGGGTCTGGTTAAGAATGATTAAGTGAGAGAGAAGTAAGCTGGGCTTTGCTATATATGCATCTCTGCCACTGTTGATTTTGTTGCATTGATGAAGATGGGACAGGCCGCAACTTTACCCTGCAGAAAAGGTGGTACCTACGTCACCGAGCTTTATGAATGGTTCAGGTAAGTTTGCAAAATATTAACTTGGTGACTATTATGACTACAGCTGGGCTTTAGTGAAGCGGCTGGTGGAAATAGGATACATAAGCTTGCTTACACGTCATCTGATAGATGCTTTTGTGCAAAACTAATCTCCTCATTCTGGGTCTTTATTATTGGAGAGTAATTCTAGCCATAAAATGTGTAAAGAACGGAAAATGCCATACTGAAGATTTTTGTTATAGACCATAAAATGCCAACCATGACTGTAAAACCATATAAACACTATCTCAGCATAAGTAGGTCATCTGCTTATTTATGTCCTTTTTTATTTGACCTTTTACTGCAGTCTTATTCCTGGAACATTTCATTTCATGATGTGCATGATAAGAACATTGCCTTTTTTTAATAATCATTCATAATGTAACTGTTCTAGAAATGATCATATAATGCTGACAACACAAAATCTTTAGGTTAAAATAGCTACCAGTATTAATTAATATTTTATATATATATATATATATATATATATATATATTTATAATATTAATATTTTTATAAAATTGTACACATTTTTAGAAATTAATTACATAGTTTATGGATGTCAAGAAAAATTTGTAAAAAAAAAAAAAAAACATTGTCTGTACACTGAAAAAATGGTGTAGGATTTCTTTGAAATATCTTTACTCCGGAATTGATAGTGCATTTTACAAATAATAATTACAAGGAAACAAGGAAATTTTAATAAAAAATTGTGGTGTATTTTTATTTAATGTTCATTTATGTATATAAAAAATGTAGTTAATAAACAAAATTTTAAAGTGTATCTTTAATGTGTATTTATTTTATTTTATTGGGATCTATACAATATTTATATTACAACACTAAAAACCCCAAGGTCAATTAATATTTATCAGTGGTTTAAGATAATAATAATTGATTGATATCAGTTTTAAACTACACTATCACACTTTCAGCTTTATAAAAAACCTCTTCAGAAAATAATCCTAGCAATAATAATCAAAATATTTTTAAAAATGTGTCCAATTTTGTGCTCGTCTCTGGCAGGAAGTTCCTGAATGAATGTCCCAGTGGACTGATCACCCTCCATGAGTTCAGACGTCACTTCTGCAATGGAACCGTGGGAAAAGAGTCAGCGGAGTATGCAGAGCAGATATTCCGCACGCTAGATAACAATGGGGTATTTCACAGCTCAAAACCAAACAAGCTTTGAGGTCTGACACGTGATGTTTTAAGGCTGCTGTTCAAAACACTGGTTTTACAAAACACGCATGTTGACTTCACTTATAAAAGGCAGAGGCATAATAATAGACACTATACTAACTTGTTTCTCCCAAATGATTCTTTTTACAGAACGGATTTTTAAAAAAGTAAAGTAGAGTAGAATATGCACAGTACATAGTTGGGAGGAACTACATGTGTAAATTACTTAATTTAATGACAAAATAAATGTAACCGTAATCAGTCACAGTTACTAAGAAAAAAATATGCAATTAAATTACAGTTACTTATGAAAATGTTAACAATTATACATAGGGATTACATCTGAATTTGTTCCACCCGTACCCATATACATACATAATTGATTTATTTCATAAATTGCAGTGACTGCTCTAAAATATGAGACACCAATGTTTCAGGAGTTTACAGGACACATGCTTATTCGATAACTGTTTCATTTCCTATTTGGGTTGATGTATATGCTTTATTTTTAACATTAACAGTTTCTTTCAAGCCATTGTTAGATGCCAGTGTTTCCTGTCATAGCTACGCAAAGATTTGATTTCTAAAAAAAAGTATCGCAGCTACTAAACTATTTCTTGTTAAGGTTTTAAACTTCAGCTAACCGAGACTTGTCATAGCACTTGCATGTTGTTGCTCTTTTGTTTGTTTTGATTGCTTCTACTGTCCTCATTTGTAAGTCACTTTGGATAAAAGCGTCTGCTAAATGACTAAATGTAAATATAAATATATATATATATATATATATATATATATATATATACAGGTGCATCTAAAAAAAATTGAATATCGTAAAAGAGTTTTTTCTGTAACTTATTTCAAAAAGTGAAACTTTCATATATTCTAGATTCATTACATGTAAAGTAAAACATTTTTTTTTTTTTTTTGATGATTAGAACTTACAGCTCATGAAAGTCAAAAATCCAGTATCTCAAAATATTAGAATATTTACATTTGAGTTTCATTAAATGACCATCCCTACAGTATAAATGCTGGGTATCTCTTGTTTTTTGAGACCACAATAATGGGGAAGACTGCTGACTTGCCAATGGTCCAGAAGACAATCATTGACAGCCTCCACAAAGAGGATAAGTCACAGAAGGTCATTACTGAAAGGGCTGACTGTTCACAGAGTGCTGTATCAAAGCATATTAAATGCAAAGTTGACTGGAAGGAAGAAATTGGGTAGGAAATGGTGCACAAGCAACAGGGATGACTGCAAGCTTGAGAATACAGTCAAGCAAAGCCGATTCAAACACTTGGGAGAGCTTCACAAGGAGAGAACTGAAGCTGGAGTCAGTGCATCAAGAGTCACCACGCTCAGACGTCTTCAGGAAAAGGGCTACCAAGCCACTTCTGAACCAGAAACAATGTCAGAAGCATCTTACCTGGGCTAAGGAGAAAAAGAACTGGACTGTGCTCAGTGGTCCAAAGTCCTCTTTTCAGATAAAAGTAAATTTTGCATTTCATTTGGAAATTAAGGTCTGGAGTCTGGAGGAAGACTGGAAAGGCACAGAATCCAAGCTGCTTGAAGTCCAGTGTGAAGTTTCCGAAGTCAGTGATGATTTTGGGTGCCGTGACGTCTGCTGGTGTTGTGTCCATTGTGTTTTATCAAGTCCATAGTCAATACAGGAGTCAATACCAGGAGATTTTGGAGCATTTTATGCTTCTATCTGCTGACAAGCTTTATGGATTTCCTTATCCAACAGGACTTTAGCACCTGCCCACAGTGCCAAAACCACTTCCAAGTGGTTTGCTGACCATGATATTACTGTGCTTGACTGGCCAGCCAACATGCCTGACCTGAACCCCACATATGGAATCTATGGGATATTTTCAAGAGAAAGATGAGAAACAGTCGATCCAACAATACAGACGAGCTGAAGGCTCAGTAGTGCCTCAGCAGTGCCACAGGCTGATCGCTTCCAGGACACACCTCACTGATGCTGGAGTTTGTGCTAAAGGAGCCCTGACCAAGTCTTGAGTGCATAAATGAACATACTTTAAAGAACTTTAACTTTTTTTTTTATTTAATTTTTTTACTTTTTGATTGATTTTAGTAAATATTCTAATATCTTGACATACTGGAGCTGTAAGCTCTAATCATCAAAATTAAAACAAACAAACAAAAAACTTTAGAATATATGAAAGTTTCACTTTTTGAAATGTTACTGAAAATTTTTTTCTTTTTCACGATATTCTATTTTTATTAAAATAGAATTAATTTTCACTATTTGTATAAAAAGTGTGACATGATTGCCATTTAACAGGATGGAGTTGTGGACTTCAGAGAATATGTGACAGCTATCAGCATGTTGATTGAGGGCACGACGGTGGAGAAGCTGCGCTGGTCCTTCAAACTCTATGACAAAGACAAAGATGGAGCCATCACACGCTCAGAGATGCTGGAAATCATGCAGGTAAGTGTCTATAGCTGCAAAAATCTGTTACTTGCTGCTCTAATCTGATTGTTGCATTTTACTATGGAATTAAAAATGCAGTTTGTTTACGTGATTCTGGATTCCTACACTAGAGGGCAATATATACTCACAAATTAATATTCTTTCATGGCTGTTCTCACTCAGGCTGTGTACAAGATGAGCGTTGCAGCTTCTCTGACCAAACCTGATCCACTGACTGCTGAAGAATGCACCAATAGGATATTTGTACGGCTGGACAAAGATAAAAATGGTAAGCTACCTGCTATCAATACAAGCTACATTGCTATCTAAAGTAGCAAAGTTATTTCAACCACTCTTGAAATTCAAAGCACTAAACTGTACCAGAAATGGCAGTTTACAGAAGTTCTCTTTCTGTCTGTCTCTATAGCCGTTATCAGTCAAGAGGAATTCATTGAAGGCGCGCTGAAAGACGAATGGATCAGAGAGATGTTGGAGTGTGATCCAAACACAGTGAAGATGGAGAGGCCTCTCAAGGGCAATGCAGTGCTGTAAATATGTGGGTCTATTTACATTCAGTATAAAGGAAATCATGGCTGTTACAGTATTTATTGTGATGGGGCTGTTGTGAATGCCTTAAAGATGAGACCTTCATGCATTGGTCAGTATGATTATTTTAAATGAAAGGAATAGTTCACCACAAAATGAATATTTGCTGAAATTTACTCACCCTCAGCCCATTCAAGATGTAGAAAAATTTTGTATCACTCGCTCACCAATGGTTCCTCTGTAGTGAATGGGTGCCGTCAGAATGAGAGACCACACAGCTGATAAAAACATCATAATGATCTACAAGTAATCCACATGACTTTATCAGTCTATCAGTTAACATCTTGTGCAGCAAAAAGCTGCATGTTTGTAAGAAACAAATCCATCGTTCACTGCAGAGGATCCATTGGTCAGCAAGTGATGTAATGCTAAATTTCTCCAAATCTGTTCTGTTGAAGAACAAACTCAGCTACATCTTGAATGGTCTTAGGGTAAATACATGCAAATTTTCATTTTTGGGTGAAATATTGCTGTAGTGTTGACCTATAAATTGACATTCTACTTTTGATGTTAGATGCAAAATATATGTATGTATATTTATATTGATTGTACTGAAATTATGCCTGAACACACTTCAAATCATTATTTATCATTTTTTACGAGCAAATCTCGTAAAGACATTAAAACACTAGAAAATTTATATTTTCATACTTTAGAAGGCGGCCCATTCTTGTTGTCAGAGTAACTGATATATATATTAGTTCTTTGTGGACTTACTTGGCTTCCTAAACTTGCTTGAGTGGAAAACTTTCTTGTAATTGTGTAAAAAATATATTATATATTTGTTAAAAGTAGATGACAGAAGTGTAAAAAAGTTAGTTTTGTGCTTAGTTATGATAGTTTATTATATTATCATCTTATTAAATTACCAGTTTATTAAATAGTTATGTATCTTTTCATGCAGACCATGTGAATTTACAAAGTAAATCTAAATAGCTACTGTAAATAATTGTTTTATTAGGTTCTTATAAGGCTGTTTTCAGAAACTTATGTCAATACTATACTGCCAAGCATAAGAACTTCTACTGAGAAACCAATTATTGATTAAATATTAGTCTCAGTCGCACCTCCCTAAGTTAAGTATTTGTATAATCAAAAAAGGAGAAAAAAAACAGTACAATTTTGAGTTTGATTACAAAATACTGAAATAATCGATCAGATTCTTATGCCATCTTATAACTTTCATTTGGAGTAAAATTATTTTACATAAAATCTACATATTAAGCTACATATTATGTACAGAAACACATGTATTCTGACTTGATATCTCAGCTTCAGTTCCCTAGGCTATTGTCTGTTTTCTACAATGAACAATTGTACAGTTGTGTTCTTCAGTATTCTTCTGCATTTCTCACTAGGCTTTGATACACAGAATTTGAAATCTTTTGGTCTTGTCAAATTGCAGTTAGTATGCCTGCCTTATTCCAGCAGCTGTTTACTGACAGCTGAGCAACTGACTTTAGAGGAACACCTCAGTTTTGAGTGACAGTAGTGTGCTAGATTAAAAAAGACTAAATGACAGGCTAATAAATAGATCTGTGCAGAATCATGTTGGTTTCACTATATTAGTTTTGATCTCATAGACAAAAATGTTTTAATACATTACCTGGTTAATTTTTTTTTTGTACAATTACCTAAACCTAACCCTCACACAGATATCAGCATATTAATTTGTCTTCCGAGGTGCTCCAAATTTGTTTTTTGACATGTTTCACTATTTATAAGTGAACTAATGCCTCACAAGAAGTATGACCAAATTTACGCAAACACAAACACCATTGCGTTACTACATGCCACTATGGCGAAGGCTCGTCTTTTGAATATTAAGCAGATAGCGGTGATGCAATTTAGTACCCTTCCAATAGCGAAAGGCGTTTTCTGGAATATTAATTAGATGGCTCAGTGACCATCCAATGGGGAAGACACGGCTCATGAATATTAAACAGCGAGCCTCCACCGTAGTATGATATTCCCTCCAGTTACGTCCCACATTCCCACTTTCATTGTCGACATGGCGCTGGCGAGGTGGGAACACCAACTACGGAAAGAGCAAATCTCGTAAAGACATTAAAACACTAGAAAAGAGTCCACGGATTTATATTTTCATACTTTAGACGGCGGTCCAGATTCGGTAAGTAATCACAGCATTCTTGTTGTCAGAGTAACTGATATATATTAGTTCTTTGTGAATTTACTTGGCTTCCTAAACTTGCTGGAGTGGGAAACTTAATTGTAATTGTGTAAAAAATGTAAATATTTGTTAAAAGTTGATGACAGAAGTGGAAAAAAGTTAGTTTTGTGCGTAGTTATGATAGTTTATTATATTATCACATCTTCATACGTAGTAATATTTTCATAGCCTAAAGGATTGATTACAGAGAGCGTTTATGTACATGTGTATGAGGTTATATTCAGAAACCCGGATCGACAAAGTGATGTTTGTAGGTATTGTGCAATACTTAAAACAAAACACAAGGTATGTTTTAAACTATTTAAAAATAAATAAAAACATAAGATGTGATTTGAAGAGCAGAACTAGGTATTTGAGGCACAGCTGTGTTTGTGAAGAAGTGATTCACACATTCCACGTAACGTAGCCACAGAAGAACAAGAGCTGCTCTTACATGATTTTGCTTTACCGCATCCTCACCTGTGATCTGGACTGATTCAGAGCTTACAGAACGTAAATGTTACTTTTTAGCTGTACAGTCTACAGAAATATGTTTGGAGTGACTTCCTATATTTAAATTAACTTTTTATAGTTTGTAGTGTGCAGCAGCAGTATGTATGTTTTTGGATGTGCATTGGAAGACGGGCCAGTTGTCACACTGGAAGTTTGTCAAAAAGGCTTAATATTAGTAACTATATGGTTTTGAATCAAGTCAGTAACAACAAATAGACAATTGTGTGGTTTTTATGTTGTTACAACAAACTTTTACGTTACTTTTGTGAATCTATCTCCAAAAATCCCCAATAATATCATAATTTGTAATAGCTAAAATTATGTAATGACTGTTATGTAATGAAAGGTTGAACTGCATTCTCAACAAGTAGTAATTAGTTTTGATATTTTTGCAAGTTATTCTTTAGATGTTTGCAGTTTCATGAATTATTAGGTCTTTTGTAATTATTTTAGTGTTATAATTAGCTGAAAAGCCTGTTACAACATGCCATTAGCTGTCATAAAATGTTTTTGTCAGCTTTAGCTTTTCCCTGGCAATAAAGTAGTTTTATTTTTGTAGCCAGCATCTTAAGGTATGTGTCTATACAGAAACTGACTTTAAAAGTAAACTTCCTCCCAGAAATAATATTGAAGTAAAGCGTGAGACAATTAACCCTGGTTTACACTGTAAAAAAAAAAGAAAAGTTTTTTGAAGTTGTAAATAAAACAAATAAGTGTAATTTACAAGAAAGTACTATTTCAGCTTTTCTACTTCAAAATTTCACATTTAATTCTGGGTTACATGCTGTTTCTTTGTACCTATTCAACTAGTTTTAATCTTTTTGTAGTTTTAGGCTTTGTCCTTGTGACTGTTCTTGTAATTTAACTCCATTTCAGTCACACATCTGTGATATTGTGTAAATGGTGTGATGTTTACAGACTTCAAAGAGCATCATTTGCTGTTTAAATCTTGTGTTTGCAGCCCAAAGTAAGCCTGCAGGTTTAATCAGCCTTCTTTATTTGTTGTGTAACAAACTCTTATTACCATCTCGAAGGGCTAAAACACACACATGTTTTTCCTTTATCCACTTTAATTTGCAAGTGTGCATTTACCTAAGCAGAGTGGAATTTTTTTATTTTTACAGTTATAGCTATAGATAGCATATGAAACACCCCTGAAAACAGGCAGGCGTCCCTTCTCTGTTCCATGTGGTTATGTGAAGTATGATGCATCATATTCTACGACGACGCCTTGGCTTAGTATAGTGACAGGATATTTCAGATCAGTGTCAGATGGGTGTCCCTTTAGAAGTTTTGAGTGTGAGAATAGTCAGCGGTGGTGTTTCATTGGCTGCTTATGTATAAAACTGCTTAGTGACGCCCCAATATAGCCACAAATATGTAAGAGTGGAGTTAAGTAAAAAAAAAAAAATAATAATAATGTTCCATTCTCTTTCTATTTCTGGCATGTGTAAGAAAAGGAGCCTGTTGTAAGCAGAGGCTGTCCTCTTCCCACATGCACAGGCTGGACTGAAGGCTTGCGCACATCTGTGTTCCTCTAGTACTTGCACGAGACCCAAACATCTTTTATAACTCTACGCTTGGCTCAAACGCTGCGATCACATCTGACTGCTTTTTTTCATCCACGTGAAACCAGGCATAGCATTTATCGGTGTATAAAACCTACTGGCACAATCAATCTGGTAAAAACACATTAAAATCAAAGGGGGAAAAAAAGGATATAACATGTCAATACAAAGTTTTTTTGTGTTGAACATGTACCATGGAAATAGCATGGTTTTCTATAAATTGGTGTATGATGTACACTACTGTTTAAACATTTGTGGTCATCAGATTTTGTGATGTTTTTGGATAATGCCTCTTATGCTCACCAAGGCTGCATTTAGGCCTATTTGATCAAACATACTGTAAACGCAGTAATATTGTGAAATATTTATTTAAAATATTACATTTAAAAGGATTGTTTTCTGTTTCAAATACATTTTAAAAATGCAATTTATTCCTGTGATGCAAAGCTAAATTTTCAGCAGCCATTACTGCAGTCCTCATGTCACATGATCCTTCAGAAATCATTCTGATACACTTGAGAAATACACATTTCTTATTATTTTCAAACAAACATTTATTTGAAATATATATCAATTTAATGTGTCCGTGCTAAATAAAAATTTTAATTTCTTAAAAAAAATCTTACTGACCTAAAACTTGTGAACAGTAGTGTAAGCACTATGGTACATGAATATGATACTAGGGCTGTCGTGATTCGTTGATTTTAGTCGACTAGTCGATTTTTAAAAATCATCGACTTCATTTTGCTCACGTTGACTAACCGGCAAAATACCGGAAGTGGCGCATTTCACGGACGAGAATCCATAAAACACATTATTAGACTATTTTCCAAGGCTGCATGATATATTAAACCCATTTAAAAATCATAAAACCCATTTAAGCCCACCGGCAACTATAGTTGCCGCAGTTTATAGTTGTAATTTTCCATTTGTAAGTATTTTTCTAGATGTTTTCCATGTTTGATGTCTCAATGACATGCAAATTAACAACCAAATAAAGGATTTCAAGGGGGGAAAAAAAGGTATTCACTTCCTTCCTGTCACATGAGGCTGTCAACTTCCTACTCCTATTTTCAGGAAGCATGGCAAAGGCAAACCCTCCCAAGGAAAGGTCATTTTCATATTACTAATAAGTATTTTTTGTTGACTTATATACATCTACATGATCATGAAGGTCTCTAGAATCATCCAAACAAAACAATTCATACGAGAGATCTATAGTTTTTTGTATACTTAGTCAAAAGTCCAAGCGGCAACTATAGTTGCCGGTGGGCAAATGACTTGTAAGTACATATAACATATATCATGGGGAAATGGGGGTATACTGTCGCTAGCATCATGCTACTCATGTTACATTCTTGTTAAAAACAGCTTTTTAGCATCATGCTAGCAACATGCTAACTTAATGCTAACATGTTAATCATGTTAGTATGTTGCTAGCATCATGCTAATCACATTAACAACTTGTTTAAAACATGTTAACATCATGCTAGCAAAATGTTAATCATGTTAATTTTGTTTTAACATTTACATGTTGTTAGCATAATGCTAACACAATTAACATGTTGTTAGCATGTTGTTAACATGACGCTAAAATGATTAGAATTACTATTAGCGCCTAGAGTTTTCCCAGGGCAAGCACCACTCACATTTTCTTCAGAAAATGTACAGTACCCTCCACTAATATTGGCACCCTTGGTAAATTTGAGCAAAGGCAGCTGTGAAAATAAATTTTCATCGTTTATGTTTTTGATCATTGTTTGAAGTAAAACAATTGAAAGTTGCAAGAGAATTTTTTTTCTTTTTTTCTCCAATGCATGTTGGCCACAATTATTGGCACCCCTAGAAATTCTTATGAGTAAAATATCTCTGAAGTATATTCCCATTCATATTTACATTTTTTAGCACACCTGGGTGACTAGGAGCATGAAATTGTACAGCCATGACTTCCTGTTCCACAGGATTATAAATGCCAACTGATAAAAAAAAATCTAAACCTGACTGCCTCTGTTAGAAATCTTATAATGGGGTATGGTTGGATCCTCCATCGGGACAATAATCCAAAACAAACATAAAAATCAACACAAAATGTGTCACTGAGCACAAAATGAAGCTTCTGCCATGACCGTCCCAGTACTCTGATCTGAACCCTATAGAAAATGAGTGGGGTGAACTGAAGAGAAGCACCACCAACATGGAGCTGGGAATCTGAAGGATCTGGAGAGAATGGTCTCTGATCTCTTCTCAGGTGTTCTCCAAACTCTTCAGGCATTATAGAAGACAAATCAGAGCTGTTATCTTGCACTCTCAGAAATAAAGGTACAAAAGCTGTCACTGGGGCAGTACGCTTTTGTACCTATTAGGTTCAAATATGTACACTTAAGTACTAATATGTACCTTTAAGGTACCAAAATGGACCCTTTACAAACATGTACCTTTTGAAAAGGTACCGCCCCAGTTACAGCTTTTGTACCTTTATTTCTGAGAGTGTGGGAAAAGGACGATGCAATAATTGGGTGGCAATAATTGTGGCCAACATGAACTAGAGAAAGCATTTATTTCACAATGAGACCCCCACACACACACTTTCAGTTGTTTTACTTCAGTGAGAGGTTAGAATTTTGTAAATTATTTGAATGAAAGATCAAAAGATTAGATTTAATTTCACAGCTGCCTTTGCTTATATTTACCAAGGGTGCCAATATTATTGGAGGGCACTGTACATATTTATGTATTTTTATATATTTATTTTCATTTAAATTTTTGATACACAATGCCCTGTTGGGGCAACTTAATGGCTGCAATTTGTTCTGCACTATGTTACACCACTTTAAGACAAATGGATTTGTTGTTTGTTGTGTATTCATATTGAAGAGATTATAAACTAGATGCAGATTTTTTGGGTTTGCATCGAATGATCTTCGACTTTTATACATAATCAATTTGTTCATGAATAAAGATCGATCTGTTGAAAGCAGTTATTTTGAGTTAGAAGCCAAATGTTCTCCTCCTATTCAAATTTGACATTGAAGGGGTGCATACAACATATTTGCCCACCGGCAACTATAGCTGCCGCACATTCAAATATGATTTTCAAGAAAAAAAAATATATAAAAATAAAATAAAAAACATGGGGAAAATAAATGCAGAACATGTTCACATAGGACACTATTAACACAACTATATGCATGAAACCATTCAGAAAAATTTGGGCACAAATGGGTTAAGCATAATTATGAATTCACAAACGCTATGATTTAATTAAATAATTATATGCATGCAGTTCTAATTCAGTCTATGCGCTTTATTTATTTACATGCATGTAGGTTAAGCACGTGCGTCACACAGCGGCTCCGTTCACAGTAGCTCCTCAGAAACTGTTATCGTTTACATGTGTGGAGCGTCTCAAACTCATCTCTGCATGTTGTTGTGAGTTTGGGTTTATTATAACGTTCATTATAATACGCAATGTGCGCCATTTAATCAGGTTTGTAAGGTAAATCATTTATAAACCTACACAAACACAGGAGATTACATCGCGATTTCAAAATAAAAGCTCAAACCCTCAGTCTGAGTTTACACGTTTCGATGTCCACATATTCATTTAATTACAGTGGCTATAGCATTTCTGTACTAAAGAAATGACCAAATATTAAAGATTAAGTGGACATTTAAATGAAATGGTTCTTGGTCAATATTAAACAAGGATTATTAGATCAGTATTTAGAGCAGTAATGTGTAAAAACAATCGTCAGGCCGTTGGCGCCCCCTGCAGACTTTTGTTGTTATGCGTAATGTACATTAGCTCTATTGTTTATAATACTTTATGTATTTTAACAGTTTTGTTCAATAAAACCATATTATTTCTTGCTTTTGATACTTTATTTGAACTAATTATTATTGCGTCATTGCTATTATATATGTATTTTAATTCATTTTAAAAGCTATTGTTCACTTAAATCTATTTTTATTATCACCAAAAAAATTATTATTATATTTATAGGGCCCTGGCATCCGTTTTATTTCCAAATTCAGTTTTTTTCCATTTTTATTTTTCTATACTCTTTCTTTTAATAATCAAAAGCATCTCCAATTAATTGATTTTATATTAAAAAAGTATTTTTATTTTTTTATTTTTTATTTTTTTCAGAAATACTGCACATTTACATTTGTCATCTAAATAAATTCTGGTAAATAATATTTCTGGTAAATACTCCTTTAAAAAGTGTTTTTTGATTCTAATTTTATTAGTAGTAGACTAGAACACGTGGATATGTTGTCATTCTTACACTATAATACTGAACTTTGATTTCAGTGATTTGGACTGAGATGGACACTTGCTTCTTGCACTCGGTTGCACTTTACTTTTGCTTTAAAAAAGGATTTAATAGAAATTTGGATTTCATTTGGTTTAATAAAATATTCTTAAGTAAAATTGTTGATTTTTTTGTGTGGGAATGGGAAATCAATCGTTTAGATTAATCGATTAATCAATAAATAATAGTCGTTAGTGGCAGCCCTATATGATACTCATTCAGTACTTTATTATATATCAAAGTACTAGGGATGCATGATTTATCTGTTTTCTGCCAATGCTATACTTTTTTTTTTTACTTTATTGATATTGAATATTTGTGCATGATATGTTCATTTAATCTGTTTTAATATTTGAAGTACCTTTGCCATCATCTATCACTCAATTTAATCTTTAAAAACACCAATAATGTAATAAGACTGACACTGTTAAATGTAATCTTTATCAAAGCACTAAATGAATATCCATTTTTATTATTGTACATTATAATGTTTTGATACTTAAAATTAAATTTACATTTGAAACAATTGTTTTTAATTTGTGGTGGGTTTTTTTTTTTTAAATTAAAAATAAATTAATTTAGCAAAAATAATATAGAATTTAACTTTTGGCCATTTATTGGTTAACACCCATTGTTTTTTCAGATGTTGATGGAAAAATATTACCATCAGCATTTACTAGAAAGCTTGGTGTACATATTTATTTATCAGATGAACATGTGCTTACAGGGCCATTAAAAATGTCTTTCCCATGACTCTCCAGCATGCTTCTATGCATGCTTTAGCTTGACTTGAGGCGAATTTGCTGGCTTACACGGCTGGCCTGCCATAAATGCTTTTATTTCTGTTGAGATGAATGACCCGAAGGCTGCTATTTTTCCCCAGCATGTGCCAGCAGAGGTTTTTCTGTCAGTCAGTCAGAGCGGTTCAGAGAGGGATAGTGGCTAATATGGCTCAAACAGAGTGTGGAGTGGATAAAGTTCATACACATTGTGCCCTTAGGTGCCCGTCTGATGGATTTGAGAGGCCATTAGGGGTTTTCCCCTTATTCTCATTCTCATTTTCATGCTCATATTCATAACCTTTTATTTAATGCCATCTTGAGCCCTTTTCAGGGAACAGTACAAATAGTAATATTTATTTACGTTCAAAAAACAGAGTTGACTGTTTCCTTTTGACAATTGCACCTACAGGCTTGTTCTTTTGAGTCCAGGAAAGTATTTCCACACAAAGCACAGGCTTCATGTCTCACATTCAGTTTCTTCCCACTTAATGTCATTATTGGCATGTTTTCTCGTAAGATTTGTTCCAAGGATTGTTGAAACACTCAACATTTTCCTTTGTCTGTGGTTTTAGAAAAATACTTGTGCTGTAACTTTTTGATGTTTGACAGCATGATGTTTTTGCATGTGCATAAACCGTTTTGATGTTGATAGATCTGAATCCAGATCTATCTGAATCAAAATCCCTTGATTTCTTTGTTTGACTTCACACGATTCAGGGAGGAAATATGAGCTTCATAAAGAGCGCGTTATCGCTTTTTACAGCCTGGAAGCCACCATGTTCCCGCCATGAGAGGAAATTCCAGCCTTGCAAAAATCTGCAATGCAAAGCATCCTGAGCTTAGCTTGAGTCTATGCTGCGTGGTTGTTAGCTCATAATAAAAGACTTTCCAAACAAAGAGAGCAATTCCAATGAGTTCGTGTTTGCTGCTTTATTTGCTCTTAATAGTGATATTAATGTAGATTGACAGAACTGTTTAGAAACATGCAGGAAAAAATGCACCAAAGCGTGCTGTGTGAACATATGACCAGTGTGATGTTTGTGTAGCACAGCTTTTCTAGACATAACAGCAGTCTCCAGACAAGGTTTTGATTTGTTATTTATATATAGTTGAAAGACCAGATTGAAAAGTTCCTTTAATAGTTCTGGATCAAAGAATTGATATTTTAAAAACTAAACCTTTCACACTAGTGAAGGGCATTCGTTTACTCTGACCTTGATTTCACAGCATTTTTTGAAAACTCTTCAAAGGAAAGTGTTTGATCCACTTTTCTTCTAACAAACTGGAAACAAGCTTATTTACTTATTAACAGATGTGACTCTCAGATCAGCCTGTGCATACAAATATGTGGAGTCAGTCCCCTTTTATAACTCACAGTGGCCTTATGTAATGTCTAGTGACTGGATTGCAAACTTTAATTAAACTTTTGTGCTAAACTGTCAGGATACTGCCTTTGAATATTGTATATATTTTGAATTAATATTTCATTCAGGAATGATGCATTAAATTGATCTGAAGTGACATTTCGGTTACAGAATGAAGTACTGTGTGTGTGTGTGTGTGTGTGTGTGTGTGTCTATAATACAGTAATGTTATTATTTAATATTAGATTATTTAAATGATTATATTAAAGTCATAATTAGATTGCAACAAACTCAGAAGAGACAAGCACTGTTCCTGGCATCTGTAGCCCCAGTATCATTTCATGTCATTTTTTAAATAATAATATATACAACTACATTAAGATTTATTAGACAATATCAAAAAGTAAACCTGCAGAGTTTTGTGCTTGAATGCATCTGAAGAGACCACTGACAGAGAGGAAAGAACATCTGAACATAACAGATCAAATGCACACTGACGGATCTACTTTTAGCATAATAATCTGTTTGGTTGTAAAATATATTATCTGAGGTAAAATCAAATGTATACCTGTTGAATCATTCACAGACAGCACACACAGGTGTTCAACTAATAAACATCTTCATCGATGCAAAACAGTAGGATGCATTTGCAGAATTGGTGTCAGTTTACTCTAGGTTTGTGGCCACTTCATCCAACACTCTTTACATTCTCTGTGTTCTTAAATTGAACATTCAGCCATTACTAGTGAGAATCAGCTGCAGATGATTCAGTGCATGCAGGGAACTGAAGAAATAATTCAAACTGATTCACAAACCTATCCAGACTATTTTGCCAACAAGTCTCTGAAGTGAATCGACTCGAGAGTGATTGTGAATGACCCAGTTGTGAATGGGTCATTGCTAATGCCCCAGAAAAAAGAGACTAAACTACACATTTGTTAACATATATTGCAAAACAAATTAAGTTACAAGAGGAACGTCACCATTTTAATGAAGTAAAAGTAATTGTTTTTTCTTTTTTCATTAGAAATGTACTTGAGTTAAAGTAAAAGTACCCACCTTTAATTATACTCTTAAAAGTACATTTTCCAAAAATTACTACCCTTTGACCACAGGTTTGGTGCAGTGAGATCATGGCCAGTGTAAATGTTGCAAATGAAATGTGTGAACATGATTGTACACTCTGTACAGAGCTGGTTATTAGACAATAAGGGGATTTTTTTTTTTTTGGTATAAAACCCTTAAAAAGGCTTGCTGTCAAACTAAGTTGCTCTGATAATCCCCCGTTTTGAAGGATTATTAACTGCTAATTCACTGTATACAGCCTTTAGGATCGTCCTTTACCACAACACATCATTTCAGAGTAATGCTTTGTGATTTTTATGCTTCACATATGTCTTTGAATGACTCCAAATGGTTGAATAGCTCATCTGACTAAGATCACAAGCCAATTCTATGCAGAAAAACTAAACTCCCACTTAGCATAGCACACTTTCCCTTCTTTCGGATGTGTAAGTTAACCTTTGGCTTGTTGTATTTGTGCATTACGGCAGAGAAATGTATCAACACTGGTGCATGGGATATCAGAACATGACAGGGTGTCTCTTCACCTCCTTGTTTTGAGGATTAAAACGGAGAGAATGCTGCCGTTGTGTTTTCGGGCCATGAGCCAAAAGGGCCTAACAATGTGTCCCCGCTAGTCCCCCAACAAAGTACCCAGTGTCCCCAGCAGCAGCACAAGCACTGTGCCAATAATTGAAATAAATGGCTCAGTTATTCTTTAAAATCTGTGGCTAATGGTTGGAGCTTGACTGTGTTACCCAGGGAACAGTAGAGAGCTGAGAACCAGCCAACCTTTCACCCAGAGGATGTGCTCTGCTCTCTGGAACCATTACAGGGAGACCCCATCCAGATGAATACGCAGTTAGAAATGAAGATCAATGGGAAGGATTGAGAAATATACTTTCATGCACTGTACTTTCTGTGCTCACATCAGTGTTGCTATCATTAACTTGAATGAAATTAAACTGAATTAGAATTAGAAATGTTGCCATGGCAGATAACTGAAATAATTAAGTTTAGGTTGAAGTAATAAAATTCTTAAATCTTAAAGCTGAAATTAAAATAAAACTAAATAGAAATGAATAGAAAAATAAAAATCACAAAAGCACATAACAAAATTAAAACTTACACTGATTATACTGAAATAAAATGAAAACTGAAAATATAAAAATAAAACTTAATTTAAAATCTATATAGTGAATACTATAATAAATAACAGTAAAATCAAATTTAGTCATGAATCAAACATGAAGCACAATGGCATTTATTTCTTCATTCAGTTTTGTAGTCTTAACTCAGTGCCTAAACCTTCAAAAAGTTTCAATGAATGTGTTTAGAGATTGCCTAAATGCATTTTGTGCTGTTTACTGCAATATTTATTTTGTTATTTCCTCTTTATTCAGGATAAACAGAGCTGAACAAGATGATGTCTGATGCCAGTGACATGTTGGCAGCAGCCTTGGAGCAAATGGATGGTATTATAGCAGGTAAAATTGTACTCATGTAGGCTTTTCAACAATTCCATTAACCAAACCAAATCTATTCCAAATTCAACGGTCCCTCCAGAAAAAAAAGAGAGTAAGATTGGACCGATATTAGCGAGTTGTCCAAATGGTCTGGCATATGAAGTAATTTATCACTGGCTTATTATAAGGCTGACATTTCAAGTTGGAGTCGCCTGTCAGATCACATGATTTCCTGAGGTTTTAGCAATTAAAGCATTTCCTCTGCCCTGGTTCTGACTTCAGAACTTGAGTGGTTATTTGCCCACAGCATGCTTTATTGTAAGGTCATGCTATCTTTTATGCCACAAACAGTACATGATAATTGTGTTTTTTATAATGATTGCTTAATTCAGAAATGCCATACTGTACATTGTGCTTTATTGTAAAATATTTTCTTATTCTTGTATTGATTGACTCTCATGAGCATTTAATGTATAACTTGTAGCTCCACCAGTTTTTTTGCGCATAATATTGTCTGAATAAAATATGATCAACTCCCCATTCACTGCTTTTATTTATTGTGCTCAGGCTCCAAGGCTCTGGACTACTCCAATGGCATCTTTGATTGTCAGTCCCCAACATCGCCCTTCATGGGCAGCTTGCGAGCCCTGAACTTACTGGAGGACCTCAGGGGCGTTCTGGAGCTCATGGACGCTGAGGAGAGAGAGAGCTTGCGTTGTCAGATCCCAGACTCTACTGCAGACAGTCTGGTGGAGTGGCTGCATGGTCACCTGGTACATACACCACATTCCAGAACCCTGGAATTCACTGTGTATACTCTAGCTAACATGAGCTAACATACTATGTGTTGCCATGTTGTAAGGAAGTACATAGTTATTCATACATCCTTTATTAATAGGAAGTCTGTTTTCCCATTAGCCCGTAGTCTATTTTCAATGATGTTGTGAAAAAGTATGTTGTATGTGTTGGTTTGTGTCCGTTGGAAGTATTTTCGGTGGTATTGCTAGGCCTATGCTCACGATTTTCATGTAATAAGGGTTCAATGTTAAAAATTATTAATTGAGGTATTATAGCATCATGTGCAGTAGTTCTATTCATAATTAAGAATGCAGTGCAGTTTAGTTTTATCATTGCCTCAAAATATTAGTTTCAGCAGATCCAAGAAACATTATTCTTGTGTCTTGAGACAGATTGAACAACTGCCAAGAGAAAGTCAACACATAGTACCATATTTAGTCAGTTTACATGGATTGTTATGTTCGTTCACCCAATGTTAACGTTTTTTGGCACAATAAATGGTGCATGAAAACCCTGAATCTCAAGTGACCCTGTTTTTCTCAGTGTTACTTGCTTTTAAAAGCATAAAAATAACTGTTTCAAGCCATATTGTGTTGGATTCCAGAAGTCTTTTATAATAAATAATTTTTCTGTGTTTTTTGGACAGTCAAATGGACACATTTCAATCACCGGTGATGTTTACCAGGACAGACTTAATCGTCTTGAAAGTGATAAAGAATCCCTTGTGCTTCAGGTAACTTTGTATATACATACATGTACCGTACAATCAAAAGGTTGGAGACAGCAAGATTTTTAAATGTTTTTGAAAGATGTCTCTACCAAGGCTGAATTTATACGGTCATAAAAACAGTAATATTGTAAAATATTATTAAAATTTTAAAATATTTGATTTTTTTTCAGTATATTTTAAAATGAAATAATATTCCTATGATGACAGCTGAATTTTCAGCAGCCATTCCTTTAGTCTTCAGTGTCACATGACCCTTCCAAAATCCTTCTAATACACTGATTTACTGCTTAAGAAACTTTTCTTATTATTATCAATGTTGAAAGCTGCTTATTATTATCAATGTTGAAAGCTGCTTAATATTTTTGTAGAAACCCTGATAAATTTTTTCAGGATTCTTTGGTAAATAGAAAGTTCAAAAGAACAGCATTTAGTTGTAATATACATTATTTTATAGACATTATAAATGTGTTTACTGTCACTCTCAATCAATTTAATGTATCCTTGCTGAATAAAATAATTTGAAAATAAAATCATCATTCTTTGCAGGTGAGTGTTTTGACGGATCAAGTGGAGGCACAAGGAGAAAAGATAAGGGACCTAGACCTGTGCCTTGATGAACACCGTGAGAAACTAAATGCCACTGAAGAAATGTTACAACAGGTGGGTTTAAAGATGTGCCTTGTGTATTGGAGACATGGTCTGGTGGTTGGGTATATGTGCATTTTGCACATTAGAGCTTATTTTCAGCTCTTAGTTTCCTATCACATCTTTGCTATACTGTGCAATTACAAGCAAAAGCCCATAAAATGTAATTCATAAGACCAATTTTCTTTGTTCATGCTCCGTTTGTGAACTCTTGTTCCTAGGAACTCCTGTGCAGATCAGCCCTTGAGACTCAGAAGCTGGAGCTTATGGCAGAGGTTTCCAACTTGAAACTGAAGTTAACAGCAATGGAGAAAGAGAGACTCGATTTTGATGACAGATTTGGAGATAGTGAGGTAAAAAACATGAACACATGCATGAGGGAAATAATCGTGTAAGGATGTCTTAATTTGAAAATGTCAGTGGCTGTGCTTTAATTGTAATGCTAGTCATTGGTTAATTTGTGATTACGCCGTTGGCGCACAGAGCTCTTTTGTTTTAACCGCTTTAACATATTGCAGTTTCCTGGAAAATGACTTGAATGTTTGTTTAGATTCGTGATTCTGCAGTATAGCCAACCTTTTGTTTCTGTACAAGCCTGAAGCAGAAAGACGTGCATTCAACAATGCGATCTGTTAGCGAGCGGACATCTACCAGTCACGTCATGTTGTGATGCAGAAGTCTGTTCCAGTGCGCTGGAATGTTGGGCTTTTAACTGTTCTCTGCTTTGTTTGCTGTCTGGGCAAAATGGAAAATGCAAAAACAGCCTTTACCAGATACCATTTCCTCTCCAAAAAATGGTTTGGGTGGCCTCTTTTCTCTATAGAAAGTAGTCGTTACCACTAAGGACTATGCCCCACTGTGGATGAATGTGAGTGGGAAGGGTCCTCAGTGAGAGGGTGTTGAAATCCATTGGAATGGTTTTCCACATGCGTGGTTTCAACTATTTCAGATAAACCTGCCCTAAACCATGTTTGGCCAGTTCACAAATACACTTCCTGTCAAAGTGGGCGTTTCTTGGCCCAAAGGCAAACTGGACCGTTTTTTATGTTTTTGTTAAAAGTCTAGAAACTTGAGACTAGGTGTAAAGCAGACTATTATCTTATGAACTCCAGATCAGTTGGCCTTGTTGTCCAGGGTTGCTTTCAGTCCTTGTCCATAACATGTTTTATTTAGGCTTGGGAAATGCTGTTATCACTGTAACACGTATTTTTGAATCAAACAACATCCAAAAATGGAGAAAAGCAGGATGATTTTCCATTAGGGTCATGGAGATGAACCAGTCTTTGCACCTGTGCGTTCACAGTCGGCCACAGAAAATGGGTTTTGTCTCCTTGTTGTTGACAAACGTTCCATTTCAGGCCTTTCTTTGTGACTGTGCTTTTCATTCTTCTTAGAGTATTATAGAACACATATACAAATTATTTATTGTTTAAACTGTGCACTAAATTGGCAAGTGTGTTTGGTCTAGGTTGGTCAACACATTCTTCAAAGATATAAATTATTTCTGCTGCTTCCTGTTATTTTGCTGCCACGTAATTTACCGTCTCAGCAAGACTCCAGTTTGTTTCCCAAAATATCCTCTTTTTATCCTGTTAAGACTAAGACTATAATATGTCATTTTAGATTTTGAAGAACTATCAGAACTACTGTAGCCTGAAATACTCGATGTACACTACTGTTTAAAATTTTGTGGCCTGTAACTCATCAAGGCTGTATTTATTTGATCAGAAATACAATAAAACAGTAATTTTGTGATATTATTGCAATTTAAAATAACTCTTTTCTATTTAAATATATTTTAAAATGTAATTTTTTCCTGTGATGGCAAACCTGAATTTTCAGCAGTCATTACTCCAGTTGTCAGTGTCACATGATCCTTCAGAAATCATTATAATATGCTGATTTGGTGCTTAAGAAGTATTTATGACATATCTTATCATCAGAGTTGAAAACTGTTGTACTGACCCCAAATCTTTGAACTGTAGTGTATTCAGATTGTCCTTATGCTTTCTGGATCACTGCTCCAAGTGGATGCATCTGTATTTTTTTTTTTTTTTCAATGAATGTTTACAACTAGAGGCTGCTCTGTTGTTTATTGAATCATAAATCCACAGCTGAATGCTAGACATTCTGACAAAGAGCTTGGCCCTGAAAGGCCTGAGTGCTGAATGGAACCTTGTCACTAGATTCTTGTTTTGGTTTTTGTTTTGTTTTTTATTGCTCGTAAAGCATTTCTAAAGATTGAATACTTAGTCTGTTTGTTAAACAAACCATTTCAAACTTGAGAGTAGGGTTCTCTTTGAAGCCCTTTGAGGCAAAATTGTTTAGGAATATGGCCATGATAGTCTGTGTGTTTAGAAATTAGTTATTATATTATTAGATTCCATGCATTAAAGTCCTTCAGTTTTTTAAATTGTATGTAAATGTTTTTTTAAATTTTTGTGGTAATTGGCAACATACATATGCAGTCGGCAGTTTAACTTTAACCCGTTTAGCTTTCATTTTACAGTGAATTTAACATTGTTAAATAAATATGCTTGATACACTTTGTGAAATTCTATGGAGATTGCTTGCCTTTTAAATACTTTTCTTTTTTTTTCTTTTTAGGGTTTGATTTTGGAGATTAATGAACTGAGATATCGTATTTCTGAGATGGAGAGTGAACGGTTACAGTATGAAAAGAAATTGAAATCCACTAAGGTGAGTTTCAACGCTAGTTTCTTACAAGTGAAAAGAACAATTGATGTTACCATCTTTAAGCTTGCATAGGGATTCTCTTCTTCTTTTGTCTCTCTTACATAACCTGTCATCTTTCTTGTTATCTTTAAGTGTTTATTTTCCTTTTCCTCCTTGGCTAACCTCTCTGCCTCTAGTCGCTAATGGCCAAACTCTCTAGCCTGAAACTCAAAATGGGCCAGATGCAGTATGAGAAACAGAGGAAGGAACAAAAAATCCAGGCGCTCAAGGTCGGCATACCTCAGGGTGGTTGCTGCTTGTGGTTGTGATCCAAATATTTTTTATTTAGTTATTTTTCACTGTAACTTTGCTTTTTGGCACTTTTAATGAAGGCTTCAGTTTAAAGTTTAAACATTATACAGTGGCCACATTTAATAGTTTATTCAGTGTTGCTTTAGAGTCCAAATACATTCTTGGGCCACTTTTAATGAGCCTATTCTCTCATGTCACTACAGAATCAAACCTTTTACTGTCTCAGTTTGACTGAGAGCTTCATAGCCCTCCATTTTGTACAGACAAAGTTCTCATCATGATTTGAAAGCTGCTCATTAAATCTGCCCTCCTCTATAAGCAGTGGCACCAGTATAAGATCTCAGCATGTTTAATTAACCACAAGTATGCTTTAGTATGAGGCTCTACGTGATGTTTAAGCTGAGAGGGCTAAATTTCAGACTGCTTTATAATGCAGGAGAAGCTATTTCTGTCACTACTTCCTACTGTAGCATACTGTTAAGCCACATGCTTCAAAAAGCTCAGTGTGAGGTTTGCATGATTGTTACAATAGGTTTTTTTTGGCGTTATAAACTTCTCTCCCACCCTGGCAGTGCACTGAACTCTTGAATGAAGTTCTTGAATCTGATCTTGATTAGTGGTAGAAACATATATAATTGATTAATTAAAGATTTTGGTATTTGTGAGATAATCCAATAACTCTGCATGCTTGGACAATTAACAAAAACATAATTTTTCAGATACCGAAAAACTTTTATTTTGAATGTGCCATGTACTGATCTCTCTGATAGTAATTAGTAACTGCATGGTTTGGTATTGCTGGGTTAACTTCAGTGGTCATCCAAACTTTGGATCAGAGTTGTGAGATGTGTGTATTTAATGTTCAGGAGGAGCTGGTTACGTTGAGAAGGCAGCTGGATGGCAGAGATGGTGATCTGAGGAGGCTGCAGGATGAAACGGGGTCCAGATCCCCAACGCCTGCAGGCCTAGACAGCACAGAGAGAGGTGGGTCATGCATAGTTGCTGTTCTTCACACTTAGTAATTGCAGTATTGCCTGTCCCAGCGTGCCCTACAGGGGCCTAGTTTTGTCTTGTCATTATGCTGTACCTCTGATACTGTACTGACTCATTTAAAATAAAATCTGGAGTAGATCAAGCTCTATCAGTTGTTATTGTATGAATTAATTTGTGCTGTTTTTTTATTTTGCATTTTTATTTTAGTTATTTGCTTTGTTTTACTTTTTATATTTGTTCTGATTTTTACATGTTTCTTTTGGTTTTTTTTATGTGTGTTTATATATATATATTTTTTATTTATATTAGTTTGGTATGGTTTGTTTGTATTGATTGTTGGTATTGAAATTTTGTTGTTTGTTTGTTTTTGTTGTAGTTTTCTGCTTTGTTTTTGTTTATTTTGATTTGTTTTTATTTTAATTTTTGGTTTGTTTGTTTTGATTAGATGTTTTTACATTGTTTTCTCTTATTTCGTTTTTTTGTGTTTATTTGGTTTTTTTATGTTAGTCTTTTGATTGTTTTTATTTTTATTTTATTAATTGTTTGTTTTTATTTTTTACCATTGTTTTTCCTTGTTGTTTATTTTGATTTGGTTTATTTATTTATTATAGGTTTTTTGCTTTTCTAAAATTAATTAATGAATTAATTAATTTATTTATTTTTAACTTGTGTTTTTTATATGTTTATATTTGTTTGATATGGTGTGTTTGTATTAGGGTTGTTCCGATTCCGATACTAGTATCGGAAATTCCACCGATACCACAAAAAATTCTGGCATCGGTATCGGCGAGTACTTAAACCCATGTACCGATCCGATACCATTTTCTTAAACAAGACCTATAGTTATGCGCGCTAGCTTTGCTTAACGCTGCAAAACGGAAATAAATTCTTCGAAGAAGCAAAGAAGTACAAACTTGCAAGCACATTGCCAGTAAATCACTTGCATATGTGACTAAATCTTCACCCTGAGCGACTAAATGATGTCTAATATTAGCCACTGGCTGATAAATAATCAGATTTTACTCGCCAGTGTGTGAGTTGGAGGCTATGTATAAGTTTAGCGCAGATATATTGTCACTCGCCGAGTTTCTCTCTCCGTCAAGCGATCTATTTTTCAGATCATCTGAATGAATGCGCAGCGCACCTGTATTTGACGCACCATAAGCTCTAGTGTGAAGTGCACGACTCGCCGTCGCTTTGCTTTTTTTCTCACACGCAGAGAGAGAGAGAGTCTTTTACATGTAGCGCGTCAATTCCGAATGGTATGTAAACGATATTCTTTGTTGTATTTTCCTGTCAAAATAACGGAGTTCCTTTGGAATTCTTCAGTTTAACTGCCAGGTTCTCTGGTAGTAGGCGGAGCTAATGCGCAAATGACAATCTCATTGGCTGGCGCTCACCTATTATCGTCCCTGTTTTGATTTCAGCAAATTGATATTGTTCTTAGAATTCATAGTATGATTATTATTATCTTATCAGTATTATTGATAGTTTTTTTCCCCATTTTTACAGAAACAGACTAAGAAGACTAGAAGACTAATATGCATTCATACATGGTTACCAAGTTTTAATTCTAATTGCTAAAGTTCTATCAATAAATAATACTTGATTATCATAATATAATTATAATGCTTGACTGACTGATGTTAAGAGTGTACTTTTTTCCAAACATTATATATTATATTTTTTGTTTACTCGCCAGACTATCTATATCTATCTATCTATGGTGAAGCGCACCATAAAATAATTGTATCAATTCATACAGGGCTAGTAAGTAGTACATACAGCTGTATAACCAGATACACAGTATCGGATCAGTACTCGGTATCGGCCGATACCCTGAGCCTAGGTATCGGAATCGGTATCGGGAAGGGAAAAAGGGTATCGGAACATCTCTAGTTTGTATTGATTTTTTTTTTTAACATTGTTTTTCTTGTTTGTTATAGTTTTTGTTTGGTTTTGTGTTTATTTTGATTTGGTTTTTATTTTAGTTTTTGCTTTGTTTTTGTTTGTTTTGATTAGATGTTTTTGCATAGTTTTCTCTTGTTATTTAGTTTGTTTGTTTTTTTTGTTTTTTTTATGTTAGTTTTTTTTACCATTGTTTTGTTCTTGTTGTTTATTTTGGTTTGGTTTATTTATTTATTATAGGTTATTTAATTTTTATTAATTAATTATTAATATTTTTTTTTTATGTATCATTTTACTGATAGCGCTTTATTGGTCCAGCACATTCAATAACAGAAGACGTTTAATATCATTACTCTGTCTTAAACAGTTTTCCATACTGAGGAAACATTAAAAAAGAGGCTCAAAGAGAAACGTAAGGGGACTTCATGTCTACCTTCTACACATACATCCCTTTTTCAGTTTTTTAATCTTTGTACTATTTTTGTCCTCTTAGTCCTCTGCTTCCTGTGCCTGCATGTTTGGGCATGGTACTCATGAAGCTTGCTTTTCTACGACATGAAGCATTGAAAGTTACAGTCGTATAGGAAGTTAATGGATGTAAAAAATACAAGATATTAGGTATAGGAAAGGGAAAGAAGTAATGAATAACAATCCATTCTTATGGTGTAGCCCTGACAACAGTCTGATTGAGGTCGCCATCTGGCATGTCACATTTACATTATTGTTTGTTTGTTTGTCTTGCCTGTCACCTTGTAATGTAACACCTCCTGTTCCCCAAAGCTAGTTTCTTCACCTCACTTCCCCGCTTCCCTCCATTATATTGCATTGCCCGTAACCCATGTTCACACTCCTCATGACCTCACAGGCTGGACATCCACTCTTATCTGTGGCTGCATACACTCACGTTTAATCCCAACAAGCTCCTCCTTGCTTCTATTGTGTACATTTCTCACATTTGTCACAGAAGGTCACTGTTATATTTCAGCTCGACGTGTCTGTCTACAGTTTATGTGATGCTAAATGTCAGGCCTGAGGTGCCCTTTAGTGTTTATGAAATGGTCTTTAGTTTACTAAGCCTGTGCTTTGCAGATATGGAAGTACAGAAGATGAAGAAAGCAATGGAGTCGTTGATGGCGGCAAATGAGGAGAAGGTAGTTTTAAGTCATAAGTTTCCTTTCCCATTACTTTTGAAAATCATAAAGGAACTTGACATTTAATGCTGTTAATTATGATTGTGTAGGATCGCAAGATTGAAGAGTTGCGACAGTCACTCATGCGTTACAAGAAAGTACAAGAGATGGTCATGTCAGCACAAGGTAGAAAAGGTGATTTGTTTTATTTTAATAAAAAATTTCGAAGTGATATCAATAAAATGTGTCTTTCCTGTAATCAGTGTAATTTTGGTATTATTTATATACTGTTGTAGTATTAATATTTTTAATTCGTTTTTATTTTAATTTTATTTTTGTTTTATTAATTTTAAGTGCTTTTGTCATTTTATCATTTCTTATTTAACTTTGTTTCAGTTTTAGTTTTAGTAATTTTAGTACTTCAACTTAAACTCATTTTATTTCAGTTAGTTGTCAGGCAACATTTCTAACCTTCAGTTAATTGTTTTAAGTTTGGTTAAGCTGAAGTTTTCATAAAATATTTATATTTTATTTTAGCTTTATTTTAATTAGTGAAAATTATCTTAATAATTTTAGTGAACAGTAACAACACTACCTGTAATACAAAAAAATGCATTATTTAAATTGTAAACTATATATTGTGGAAGGTGTACATGTTGGTGTAAAAATCCAAAAAAATAAAATAAAATAAATACAATTTCCAGTAATTCTTACTGTAATACAATAATAAGAAGCTACTGAGACTCCAGGAAATTACAGGGGGGGGGGAATCAGAATATGAGAGGTAAATGTACTTCATTAGCATAAAATAAAAATTCTTAATAAATGATTATATTATGTTATATTTATTATATATTGATTTGGGGTGAAATGTGACCTGGATGTGGTTTCTAGAGGTTCACCCAATTAGTTAAATCCTGTAATTTGCTGCTGATAAGTGACAGGCTGTATTTGCTGTGTGGCGTTTTCCGAGCTAATGATCAAATCTCCCTCCTCTCATGTCTTTCTCATCAGATAAGGTCAAAGAAGGAGACAGTGATGGGAGCAATAGCGACAGCTCCCTATCCATGTCCACCGCCCTCTCTGTTTCCATGGACACGGAGAAGTCTCTTCTCTCTTACACAGAGGAAGTTGCTGTAAGGGGTCAAAATGAGGTACAATTTTCTTTTCAGACACAACAAAATTCATATAATATTTCCCTGGAGGTTACACCATTCATCGTTTGTGGTTAGTTTGCATCCTTGTTAAAGAACTATTTTTTGTTTTGGCATGCATAATCTAAAATCACTGCACTGCAACCTAGAATTACTCTTAATTTAGAGCAACACAGGCTGATTGACAGTTCAGCAAAGTTGTGTTGATGGTGTTTTTTCAAGCTAAAGGCAAAATTGAACACATGCAGAACACACAACATGTCAAAATGTGGCTCATACTGTCACAGACGATCCAAGACGCAGAGAATCACTTGTCAGGGAGTGACCGAATGTCTTCAGATATTACTGTTCAGAGGTGATGGATCCTTGGAATATGATGTATGCAGTAGAACTTTTTGAACCAAGGACTTCCAAAACTAAGTGAATGATTGAATTATGAGTGAATTATTTATTGTTTTTTATTCAATTTTTTAAACGTTTCTGTTTAGCTTCAATTTATTTAGGTCAGTTTTAGTTTTAGTTATTTTAGTACTTCAAACAAAGCAGCAGTTTTTCAAAAAGTTTTTCATCTAATATTTATATTTTATTCTATTTTATTTCAGCTTTGTTTCATTGAATGAAAATGATTTTTAATAGTTTGTCAGCAGTAACATTTTGTGCAGCATTTATGCTTTTTATATTACACACATAAGGTTATGTGAAGTTTCTCAAATGTTTTATTTCTGCATTTTATTTCTTCATTTCACTGAACGAAAATGATTTTTAATAGTTTGTAAGCAGTAACAACACAACATGTAATACAACAAATCTGCATTATTTAAATTGTAAATTATTTATGTATTGTGAAAGGTGTGCATGCTGATGTAAAAATAAAAAATACTGTATTTTTTACTGTATTACAGTAATGAGAAACATCATGGAGACTACAAAGAATTGCAAAAAAAACAACAAATCAGATAATGAGTGGAAAATGTACAGAGTTATCATAAAAACGTGTCCAGCTTCTCTTCCTATTTTTCAGTCTATATTAATGTACTTGTTTTTTAATGCCCTTAATGGTACAGTACAGTACAGCACTATGGTCAGCCTGTGGTTGTTTTCAAATATGCTTTATAAAAAAACAAACAAACAAATAAAAAATCCTAATAAAAAGGATATGTGGCATTATGTTATATTATATGAATTAATGTATTTGTATGCTGGAAAGATTGTTTGAGATGGACCTCCAGGGGTCTGCCTTTTGAAAAATGCTGATGTAGAGAATACACTGGTGTGATTTTACCTTTGCATGTTCTCTTCATCTGTAGGCGACAACATTTGTCAGTACACTCCAAGTGCCATCGCTCACAGTCTCATCCCCAGACAAAGCAGACAGTGATTCAGTCATGGAACAAATGCAGTCATCAAGGTACACTTCAGTTCACATTAAAACACACCTTTTTGTCTGCTGAGGTTGTTTTTTTTCATGCAGGATCTTCATCTGAAAATCTGTACAAGCAAACATTCTTTTATATCATAGCTGTGGGTGTAGGTTTACGGCTCGAAGCATCCCACCTATGTTACAGAATCCAAGCATCCCATCCTCAGTGTTAGAACCTCTAAAGGCTTTTCCTTTCTTGTGTTTTATGTTAGTATCCTCTTTCCATCCTTTCTAGCCTTTGAAATGCCTATTTTCTATATCAGAGTTCATGACCACATCACCCTATTCATGCTATCCCATCATTCTATGGTGTTTAAAGTATCATTTTCTCACCGTTAGCACATCAATGCATGTCCGTCTATACACCCCACTGCTTACCCATCATGCTTGGCCACCGCCTCTGCATCCCAATGCTTGTGTGTTTGTCCTTTGTAGTGAGAAAGAGTGTCAGGAGCCAACTCAATCACTGGAGACCCCATTAGATGAGAGTCCTGAGTGAGTATATGTGTCAGGTGGAGTTTGGTTATGAAATGCCACTATTGTGAATCAAAGTGTGTGTCAGACACCTTAACATAGTGGTTATGAACATCTGTATGTTGAAAAGAGTGATGGTAACAATGTCTTTTTTCATGTTTTAGAGCTTCAGAGGACACCAAATCAGAAAGCCAGGGCTACCTTGATGGAGGAGCCAGTGAAAAGGTGAATTTCAGCTCAATCAAGAATTGAAGGGATAGTTCACCCAAAAATGAAAATTCTGTCATTAATTACTCAACCTCATGTCGTTCCAAACCTGTAAGACCTTTGTTCATCTTCGGAACACAAATTAATATATTTTTGATGAAATCCGAGAGCTCTCAGACCCTCCATAGACAGCAACACAACTGCAAGGTTCCCTGGAGTGTATCACGACGCATGCACTTGCATCCGGTTCATGTAAACAACGCATGCGCATGGCGCTGCTGCTTACGTAATACGAACATGCGTTAGCCTACGCATGCGTTGTTTACATGAAGCGGAAGCAAGCACATGCATTCCACTCCAGGGAACCTTGCAGTTGTGTTGCTGTCTATGGAAGGTCTTCATTTTTGGTTGAACTAACCCTTTAACTTGACTAAAAGTGTATTTATTGTTAAGGTTTTTATTAGGGTTAGGCAATATATTGAATATTTAAAGGGATTGAAAGTGAGTTAAAAAATGTCTATTGATCCATTTTTAATTCCAGAAGCCATTAACAGTAGATCAGAGGCCAGCAGGGGTAATTTAAAAAAAAAATTTTGTCTGCAAAACATTTTATTTCTCTTAAATCATAACTATTAACATTATTATTATTAATTGTTGTTTTTATATTAAATTATATTTTTTTATAATAAATATATATTATAATTTATATATTTATTTATTTATTTATTTATTTTTAAGTTGTTGAAATTGTACGTTTCTGTCATTTATAGTAGATTTCTGTTTACCTTCAATTTATTTGTCAGTTTTAGTTTTAGTAATTTTAGTACTTCAACCAAAGCAGCAGTTTTAATATACATTTAGTTTTTTAAGTTGATATTTTTCATCTTATATATATATATATATATATATATATATATATATATATATATATATATATATATATTTGGTAACACTTTACAATAAGGTTCATTAGTTAACAACATTAGTAAACATGAACTGAGAATGAACAATACTTCTACAGCATTTATTAATCTTAGTTAATGTTAATTTCAGCATTTACTTGTGCATTATTAAAATCACAAGTTGTGTTTGTTAACATTAGTTAATGCACTGTAAACTAACATGAATAAACAATGAACAACTGTATTTTCATTAACTAACATTAACAAAGGTTAATAAATAGTGTAATAAATGCATTGTTTGTTGTTTGTTCATGATAGTTAATACATTAACTAATGTTAACAAATGACACCTTATTGTAACATGTTACCATATATATATATTTTTTCAGCTTTATTTCACTGAATGAAAATTATTTTTAATAGTTTGTGAACAGTACCAACATTTTGTGCAACATTTATGCTTTTTTATGTTACATACATGAGGTTATGTGAGGTTCCTGAAATGTTTTATTTCTGCACTTTTAGAGCAAAGCATTTGATGAGTTCAACAAGATCACAACTCTACCACCCAAATCCCCAAGCTCTTCTCGGACTGCTGAGGATGACAGCTTCGGTACCAGGAAAATGAGATCTTCCTTTGGACGGGGATTCTTCAAGATCAAGGGAGGAAAGAGGACTGCTAGTGCCCCTAATTTGGGTACGATTTCTATCTTACTTCTAGATCAATATGACCATGGATGATTACAGTTTCACTGTGATTAAAATAAGCTAAAATTAAAAAAAAAAAGAAGTCCAAAATGTTTGGCCAATTTTTTTTTTTACATTAAAAAGTTGACGAGTCAAGAGTGCCTGAATTTAGTACAAACACCCATTTACAAGCTAGACATGCCATATGGCTTCTCTGAGGAAGGACAAATGTGTCTTCATTTCTTTCTTTCCTTCAAGAAAAAAATCCCTCAACTTGATGCATTTCCATGCATAATCATGCATAATATCTCATGCGATATGCATGCGCATCTCGTCAGTAAAGCCGGTTCCTTGATTAGCGGTAAATCTCCATCACCTGTTTTCAAATAGAGCGGCATTTAATACACAGAGCCATAGATCACTGATAAGCTACGCAATATCACATTCATTATCGCAGATCTCGATAATGAACGTGATATTGCCTAGCTTGTAAGTATTGTAAGTATTTTACTGATTTTGAAAACCCAAATGATTGTGATCTATAACATATTGTGGGAAGGAACACATTGTTTATTTTAGCTTGATTCAAAAATTTTGAAAGTAAGAAATTTAGGCCTAAAGTTGGTTTATTTTCATTTCTTTTCTTCATAGCAGGAGATGATATTAAATGAAGTAATGGCGATTATGGGTGTTTTGAAGTCCTCTTGTCAAAATAATAGACTAAATAGATATGTTTAAACATTGAGCTCTTGTGGTAATCATAAAGTATATAGAGGTTCTGTCCTCATCGCACGTTATTTTGTGACCACATTACCCAGGACATAAATATTCTGACCACATTCTCACAGCTCTGTATGTTCCCCTCACATCCAAACTACCATACATTCAGGCTGGATTTAGTGCCATTCAATAACAGAGATGTAATTACTTCCATTGTGTTGACTTGCATGTCAGCATGTGACTTCATTCCATGGTTCCACTCCTAAAATAAACCCAATCCAGTTGTTCTTCAGTCCAGACGAGAAGTCATCTGCAGTCTTGCCTCATGATGCTGATTCCAGTAATTCAAGGAAGACGCTGTCATTTTTGGGCTTTATTTCTTTGAAACTTCCTGTTATTCATGACATTTTTACTGCTCTGCTCTTTAACTGAACGACTGCCTTGTTTTTTTCTTCCTTCCCATAATCTTTAGTTTATTTGATGCTTGGCTGACCATGGTATTGTGGGTAACGTAGTTTGCTGTGGTGACAACAGGACTTCTTCTTTTCTTGTGTATGCGTTTGTTTGAACAGCTGAGACAGAGAGGGACGGCACTGACCATCTGGATCTGGCAGGCATGCCGCAGAGGTCATCTGACAGTGACAGCACACACACTCTCCCCATTTCTCCGGAGGGCAAGAAAAAATCAAAAGGAATCAAAGCACTCTTTGGAAAGTAAGTCTAAAACATAGCTGCAGGATATTTTGGACATTGGGGATCTTTCCTTATCTAGCATATTTCATGTCCTGGCAGTGTTATTGTTAACTAAACCTAAAACTATTAAGGTTTTATTAATTGAAAAAAAATCTGAAATAAAACACATTATTAGATTAAAAAAAACAACAACTAAAAACTATAAATGTTGCGGTAATTAACTGAAATAAAATATTGACGTACTACAATTATTCAATCTGAAATATAAATTAAAGCAGAGAAGATTTTTTTTTTTTAATTAAATGACAAAAGTACAAAATGAAAAAGACTATAAAACTTTTAAAATTTTTAAAAAGTTAATTCAAAATATGAATAAATACTGTAATTGTATAAAATAATACTGTATGCTAGAGATTGAAAGAATATATTATTGTAATATTTCATTTAATTTGTGGAAAATAAAAAAATGTTGTATTATTCTAAAAACAAATTATAAAAGTATTATTATATTACAAGCATGATTATTAATGTTCTGATTTACTTCATATAAACCTATCCGTCTATCTGTCTAATCTATCCATCCGTCTGTCCATCTGTCCGTCTCTCTCTCTCTCTCTCTCTCTATATATATATATATATGTTTATTTATGTATTGAGCTAAATGTGGATGAATTTTTCAGTCATTTAAAGCATGCAGTATTAATTCTTTTATCAGCTTATTTGATCCACCTCAATTTGAGTTGAATATGATAAAATGTAACTGATGACTTTCTCTTACTTTCTCTTTCTTCTTTAAAGGCTCAAAAGAAGTCAATCAACAACATTCAACCTGGATGATAACCTATCAGAGAGTGAGTTTAAACGGGGTGGAGTCAGAGCCACAGCTGGGCCCAGGCTGGGCTGGTCACGTGACCTGCAGAACACCAACAGGTCTGTAATCACAGTGACACAGGATAGAACTCCTTCTCAAAATGGAAAGATCTACTGTTGGGAAACACCCTGGTGACAGACTTACATGTAACTTATTGATTCAGAGTTTTAGTTCCTCAGTAAAATCTCATTTATGATGTTGTCAGAGTGACATTTTTGTGATAAATGGTCAAATGGCAAATATCTCCAGCAGTCACTGTCTTTGTAGCTCCTAAGATCTGCTTGTTTGTGTTTTCCAGTGAGCTGGACGCTCCGTTTGCACGCTGGTCCCGGGAGCAGGTGTGTGATTGGATGCAGGAGCAGGGACTGGGGTTGTACGTGAGTTTGGCAAGGCAGTGGATCACCTCCGGCCAGACGCTCCTGCAGGCATCCCAGCAGGATCTGGAAAGAGTGAGCTCTTATTTCTCAGAATCAGGATGAAAGCATATAGTGGAGTCCAAATGTCTGAGACCACATTTAAGCCTGGAAATAATAAATTTTCCCTCTGAAATTCATGTTTAAGGACTGTTCTGCTCTCTGTATTCAGGAGCTGGGAATAAAACACCCTCTACACAGGAGGAAACTCCAGCTGGCCCTGCAGGCGTTGGGCTCAGAGGAAGATGACAACAAAGGCAAACTAGACTACCACTGGGTGACAAGTAAGGAATGGATGTTTATTCATCCACAGTTACAGATTTATTGTTAAATTCTGATAAATTTAAGGCAGAATGTAACTGATTAAAAGGTTTTTCTTAACCCGTTCCTTCTGTTCTAGGGTGGCTTGATGATATCGGCCTCCCGCAGTACAAGACTCAGTTTGACGAGGGACGTGTGGATGGACGGATGCTTCACTATATGACTGTGGTTAGTCTTTTTCCCAGACAACATCACGTTTTGACACATACAGGTGCTGGTCATATAATTAGAATATCATCAAAAAGTTGATTTATTTCTCTAATTCCATTCAAAAAGTGAAACTTGTATATTATATTCATTCATTACACACAGACTGATATATTTCAAATGTTTATTTCTTTTAATTTTGATGATTAGAGCTTACAGCTCATGAAAGTCAAAAATCAGTATCTCAAAATATTGATGTATGCACATCATGACATGAGCATGTACAGCACTCAATACTTAGTTGGGGCTCCTTTTGCCTGAATTACTGCAGCAATGCGGCGTGGCATGGAGTCGATCAGTCTGTGGCACTGCTCAGGTGTTATGAGAGCCCAGGTTGCTCTGATAGTGGCCTTCAGCTCTTCTGCATTGTTGGGTCTGGTGTCTCTCATCTTCCTCTTGACAATACCCCATAGATTCTCTATGGGGTTCAGGTCAGGCGAGTTTGCTGGCCAATCAAGCACAGTAACACTATGGTCATTGAACCAGCTTTTGGTACCTTTGGCAGTGTGGGCAGGTGCCAAGTCCTGCTGGAAAATGAAATCAGCATCTCCATAAAGCTTGTCAACAGAAGGAAGCATGAAGTGCTCTAAAATTTCCTGGTAGATGGCTGCGTTGACTGTGGACTTCAGAAAACACAGTGGACCAACACCAGCAGATGACATGGCAGCCCAAATCATCACTGACTGTGGAAACTTCACACTGGACTTCAAGCAACATGGATTCTGTGCCTCTCCACTCTTCCTTCAGACTCTGGGACCTTGATTTCCAAATGAAATGTAAAATTTACTTACATCTGAAAAGAGGACTTTGGACCACTGAGCAACAGTCCAGTTCTTTTTCTCCACAGCCCAGTTAAGATGCTTCTGACGTTGTCTCTGGTTCAGAAGTGGCTTGGTAGCCCTTTTCCTGAAGACGTCTGAGCGTGGTAACTCTTGATGCACTGACTCTAGCTTCAGTTCTGTCCTTGTGAAGCTCTCCCAAGTGTTTGAATCGGCTTTGCTTGACTGTATTCTCAAGCTTGCGGTCATCCCTGTTGCTTGTGCACCTTTTCTTACCCAAATTCTTCCTTCCAGTCAACTTTGCATTTAATATGCTTTGATACAGCACTCTGTAAACAGCCACACCTTTCAGTAATGACCTTCTGTGACTTACCCTCTTTGTGGAGGGTGTCAATGTTCGTCTTCTGGATCATTGCCAAGTCAGCAGTCTTCCCCATTATTGTGGTTTCAAAGAACAAGAGATACCCAGAATTTATACTGTAGGGATGGTCATTTATTCAAACTCAAATGTAAATATTCTAATATTTTGAGATACTGATTTTTGACTTTCATGAGCTGTAAGCTCTAATCATCAAAATTAAAAGAAATAAACATTTGAAATATATCAGTCTGTGTGTAATGAATGAATATAATATACAAGTTTCACTTTTTGAATGGAATTAGTGAAATAAATCAACTTTTTGATGATATTCTAATTATATGACCAGCACCTGTACATTAACATTTACATGTTAACAATGGAAGCAATCAAACAAAAAAGCAATGATGCAAATGCTATTACAAGTCTCAGTTAACTTAATGTAGTACACGTAGCAAGGTTTTTTTTCTTTAATTATATAATAAATAAAAAGAAAACAGATAGAATAGAAAAAGAATAGAGCAAGCTAGTGTTAAAGGCCTTTTTTGCTTTTGTTTTGGCTTTTTTTTTTAAGAAAACAAGCAGTTAGTAAATTAATAGAGTGCAAGGCTAAAAGGGGCATGTTTTTAAAAAAATTATTTTAAGAATAGAATTAGAATAGAGAGTGCTAGAGTTAGAGGGTCAAATAAAGATGGAAGTGATGTGTTTTCAGGCGATTCTTGAAGATAGCTAAGGACTCAGCTGCTCGGATTGAGTTTGGCAGGTCATTCCTCCAGGAGGGAACATTTAATTTAAAACTTATTTAATATAAATGAAAGTTATCTCGCAAAAGATTAAAATAGCATTCAGTATTTACTAGCTTTATACTTTGGGGTCGGTAAATTTTTTAAAAATGTTTTTGAAAGAAGGCTGCATTTGTTTGATTAAAAAAAGTAAAAACATTAATATTGTGAAATATTATTTCAATTTAAAATGTGTTTTCTATGGAAGCCTGTTTCTACCACTGAATAATAAAAAATAAAAAAGGTAATTTTTATCTCACAAGTTTACATCTCTGAATTGCTTCATATAAACGTGCAATTCTGACTTTTTTTTCTTGCAATTGCGAGTTATAAAGTTAGAATTGTGAGTTATAAAGTCAGAATTGAGAGATATAAAATCAGAATTGAGATATAAAGCCCGAATTGTGAGTTATAAAGTCAGAATTGTGAGTTATAAAGTCAGAATTGAGAGATATAAAATCAGAATTGAGATATAAAGCCAGAATTGTGAGTTATAAAGAAAGAATTTCGAGTTATAAAGTCAGAATTGAGAGATATGAAGTCAGAATTGCGGGATATAAACTCGCAATTGTGAGGAAAAAAGTCAGAATTGCGAGTTTATATCACACAGTTCTGACTTCATTTCTCAGAGTTGCAAGTTTGTATCAGGCAATTGTGAGATGTAAACTCACAATTGTGAGAAAAAAAAGTCAGAATTGTGAGATAAAAAGTCACAATTACCTTTTTAATTTTTAAATTAATTTATTTTTGTGATGGCAAATCTGAATTTCAGTCATTACTCCAGTGTTCAGTGTCACATGATCCTTTAGAATTCTAAACTACTTCAGGGGTGCAAACTTGTCACTTTTCGGCGAAATTCGGCGTTTTCACCTTGAAATAGGTCATTCACGTGAATCGTGTAGATCTGTAAAAAATTGGGGTGGGGGTGTCGTATCTGCGCGTCATCTGTGTCACGTCACCTGTAGCGTTTTTTCCCCCTGTTGGCAAAGGAATGGCCCCGCCCTACTCTGCCTCTGATTGGCTTACCTTAATGTTCTTTCCCTCAACCAACCAATCTCACTGCTGAAGCATAACTTTTAGACGCTGCAGGCAACTGTCCATATTTCCAGAGGCTATGTAAAATGTGAAGGAACAAGCTAACGGCAAGCAACTTATTTTTGAAGTAATTGGGCTATGTTGGTGGTTAGATTAGCCTGTTTGTAGCTAGCTAAATTAAGTTCACTGTAGAGCAGGACCGAATGCATTTGTATCTGCTGTAAATTATGGTGTTCCAGTATAAATGGTGATTACCGCGTGAGGCTGCTGTTTTTTTTTGTTTGTTTTTTTGTTTTGCATGAGGCTGCTGTTGCAATAGCTATGAAGATTGTAAGTTACGTTATCGCTGCATTAGTTCGCTACCCTTTGCAAAATACTCCTCAGTCTCATTTGTCTCGGTCTCATTTGTCTCGCATATCAGCTATTACTCTGACATGAAGTCGATTTGAGAACTGTTCGACCTACAAGTAAAGCATACTGTTTAATGTACATTAATATTAGTATCACTCAGCTCAAGTGGAGGCAGCGTTAAGCTAGGGCTGGACAATAATTCAGTATCAATATGTATCACGATATCATTTTTTTCAATAACGGTGATATGATTTTTAAACACATTTCCGATATTTCGATATACATTACCAGTGTTTCCCATACATTGATTTATTTGTGGCGTTTGACTTCGTTGAATAAACATGAGCACTGCACGTTTCAAAAAGCGGGTGATTTATATGAATGTATCTCTGAAGGGAACATACTGTCTTCAGAATAGTTTTGATGTTATTTTCATTTTATCAGATAAAGTAGCGTTCATGAGCGGAGCTGCTTAGATTACAGCCGTTACCGGGGAAACCGCTAGTTCTTCCGCTCTCAAAGCGCCTCCTACTGGCAGAGAATCAGATTCTACTCCGCTGTTTTCGACATAATAATAAATGTTTTTTTGAGCAGCAAATCAAAATATTAGAATGATTTCTGAAGGATCATGTGACTGGAATAATGATGCTAAAAATTCATCTTAGAAATCACAGGAATAACTAGCATTTTAAAATATTTTCAAGTAGAAAACAGTTAAATGGTAAATATTTCAAAATGTAACTGTTTTTGCTGTATTTTGGATCAAATAAATGCAGGCTTGGTGAGCAGAAGAGAATTCTTTAAAAAACTAAAATCTTACTGTTCAAAAACCTTTGACTGGTAGTGTATGTTAGCCTATAGTTTGGTTTGTCACCTTTTTCACCCCTGACGAGTTTGCACCCCTGCTACTTATTTGATGTTCGAGAAACATTGCTTATTTTTATCAATGTTGAAAACTAATATTTTTGTGGAAACTGTGATGCATTTTTTTCAGGATTCTTTTATAATTAGAATGTTCAAATGAACAGCATTTATTTAAAATAGAAATATTTTGTAACAATGTCACTTTTGTGTTCTTACTGAATAAAAGTATTAATTTTTTCCAAAAACAAAAACAAAAAACATAATGACCTCCAACCCTTGAATGATATTGTAATTAGAAACAAGTCCACTCTCCTCTGTCCATGCTGAACAGGATGACCTATTATCTCTGAAAGTGGGCAGTGTTCTTCATCACCTCAGTATTAAGAGAGCCATCCAGGTGCTCCGGCTCAACAACTACGACCCCAACTGTCTGCGGCGAAGACCTTCAGATGAGGTAGGAAGAGATAATAAACTCTAATCTGTGCTGTCCTGTTATTTTTGTACTTATACAGTACTAGAAATCCTTATGTTCAACATTATTTCAGAACAACATAAGTCCTGCTGAGATCTCTCAATGGACCAACCACCGTGTGATGGAGTGGCTGCGGTCCGTCGATCTGGCTGAATACGCACCCAACCTTAGGGGCAGTGGAGTACATGGAGGACTGATGGTGAGAAACAACTTTGCACTAGTTTAGGTTATTTGTTGAAATGGTTAAAGATTTTCACTGGAAACCAAAAAGTATGTGCTGCATGCTTTCCTCTAAATAACAAAATAAACACAATAAAAATGACAGCGGTGAGAAAACGGCAGATCATCAGATCATAGCGATGTGGATATCTTTGCACGTCATGTTACATTTATTTATAATAAGCATGGAACTAAATACATGTGTAAATGAATAAATATAAAATAAATGAATGCATAAATAAATAAATATACAAAAAGTAAGTGTTAAAAATAATAAAAATTGTTTAAATAAATACAGAAAATAATTTAAAGAAAAAGTATTTTCAAAAGACTAAAATATTATTTAATTTAAAATCACTTATTCCTTCCTTAGCAGGTTTGCTCCTCCATAGCTTTACAATATTAAACAACAAAACAGTGTCAGTCACTTTCAGTTAGAATTACTTAAATTTCTACTATAAATCCTGTGTCTATTTTTACTTGCGGAGCCTCAGGGCACACCTACCTATTAAGTAATTGCCACAGACCAGTGGTAGTTTGGTGTTTAACAGCCAGAGTCATCTTTTCCAGAAAGTTTGCTTTGGCAAGCTGTTTTGGACAGATTTGGTTTGCGATGATGTCACACCAGTTCATTCTTTGGTTCACTTGAAGCCTTCCTGTCGCTCAAACAGTAGAGCGGGATGCTAGCAAGGTCATTGGTTCGATTCCCAGGGAAAGCAAGAGCTTATTAAATGTGTACCTTGAATGCACTGTAAATCACTTTGGATGAAAGCATCTGTGAAATGCATAAATGTAAAGTGTATCGGGACCTTTATTATAGCAGTTAACACCAAGTTGCTCCAGTGGAAATAAAGATTATGTAAAAGCATCTGCAAAAGTGCATTTTTTTTCTTATCAAATGGGCATAATTTTGTTCATGATTTTAGGTGCTGGAACCTCGCTTTAATGTGGAGACGATGGCTCTGCTGCTAAATATTCCCCCAAACAAGACTCTGCTGCGGAGGCATCTGGCCACTCACTTCAACCTGCTGGTGGGTTCTGAGGCCCAGCAACTCAAACAGGAGTGTCTAGAGAACCCAGACTACACCTTACTCACCGCCACGGCTAAAGTCAAGGTATGTTACAGAACACCTCCAGACCATCTACTGCAGAGCTGGCATGTGATTCAATCATTTTGGAGTATCATTTCGTCATTTTGTATCAAATTTAGCCGCACAAGCTGGCGTTTGGAGGGTTTGGTAGGAAGAAGAAACAAGAGGACAATGAAGAGTATGTCTGTCCCATGGATGTAGAGATGCCCAAAGGACGCAGCTTCCAGAAAGGCTACAGAGGCATGGAGCTCCAGATATATGATGATGACCTAGACCGATTCGACCAGGTAGTGATAAACGTTTTCTGGTGCCTAAATAAATATTTAATACATTTATTATTTGTATACTTACTTATTTATATAAATCATTTGTATTTTCACCTTAAGTTCCAGTCAACTGAATTTAATTCATTTGTTTTGCATCTGTTTTATTTTTAAATGATCAATAATTTCCCAAATATTTACTTACTTTGATTAATATCTAATTTAAAAAATGGATTTTTAAATGTTTTTGTAAGCAGTGTCTATGCTCACAAAAGCGTTTATTTGATCAAAAATACAGTAAAAACAGTAATATTGTGAAATATTATTACAATTTAAAAGAATTATATTTTTTTTATTGTAATACATTTTAAAATGTAATTTTAATTATTCATGTGATGGCAAAGAATAATTTTGATTTATGAAGACCAGAGTTATGGCAACTGAAAAATCAGCTTTGCCATCACAGGAATAAATTACATTTTAAAATGCATTTTTAAATTGTAGTATTTAGCAATATTACTGTATTTTTTTGTATTTTGAATAATATAATAATGCAGCCTAGCCCTAGACGAGCATACGAGACTTCTTTTAAAAACATTAAAGTATCTTAATTATTCCAAATGTTCAGTTGATTATTCAATAGTCAATAACCTAAATCAAATCATTTAAAACAATGAATCCATCATCGATTAATCATTAACACCTGTATGACTTTGTTCTTCTTTGCAATCCCTAGATGGAGGACTCTGAAGGGACAGTAAGGCAGATTGGCGCTTTCTCTGAGGGCATCAACAACTTAACGGTAACAAGCAGCTGCACACCTGATCTCACATGTGTTGCTTTATATAGTGTCTTTGCGCCTAAATTGTGCGTCCTGCGTTTTGTGCTCAGAGTATGCTGAAGGAGGACGAGTTCTTCAAGGAGATCTCCACGTCGTTCCCCAATGCCAGTGTGAAGGATGATGACTCCAATGTGTGAGGGCACCGCAGGGACACTCGCGCCCCTTGTGCTGCTGCTTTAATCAGAAGTGACTGTGCCAATCCCTCTGCCAACACCTCCACACGCACCTCCATCTGAATGCCAAATATATCAATCAGAACCACGTGTCAACTCATTTTAAAACACCATTTTAACGTATTTCAATTGCCTTTTAAGAACATTTTGTTAAAAAATTTATGTCTCATAAAGGTAGATGGAAGAATGTCTGCCCTGTGTGTTTTTTAAAAAATATTGTTAATGGTCGTTTTTGTTTCTTGTGGATCGATGTGATATGATTTATAACTTAAATAAATAGCAGTCCTACTGTAATTTGCTGGTCATTGGGGAGATACAGTATACATTCTTTTTCATCTGCCTGCCTAAATCTGTGACAGACAGATTTTCAGTTTGTGCCGGTTATTATGGTGGCAGAAGAGCACAAGGACACTTTCAGGTAAAAACAAAGATATATTTTATTAAATTGTTGATAAATTAAAGTTGTACACTGCCAATAATTAAATTAGCAATAATCATCAATATTTTTGAATGGTCGATCCAGGTGCAGTCTTAAAGTCTAGATGTTTGAGGGGTTTTTTTTAACTTGTATTTTGACCTGTACATTTTGGTTTATCGAGCCAATACATGCATTGTTACAGCATATGCTTTGTGCATTTGCATGCAGAACTCTGTACAATATATTTTACATCTGGTTTGTAAAGGATTGCATGTTATTTAAGCCTCATTTGGATAAAATATTAGCAAAATATTGTTTCTTTAATGAAAGTTCATTGTGAATTATTTTTCTTCTGCTGCAGTACTTTAAAGGATAGCAATAATGTTCTCGTTTATGGAAATGCTATCATGTAGCATGAATCTTTAATGCAATACTGGCATGTCCACAAAATTGTAAGCAGCTGAAAAATATATTGAAAATATAGTGCCACTCATAACCATTTCAGAGTTACATGTTTGTACTTTGTTGACTTTTACTCATTTTTAAAGGTGAATAAAATACTGAAAACATGCAGGTTTTGATTGTTTCTTGTACTCATGTCAATTAGTTACAACCAATGTTGTTTGACTTGTCACTACTCAGAGCAGAAATTCTTAAAAGAATGAAGTTTGTGAATGCATACATTTTCAAAATAACCATTTTAAAAAGAGTAACATATTGCTGTCAAAATACATGCTGTAGTTATCATAGCGACATTTTCCACAGTACAGCTGTGGCTTTGCTACCACTGTAATACAAAAGAAATAGAAAAATACTTACATTTAAAATTTAGTAAGCGCATTTTGTGGGAAACGACGGGACAGTACATAAATTAATCAATAGCGCCACCTCTTGGACGTTAGTTGCTTGTCAGCATTTTATAATGAAGTCCATTTGTTTTTTTCCTTTTTACTGGCAATAATAAATTAATATAAGTTGCTTCCATGCTTTCATTATTAGGTTTTGATTTAAGTTATACATTATGTCCAGTTTTTGCTTTTAGTTTTTAGAAATAAACTGATGAAATGATTGAGTCCTTGTCCTTCATGTCATTGTGTGACTGTTTTCTGTGGGCTTCCAATAGGGGACGCATAAGAGCTCAGAGAGCCAAATCCTCTATTGAACCGCAGTCAAAAATCAGCAAGTCCTTTGGCTTATTGAATATGTTTGTGCGCCCAAATCTGTTATCGTTTTCATGCAAATTAGTACTTATCTCATAAACAAGTGGGATTCTTCCTCTGTTGTCTCTATGAAAATTATTATATCAAATCCTCATTCAGTAAACATGCATCACTGTGATTGGTCCACCCTGACCAGCGCGGAGAAAAGACACGGTTACCTTCTGACCAAGTGTTCCGCGTGCTGCTTCAGCAAAGTTCATAGTTTAATTCAATTGTATTAGTCCGTGAATTAACAATAATTAATGAAACGTTAATATGGGTAAATTATTATTTAGGTTTATCATTCTTGACCAAACATAGACAACTTCTGCTAAGGTCCGCCCACTTGTGTTCCCTTTTGATGTGAATTTTTATTCTACCCACTTTGTGGATCGACGCAGTGAACGTAACGTATTTGGGTGTATTTAGGCATGAGAGCATCTCCAGGGGCCACTTAACAGGGCGAGTTCTTGTAAGACTTTCACCAAAAGAAGAAAACTGCACCCGAGTTCATCTGTTCACGCGCATCGAACCAAAACCATGCGCAAGGGGTATGTGGAAAACTTTTATATGTTTTGTTTCTGTTTAATCCGTTTTGAAAGCCGAGTTGTTTTGCAAAAGGTCATGAGTTTACCGTGGTGGTCTTTAGTATCATGTTTTTTCTCTGTTTTTAGTGTTGATTAGTTTTTATCAGAAAATTCTCAATGCTTTTGAACTTTTCTTGCATTTATTTTTCATTTCTCTTTACTGTAAATTCCAGGAGATTAACTTTTATGAACTTAAATTACCTCATTGCATAATTTTTGTTCATTAAAATAATTAAAATGGGATGAAAAGTACTGCATATACTCGCATTGTAAATGTAAATAAATTCAAGATATTGTAAAGTGTTACTCATGTTTGTATGTTGCAGGTATGATTTTGGATGGATCCTGGTGCTGTCAGCACTGTTTACTTTCAGTGATGCATCTAGGTAAAGTGAAAAAGTTTTTATATAATTTATACAAAAACCTTTTATACAATTCATTTGTTTCTCTACACTCTCAGTCAAACTGTCAACCAGGAGCTTTCGAATATTTTCAATGAGCTCTGGAAGCTGGATGTGAATCGGCTGAAGCCTGGGTCTCATTACAATATCTCACTACAGGTGTCAGTATTTTCTAATGTCAAACAAGATTAAGTATAGTGACAGATCCAGTGTAAAATTAAATTGTCTTACATTTCTTTTAGGGCAAAGCTGGTTACATACCACAGGGAAGCACCAATGCGGTAGACCACGCCTCATCCCCACTGTTTACCAGTGTTGATGAGGCCGAACTGGACTCCATTACCACTTATGCACGTATGTCTTTTGTAAAAACCTCTTACTTAATTATTCTGTCAGCTTGCACAAAAGCTTATTTATCCACGGAACTGTGCTGAAACATGCCTTTAACAGGGACACACCAAGATTCTTTATAAAATGTAATTATGTTTAGGCAGGCAGTTAATCTTGAAGTTGATTGGTGGAATTCTGAATGATGTTTTATGTTGCATTGCGTCTTTCCTTTTGATTTATGAGAGAATCCACATGGTTGCTTGTTGCAACATGTTACCAGAAACATGTTATCACATTGCATATTTTGAATACACAGTATGAGTTGAATAGAATCAAGAAATAGATATAAAATATTTTTTTATTGCACATTTACGACACAATACAGGGAAAATACAAACTTTGTAAGGCACACATATTAAAATACAAAAAGTAGCATTAAAATAGCATATATTTTACATAGAGGTGCATAAGTTTCTACTTCGTTTCGTAAGTAACTTTAATTGCACAAAATCTTAAAGAAATGAAGTAAAGGAAAGTCTACATTTGTTCATGTAAATGTGTGAATGTGATATTTACCCACCAAAATGACCAGACACAAATTGTTTTCACCAACAAACAAAAATGGTCTTCTGTGATTTTTAAATGGTGATTTTGCTCACCTCTCAACAGGCTTCAGGAAGCTTTTAGACAACTATGAGAGGTCTACTGGTGTGGCAGAGAGGGTGACCGCTGAGGAGGTGACCGAAAATAACTCCTTTCTGGATGCTGTCTTGGAGACAGCAGTCATGAAGGTATGAATTCACCCTCTGATAACTCAAGTTCTATCCTTTACCACATAGAAATGCCTCTCTTCCTCTTGACAAAAATAAAAAGATTGTGTGTAAAGATTCAGGTAGAAGATTCTCTAAAAGACACATTCACCTTTTTTTCCTGTTGCTAACCAAAATATTGTGGTTGTTCCCTGCCACACCCTGTTCTTGGAAGCTGTATATTATGACAAGGGGAAAAGAATGTGGAAGGGCGTATAATGATGATTCTGGGGGTCATTAGTTTATAGCATAAAAGGAATAGTTCACCCAAAAATTAAAACTTGCTGAATATTGACTCACCCTCAGGCTAGATGAGTTTGTTTCTTCGTCGGAACAGATTTGGAGAAATTTTACATCATTGCATCACTTGTTCACCAATGGATCCTCTGCAGTGAATGGGTGCCGTTAGTGAATAATAAAAACATCACAATAATCCACAAGTAATCCATTTGACTCCGGTCCATCAAGACTCTTGAGATCGAAATCCTGTGTGTCTATAATAATCAAATCCATTATGTACAGTACATCTTGGTTCAATTTTCAGAAAATTTTAATTTTGGGTGAAATATTCCTTTACATCTTTTATCTCATAAAAAAATTCATGTTTTCCTCTCTCAGCGTGCCCACCGGTACTTGATTGGAAAGGGAAAATCACGTTCAAATCTGAGACAGTTTAAGAGTCAGCTGTACTACATGTGGTTCCGCCTTTATCATAGAGACAGAAATGGAGGGTAAGCGACTTACACCTAAAATGTGTATTAAAAATGTGTATATTTTATTCCATATCTGCTCTAATTATAAAAATATATATATCGCCAAAAAGGGAGGACTCCAGTGGATTTGAGCATGTGTTTGTTGGGGAAACCAAGTTTGGCAGAGAAATCATGGGTCTTCACAACTGGGTCCAAATTTACCTGCAAGAGAAGCAGGAGCTTCTTGATTACAAGGGCTACAAAGCCAAGGACAATGATGCGGTACTTTATTCATCAATAAATCTGAAGAATGTTAAAAAATATATTGTTCTTTGTGCAGTCTTTGCTGAATCTGTACTTGTTTTTCTTCCATGCAGCCTAATGAAGATGACCATGTCTTGAATGTGCAGTTCAGCTGGCATGGTTTGGTCAAACCAGTGGCCAGCGCCTTTATTGGTGTGAGTCCTGAGTTTGAAATGGCCATCTTTACCATCCTGTTCCTCACGTCCACTGAGAAGACCACCACAGCCGTGGTCAATCTGGATGAGTACCAGCTGGAGATGGTGGTGCATAGACACGGCCGCTCTATTGGGACCGCTTATCCCAAACTGCTGAGCAGCAACAACAGACACGTATAAATCCCACATACTGTACTACCCTGACAGCAGCTTTCGAGCTTTTTTACACATTTTTTTCTAACATTTAAAAAAAAAAAAAAAGGTTTTTAAAGGCATAGTGTAATTTTACATAAGTAGACATTTGTTTTGTATTGAAGTCGTTGCTAGATGCTTGTTTACTTTGCTAATATGTTTAACAGACTACAGTATGCTCATTTACAGAGTTTTGTTTTTACTGAAATGTAAATCTGAGCAAATACTTTATTTCCTCAGAATTTCCTTTCATATAATGGTAATTTCTTATATCTTTTATATCTGTTTGCCTGTATTGACTGTGCTGTTTTATACATAGTTGGTAATGGAAAATAGAGATTTCACATTAAAAATAATTTTTTGATCCACTTGTGTGATTATTTGCAGAATTCAGTTACATTTATTTTTTGAGTAGCTAACATGACATATATAAAGCAGTGACAGCAGTGTCTTTCAGTGTGACATATGCTTTACTTCATATAGAGTTACTATTAAAAACAACTTACGATTATTGTAGAATTGTTACATACGGATTCATGGCCTCATATTAATGAAAGACAATAGGGAATATTTGTACAGTTAGAAATTAATTTGTCATGCCTTTGGACCGATTACGTTAACAGAAATAAATTCATACATTGAATAAATAATAATGTTATTAACAATTATGAAAACGTTCGTGACTAGTTACACAGTGTTGGGGAAAGTTACTTTTAAAAGTAATGCATTACAATATTGCGTTACTCTCTAAAAAAGTAACTAATTACGTTACTTAGTTACTTTTTATGGAAAGTAATGTGTTGCGTTACTTTCACATTACTTTCTAACTTGGGAAGATCTTGCTTGTTTGTTTTTAATATAATTTTTTTTATTTTTAGCAAATGTAAAAGCCCTTTCACACCAAAAAGTGAAATGAATAAGCCTCAGGCTGAAGGAAAAGTAAATTCACATCTGTACAGCAGAATGCAGGAGAATAAACTCTTCAGTAAAAAACAATGAAGCACAAATGTTAGTTTATCTAAAGTAACTTTTGCTTATTAGTATGATTGAATTGGATAATCGAAGGTCAGCAGCAAAAACATCGGTTAATAAAATGGGATTAAATACATAAAGGATATCTGTGTTATTTAACATATTTAATTATTGCAGGTTTGCATCATATTCTGAGTTTGCATTTCACTGTGTTCATTTTGATAAATACGGAATCTTTTTAGTCTAGAACTACAGTAACATGTTTATACACACCGCTCTTCACTTACTCCTGATTTCACTCAACATGGCAACAGGAGAGCTGCCAGTCAATACATGGGAAAACAAAGTATGATTACGTATCTGATTACGTAACTCGTAATGCGTTACCCCCAACACTAGTTACAACATCTACAAATGTTCACTTTCAAACGTCAGAGAACACTAGTGAAAATGCTTCTACTTTGCATTTTTTTCTAAGTTAATACAATAATTTAAGTAAGAACATCTGTCTTATTGTACACATGGCCAGTGTCAACGAAATGTGCTCCTTAGATCACCCCTTACAAAAAATTACTGCAGTTTTTAAAAAAAGTAATACTGCAGTTTTTGTTACATGTAGAAAAATGCAGTTTTTTGGACACGAAAAAACTGCATTATTGCCATTTTACTGCAATACATCTGAAGTACTATTGAAATACAACTGCAGTAGAGCTGTAGTATTACTAACAAACAACTGCAATAGAACTGCAGTATTACTGCAATACAGCTGAAGTATTACTACAGTTATACTGCAATAAATCTGCAGTAGTACTGCAATAATACAACTGAAGTACAATTCGGTATTACCAAAGTGCAATACTAATAAAATGCTGTACAGTAACACTGAAATGCAACCAGAATATTCAGAATAACAAGTTTTATTTTACACAACTGCAATATAATAAATTAAGGTACAAAAAAACAGTGAATGTCTCAAACAGCAATGCAACAATAAATGATTTTACTTTTCTTTAAACTTAAAATAATAGGCTGAGAGTTACACTAAATGTACTTAGTGTTTATTTACAAATCACACAATCACACACATTTCTTCCCTCATTATTCAGACAGGTTTCATTTTTTGAAGAGCTTATCCTCATCGTTCCGCTTGGTTCTTATGACTGCCTTCATCTCAGATGTGGAAACACTATTTTGGATGTAGTCTGGAAAAACAAACAAACAAAAACTATCAGTAATTCTCAAGTTTCAGTTACACTTTTCACCACAGGCATATTTAGTATGCTTAAAATATATCTTGAATTGTGATGTCACCAAGTGTTTGTGTAAAGTATTCATTCTACTCCCATTTCTTATGGCATATTGGTCTGCATTAACAATGTCTTTAAACACTCCAGGTAACAGAAGTTAAAAGGTTGGTTCACCCAAAAATGAAAATTCTGTCATCAATAACTCACCCTCATGACGTTCCAAACCCGCAAGTCTTTCGTTCATCTTCAGAACACAACTGAAGATCTTTTTATAATGAAATCTCAGAGCTTTCTGTTCCTCCACTGATAGTCCATGCAACTACCCCTTGCACAATAACATGCATTTCTGGAAAAAGCATAGACACAATCATGTTTAAATACTCAAATTATTTGCCCTCTTTATCATTTTGGTTTTTCCATTAAAAATTCTAACCTTAACTAAATTAATTAAATACTAATAAAAAAATAATAGAAAAAAAACATAATTTACAAATATACAAGTATATAATTTAAATATATCATTAGAATACAGTATATAGAATATATGTGTTCCACAGTTATTGTGCCCCCTTCATTTAATACTTTGTGTAGCCTATAACTCTCTTCACACATAGGGGCTAATCCATGGCTAGGTGTGCATTACATGATTTTAATGCATGAGGTGGAGGCAAAGAACCACCCGACATGAAACGTGTTAAAACTCCATTGAAGTCGATTAAAATTGTGTAATACACACCTGTTACAGCTAGTTAAAAAAGTTAAGTTAAAGCTGCCTTTAAAGAGATAGCTAACCCAAAAATGAAAATTCTGTCATTAATTAGTCACCCTTGTGTGGTTTCACACTCGTAAGACCTTCATTCCTCTTTGGAACACAAACAAAGATATTTATAAAGAAATCAGAGAGATTTCTGACCCTGCATAGACAGCAATGCAACTTACACATTCAAGTTCCAGAATGGTAGGAAAGACATCGTTAAAGTAATTCATCAACTCCAGTTGTTTTAATTCAATTTTATGAAGCGACACGAGTGTTTGCGTCCAAAAAAAATAATAAAATACTTGCCTACTAAATACCACTTATTTACAAAAATATTGATCTGTAATGTGCATTCACAAGAGCATCACAACAGATGAGTGTTGTGTTCATGCGACAGAAGACAAAATTGAGGTTAAACCACTGGAGTCACATGGATTACTTTCACAATGTCTTTCCTATTGTTCTGGAACTTAAATGTGTAAGTTGCGTTGCTGCCTATAGAGAGGGGTCAGAAAGTTCTCGGATTTCATCAAAAATAACTTAATTTGTGTTTTGAAGATGAACAAAGGTATTACGGGTTTGGAACGACATGAGGGTGAGTAATTTGGGTGTTTGGGTGAACTATCCCTTTAATGTTTGTGGAGTACAATTTGACTGGAAGGGTAAAACTAAGTATATTTTCATGAGTTTGTTTGGTTACAGGTCATTAGATCTAGCGTTCTGACTGTATGTGTGTGCTACAGTACAAGCAGCGCATTGATTTAAAATAGCAAAGGAACTGATTGTAATTATCTGCATTCATTGTTTTAATGCACACCTTCCAGTCAATCAGAGAGAATCAAAGAGTCCACAAAAAAAATGTTGAGAGCTTATGTTAAACATTGAGAATAACTGCTGTTATAACTAGATTTCATTACCTTTCCACTGCCTCAGCTCTCTCTCTGTTTTCATACTGAAATGGCACTAATATTGTAAATCTTCTTTTAGCTCTATGATTTCATTTAACTCCTCAATCTCTTCATGTCTGAAGATCTCTTACATGGCTGACGACGACAGAGGACTTATACACTTGATTTGTCCAGCACTCCCACAGGTCTTAGTTTCTGAAATACAATAGCAGTTATTATGTATTATAAACTATAAAGATAATAGTTAATAAAAGATCAATTAAATAAAGTAGATTACTGCTCACCATTATTTGAGTGCTTGTTTCACCACAGCCATCATCCTCTGTTGAATTATATTTTTGGACGTCTTTTTTTAGTTGTTACCAGCGCATTTTCCTGAATATAGTAATCACACACTGATAAAATGTCCATTTCCACACATTAATGTCACACTACCGCACATAAATGCTGGTGTACAGTGCTGTGAAAAAAAATCCTGATTTATTCTATTTTTGTGTATATCCAGCACTAAATATTGTCAGATATTCCTAAGAAAATTAACATAAAACAAAGGCAAATACAGTTATCATTAATAAACTGTAGTTTGTGTTTATTCAGGTTGCCTGTTTCATGCACTTTTTTTTGAAGATTTGAACCAATTTAAGTCAAGTCACCATTATTTATATAGCGCTTTATACAATACAGATTGTTTCAAAGCTGCTTTACAGTGATCGAAAGAAAAATAATGATGCAAACAGAATTCACGTCTGCTGTGAAGCAGCTCTAAACAATAAAACGTGTCATTGTTCAGTTGAAATCAGTGTTGACTCAGTTAATTTCGATTAACTGTATAAAAATCATCAAATATAAAATAATTTAAGTGCATCTAGATAGCAGTGGTGTCATCATCTAGCTCAGTTCAGTCCTCATCAATAGTGTCAGTGGAGTCAGATCAATAATATTGCTGAATATTATTAGTCCCCAAATAAGCACGCCAAAAGTCAACAGCGGTAAAGGAACCCAAACTCCATCAGGTGACAGAATGGAGAAAAAAAACATTGGGAGAAAGTATGTTTAGTTTAGGGATCAGTTCCCCTCTGGCCAACAAATGAACATGGTGTGATTATGATTCAGGCTGCATCACAATTTAGTGTGAAATATACAGGACTGTAGGCCTACAAGTAGCTGGAGTTATTAATCACATTTAAACACTATCTAAAATCAGGTTTACATTTGTGGCTAACTAGAATGTGAGTGACCTTTAAAGCATTTCCAGAAATCAAGTCTCACCAACATCTGTTGAGTGCCTTCTCACGTTCTCTCTTCTCCTCTTTCCTAATGCTTCCTCTGTTGCAAAGAGGGGTACACTGTATGTCTTTCCTCATATCAATTAGGGGTTGATGCTCTCCTAGAAACAAAGAAACAAACAAATACACTGTATTCAGTACAATTTTGTTTATTTCATTATTGTAAATGATGTACTGATGCTATTGAGAACTGAACTGAGCAGGACAATGACATGACTGATTTCTACAGATCTGCTTATAACAAATTGCTGAGCCATAGCAGAGTTAAATGCATCTATACACAGGGTTGTCACTGGTTGGATTGGGATGTTGGTGTTTATTATAGTAAAAGTGTAGTAAAAACAGCATTAAACCAGTTGTTTTGTCTTTCTATCATAAGCTCCTCGCGCACAGACCCGCGTGCGCTACAGATCAGCACTGAAGCGGCGTTCCTCTCGTTTTCTTCTCATCTCAGCGGGTTGAATAAGATATCCGTCAAGTCTTTTTACATCTCTCTAAAATTATAACTAAAGATATATGAGGACATTAGACATTATACTCACCGCTAAACTGGATGAGTCGACTAGTCTCCAACTCGCCTGATGAACTTCTCTTCCGGAAAGCGTTTCTTCTCTTTTGTCGCACTTGTGAATGGTCTCGGGGTGTAATGTTGTTATGTCTTTGTGCTTTAATTGTGATAGTTCACATATGAACGATGGTGTCAAACCAAAACGTGTTTTATACTTTTATATCCATCCTGCAGTAGACACTACGGAAAAGACGCTGATTTACTGTTACAAGTAATCAAACAAATGCTCTCGAGACTCGTTGTCAGGACAACGACCTTTGGCGCGAAGGAAGATCACACGTGCGTATATAATCTATGTGGGTGAAATATTCCATAGGCAAATATTTTTTGTACAAAAATATTTTTGTACGAATATTTTATAGGAAGTCTACGTTACAAAAAAAAAATAAATAATAAAAAAAAAACACTTGCCAAGTCTACTGTAACCACAGCACTTGCATAGCAGTGCAGGGCCTATACAAGAGGACTTTATTGGCAATGAAAAGATCCTCATTGCCATTAAAGTGAAATTATTGAACCTAACCATAGGAGCTTTATTTAAAAAAATTCTCATAAAAAATGAATACAATTAAATAAATTTAATCAGACAGACTTAAAGTTTTTGCATCTGAAATCTTTACCTGCATTTCAGCGTATCACTGAACTGCAGTTATATTGTATCTGTACTTCATTATACAGCAAATCTACAGTTGCACTTCATTGCACTTCAGTTTTACTGCTCTTGAACTTTAATGAACTGCAGTTATATACTTCATTATACTGCAATTGTCCAGCTGTACTTCATTGTACTGCATTTATACTGCAGTTGTACTTCAATGTACTGCAGTTCATTTTTGTAAGGGACTGATCTAATACTGTTTAATGATGGTTTCAGTTATATTTTGAATCCCGGATTTTCAGCGTGGTACACTTTTCTATTGTTGTATTTCATAGTACATATAAGTAGGACACATGTATGAGATTATTGGAGATCAAAAACGTGGGCATTAGTCGGAATACATACGTGCGCATGCGTTCCTCCCCGGGCTGATTTTGATGTTACACCTCACACTTTCACGTGTAGCGCAAACTTCCGTTCAGAGTGTTTTTCACCTGGCTACAGCGTGTATTATGGTTTCTTAACGTTCATGATATTATTCGTATTTGCGGTTTATTGCCATCACAACTAATAAGAGAAATGCTGCAGGAGGAGTTTGAGGAAATGACTCCCCAGCAGCTCGCTGCTCCAGTCGACACTGTGGAGGTGAGTCAATAGAGGCATGAGTGCAACTGTCATAATGCGCTATTACAAATAGCAAACGTTATTATATTTGTTAGTTTGTTAGTAATAAAATTCACGTATCCCCTTTTGTATTGTAGGAAAAGTGGAAGCTGCTTCCGGCATTTTTGAAGGTAAAATCAAGTTGCCAACGTCCTCTTGAAAATCATGATAGTTAATATGTCGTTTTAAACAGTGACAGCAGCGAGACATGCTGTGCTGTTTTACAGAATAAATAGTTTAAAACTATATTAAATATCATTTTATGATTGTATTACTCAAGCAACTGTATGAATTGAAGGACTACATAATTGGACTTAATTTGTCACACCACAGGAATATTTAAGTGAACTGCAAAAAATAACTTATTTGGTTATTTAAAAAAAAAAAAAAAAATTAACAAACTTTTAATGTTGAATTGGAAAGTAATGTTCTTTTTATTTGTCAACTATACATGCGCTTTCCTTATACATATCATACATTCTTATCATCCAGCAAGAATGATGTTAAATGAAATTAAATGTATAACTTCTAATGTTATATTCATGTCTTTTGTTTTTATTTATTTTTTAGGTTAAAGGCTTAGTTAAGCAGCACATTGATTCCTTCAATTACTTCATCAATGTAGAGGTTTGTTAATTTATTTAAGGATGGTACGAGTCACCGAGTTCTCTACATATATTGTAAATGCAATACATTTATTGTCAGGTGTGGTTTCCATGACATCACATCATGGTTTTAATTTACTTTTGTAACAGCAAAACAATGTGATATCGACAAAAACCTTTAGTAGCATAAACTTAATATCTACTAATCTCTCCAGATAAAAAAGATCATGAAGGCGAATGAGAAGATTACAAGTGATGCTGATCCAATGTGGTATCTGAAGTAAGGATATTGTTCAGTCAGACATTTCTGCACATTTCTAATTTAATATGTTAATTTAGTATTATTAATATACTATTATAATATGTATTAATGTTTTGTTGATTGCTTTTTTAGCATAGTTATTTTTTATTTTATATATATTCACATACATATGTATGTATAAAATTTAAATTGTTTTTTACACTTTAATCATTTTAGTACCTAAACTTATTTTTATTCAGTTAGTTGCCTTGACAATGTTTCTCATTTTTTTATCTAATATTTTAATTTATATCATGTGGTTTTAGTGATCAATAACAACACTGCACCTCGTCTGTCCCTAGATATCTCAATATCTATGTTGGCATGCCTGATGTAGAAGAAAGCTTTAATGTAACCAGACCAGTGTCACCACATGAGGTAACATCTTTATCTGTGGCCTAAAGAATATTCTAATTTATAGCAAACTTAAAAGCATTTTGAAAAAAAAAAAAAAAAAGACCAAGACGGCAGTATTTGCTTATGATGATTATCCTTTTTTAACCACTAGTGTCGTCTGAGAGATATGACATATTCGGCCCCCATCACTGTGGACATAGAGTACACCCGAGGCAGCCAGAGAATCATTCGCAATGCTCTCCCTATTGGAAGGTACCTATGTGTGGGCTAAAAGCTTTGCAAAATGTGTTTTCTTTTCCCTAGCAATTTAAATGCACTTTACTTTACTTTTCTTTTTCTTTTTTTTTTAAATAGGATGCCAATAATGCTGCGAAGCTCCAACTGTGTTTTGACAGGAAAGACACCGCTGGAGTTCTCAAAGCTTAATGAATGTCCTCTGGATCCAGGTAGATTATCATAGAACTCCTCAGATGTCTCTGTGCTATTTGATTGTTTGTATGCCATAGTTTGATGCAGATAATCCCATCTGAAGCTCATGTGTTTGGGAGCAGGTCTTGGTTAGTATGGTCAGCTCAAGTATGATACAGGATTTGTCTGTGTGCAGGTGGTTATTTCATTGTTAAAGGGCAAGAAAAGGTCATTCTCATTCAGGAACAGTTGTCTAAGAACCGCATCATCGTGGAGCAAGATCGCAAAGGTGCCGTGGGAGCCTCGGTCACCAGGTGCTGGAATTTGCTTTTCTGTTTAAGTAATATTAATAAGCTTTATTTAAAATGCACCTTTAATGTTTTAGTTATGTGCTCATATATCTGTCAATTGTCTCTGATTTGTAGTTCTACTCATGAGAAAAAGAGCAGAACCAACATGATTGTGAAACAGGGCCGCTTTTACTTGAAGCACAACACCCTCTCTGAAGATGCACCTATTGCTATTATCTTTAAGGTGAGAATGTGGTTAGAAATGGTGATTTAGGGCATGATGGATCTGTATCTTTGTCAGGTAAGTGGACGAAGAAAACTATATACTAACTACTTGCACTTCTCATGGTTTAGGTCATTGCACAGCTATGAGGCCACATACTGTATCCAACCAGCAGATGGTGCACATTGACAAAGAATATAGTGCAACCTGACTGAAAACAGTTACACTAATTTAAAAGTATTGCTAAATTCTATTGTTTCAGTACCATTAAAAAAATGTAGGGTAATTAATTTATTTTAAGAAATGAATACTTTTTTCAACAAGGGTGTGTTAAATGAATCAAAAATAACAGTAAAGGCATTTATGATGTTACAAAAGATTTCTAATTCAAACAAATGCTGGGTTTTTTTCTATTCATCAAAGAATCTCACAAAAAAAGAATCACATTTTCAACAAAAATTGTTGAACAACTTTGCAGCACAACTTTTTGCAACTTTGACAATGATATGAAATGTTTCTTGAGCAGCAAATCAGCATATTAGAATTATTTCTGAAGGATCATGTGACACTGAAGATTGGGGTAATGGCTGCTGAAAATTCAGCTTTGCTATCACAGAAATAAGTTACTTTAAAAACATATTTGTATATAAGCTGTAATGGTATTTCACTATTACTGTTTTTACTGTAATTATGATAAATAAATGCAACCTTGGTAAGCATAAGACCTTACAATTTCTTACCCGACCCCAAACTTAAAATGGTACTGTATCTTTAGTTAGTGAACTTGCTTCAAATAGCTTTAGCTGTGACTGTATTCATAATGTAGAATGGAAGTTGAACCGCTTTGACCCATCAGCATCTGTTTAATAATATCTATTTGATATGTCAGAGAGAATTCACTGGTGATGTTATACTCTGATATTTTATTATTACTTGCCAATATGATATTCTAAGCATCTATTGAAATGTCATTGATATCATGATACATTTGTCATATAAAATGACCAGTTTTTTTTTTTTTTTTTTTTTTATAAAGTTTTTCTAAATCATTTGATAATATTTTAAAGGGATCCTATTACGCTTCACTTTTTGAATTTTAGTCAGTGTGTAGTGTGTATGTTTGGGCATAAAAAGATTACAAAGTTAGAAATCTCAAAGTCCACTCAAAAGGGAGATATTTCGTTTTTTTAAAAATCCCGTTTCAAGAACTACAACGAACGGCTCGTTTGGACTACAAAGTTGTTTTCCTGTATTTGTGACATCACAAAAATAAATCCCGCCTACAGAAATTTGAATGGTTGGCGGGAGAACGCTTGGTTGAGCACTACACGTTTCAAAATTGAAACCCGGTGCGGGTGTTTTTATATCACTGTATTTCTGATGTAAACCGACTGTTTTCAGAAAATTTTGGATGTCATTTTCATTTCATCTCATCTTGCATGTAATGCCTGATAAAGCAGCGTTTGTGAGCAGAGCTTTGCTTTGTGTACAGCGTTACCGGGGAAATCTCGCTCTCTCCCGCTCCAACAGCGCCTCCCACTGGCAGATAATTAATTTGCATATATATGCCGTTGTTGACATACTATCTAAAACGTGATTTAGCAAAAAACAACAACAACAATAAACTTACCACTTTAATATGTCTTGCAATATCCGTGCGTGCAAAGGTTCTGCGCTATCCTCTTGTTCAATATTCTCTATGGAAGCATATGTGTAGCAAAATTCAATTTGAAATGTAATATGCAAAATGGCAATGTATTTCTGTATTTAAATTGACATTTTCCCATTCGTATGTGCAACATTTAGTGCAAAATGAAAATTCAATTATATAATTTAAATTTGCCATTTTCTACACTAGTTTTAATATTCAAATTAAAAACATATTTTGAAGCTTTATAAGTTGCAAAATTAAAATGAAAATGTATTACCCAAATTGATTAGATATGTTGAACATGTCCAAGCAAAAACTGTAGCAAAATTATCATTTAAATGCTGTTTTTCCTAAATGCATTTAGACTTAGGAGTAGGACACTTGGGATTGCATTTTCATCATGATGTCGCGTGATAATTGTAGCAAAATGCAATGAGTTTCAAAATGCATTCTGAGCCAAAAGTGCAGCAAAAGGGTAGCAAAATGGTGATTTAAATGTCTTTTATTTTATTGTTTTGTGCAGTGCTTTTGTAGTCATTCAGCATCTATTTTCTCAGCGATGTAATTTGATTTATAAAATGAGACAAACCGCAGTTCCAGATCGCTCCACAAATAAGCTCGTCTGTCCCATGTCATGTTCTACCGAACGGAAAATGACCGCTCCACTTCACATTATTGTCCAATGAAATTTGAACTTGAGCCAGATCATGATTGGTTGGTGTATTATTCATGACAAACGGGCATTGATGAATTATATAATATTCTAAAATATATAATATATTGATTTTAATTAAATCTACACACTAGCTTTGATTATTGATACATTTTTTTAAATATTGTTTGGTTTATTTTTTTCCTTCTGTCGACCCACTCACTGAAAGAACCATATATGGCTCGAGAGCCTATGGTTTCTGAACAAACTGTGGAATATCAGTCAGTCAAGCAAAACACACGCAACCCATAGGAACGCCCCAGATTGACAGATATGTAAAAATAAACTGGAATTTTCCGACTTTTGAGCAATTAGTTACCGTTTTGAACACATTGTCATGTTAATTAGAATGCAAATGCATTTTGTTTTATTGACCACAACATCATTGATATTTGTCTGAGAGGGGACAAATATGGCACCCCCCCCAAAATGCGGCGCGATGCGACACGACAACTGTTGTGTCCGATGTAGACACTGTGTAAGGTGGCAAATAAGTAAATAAGTGTAGAATAGCACTGTCTGTTTGCTTATGTGCATCAATCCGAGTGTAAACAGTGAGAGATGTTTAGGCAGGTGAAAAGCGTTTGGTTAATGGTGAATATTGACCTATCATGCGTCCTTTTGCCGAGCCCCGCCTTGTAATGATTGACAGGTAGGGGGCGTGCTCAGCTCGGAATGCATTTTCAAATTCACAATGACTTAAACTATGTTCATTGTGGGGTATTTAATGAAAATGCAACTGAAACGTCATATGTAAGTGTTAATGCATTTAAGAAAAATAAAAGACATTTAAATCACCATTTTGCTACCCTTTTGCTGCACCTTTGGCTCAGAATGCATTTTGAAACTCTCATTGCATTTTGCTACAATTATCACGCGGCACCACGATGAAAATGCAATCCCAAGTGTCCTACTCCTAAGTCTAAATGCATTTCGAAAAAACAGCATTAAAATGATCATTTTGCTACAGTTTTTGCTTGGACATGTTAAACAGATCTAATCAATTTGGGTAATACATTTTCATTTTCATTTTGCAACTTCTAAAGCTTTAAAATGTTTTTAATTTATTAAAACTAGTGTAGAAAATGGCAAACTTAAATTATATAATTGACTTCATTTTGCACTAAATGTTGCACATATGGTATGGGAAAATACATTGCCATTTTACATATTGCATTGCCATTTTGCATATTACATTTCAAAATGAACTTTGCTACATATATGCTTCCATAATTCTCTGGGTCTGAATTGATATGGCAATATTGACGGACTTGCTGTTTTGGCAAGGGGCGGGGCAGTACTGAAACACCGTCTAAGCTGTTTGCCAATCACAACGCACTGGGGCAGCTAACCAATCACAACACATTTCGTTTATCGGACGGCGGGCCTTCATCAAACCCGGAACTAATCGAGCCGTTTGTGCCAGGCCGGGGAGAGAGGTATTGTAATAATGTAAATTATGTGAAAAATAATGCGATTTTTGAACCACCAAGCATGAGAGCATGTTCTAGTGTACACCCCCAAAACAAAATCAAGACTTTGTAAAAGAGCATAATAGGACCCCTTTAATTGTTTTAGCTAGATTATTGTGTTTCCTCTTCCTTTCTATGCATTTTTAATGATGTTTCTTCTGTTCTTTGACACCATGTTAAATATCACATGACAGTTGAAACCTATTTAATTAGAGCTCAGATCAGAGAACCCTGTCGTACTATGACAGATGTTTTTCCTAGCCCAGGCAGGGCTCTCTAAACATATGGGCCTGATTGGTTAGGGACAGGGCGAGGAGTAAATCGGCTGTCGAGCTTGTTTGCTTTGCACTTGTCTGTCCACAGCACATTCCACCAGGATTTCCTTGCGACACAGCAGCCGTGCCAAACGGTGGAGACCTTTAAGCACTATGATCCACCCAGTCCTGTTCCCACAGTCTCCTATTAGCATAAATAAATGTCATCGAGGCCAGTGCACTGTATTCACCTTTGCATTAGAGGCGAGCAGGGTCCTACATGCTCTATTTTCTTCTTTTTTTTTTTTTTTGTTGTTGAATGCAATTGCAATCTCTTTGCTGTAAATATTCAAGTCTGTACTTTCTTATTTTGCTTGAATATATACCTTATTCACTGTTAATGTCTCTGTCATCCATCAGGCCATGGGAGTGGAGAGCGATCAGGAGATAGTTCAGATGATTGGCACGGAGGAACATGTCATGGCTGCATTCGCTCCCAGTTTGGAGGAATGTCAGAAGGCCCAAATATTCACCCAAACTCAGGTACCTCTGACAAGGTCTCTGCCATCATTTAAAAGAGTGGTTTGCAATGCTGGTAAATGCATAAAACTTACAAAACAACAATGTTAAGCTAAATGTTACTGGAAGTATTACCAAATGCATTAGATTGCGTGACCACCGAAGGATTTTTAAAACTTTAAAGCTTTCAAAAGTATCCCACTTTTGAGGTTTATTATCAAATGCTGAAGCACAGTTTGCTGAATCTGAGATGTATTATTCATTGCAAGAACCAACAATGGGTCAGCAAGGACTATATCTGCATCCTAGCAACCTGTGTCTGAGCGGATGTGAATGCCTGTTTACGTGGTTGTGACATTGTGTGGGCTTCATCAAAGGTCTGCTAATGAGCCTACATGTGTTCACCAATTGACCAGAGCAGACCTCAATTAGATAAGATGTATTATTAGGACTGAGAATCGGTCAACAGTTTGAATCTAGATTAAAAATGAAGTATTTATGACTACCAAGGGCAGCCTTGCTTATTGTATTTGAACAGAAAATTTGAATGTTTAATTATTGCACAATTTACTGTAATATACATACATATTTATTACCGGTTGAAAGTTTGGGGTCAGTAAGATTTTTTTTTTTTTTTTTTTTTCTTGAAATAAATTAAAACTTTTATTCAGCAAGGATGCATTAAACTGATCAAAAGTGAGTTTTTTGGGGGGGGTTTTTATTGAGCAGCAACACTGAAATTAAAATTAAATTATATTTAATATTTAATATTTTTTATTATATTAAATTATTATATTCAAATTTTTTTTGTATTTGAATGAGTGTATGTGTGTGTATGTATAGTGTGTGTGTGTGTGTATATATTGCAAAACATAGCAAGATTATTGCAATGTTTTGACTTGTTCAGGGAGTTGTGACACTATCATAACGGTTTAAACAGTTTAGCATAACTTTGAGGAATGGTACTTGTCAGTTGCACGTCATTCCATGGCTCAAAGTGGGTGGTCTAAAGGAGAAGCCTAGTCTGTGTGACCTTTGACCTCCGGAGTAGAACAAGTTGCAGGCTCAGGTGTGTGTGTATATGCATGTGTCTGCGGAGAATGGAGGGGTCCAGTTCTCGGATACCCCTTTAGAGAGCTAGTGAACCCTGCACCAGCTCGGTCACTCCAGATTAAACGCTTTGATTTGATGCCTTTAATCTTGTTAATTGAGGCTCTAAAACATTATGCTTTTCATTCTTTATAACTTATTCTTCATAACATACTTATGCAAAACTGAAAAAAAACATTTAAAAAAAATTTACGTTGCATCTTAATAACTCATCTGTGTGTACTTTTTGTTTCCTTTCAGGCACTTAAATATATTGGTAATAAAGTGAGGCGTCAGCGCATGTGGGGCGGCCCAAAGAAAACCAAGATGGAAGAGGCCAGAGAGCTGTTAGCCTCTACTATCCTCACCCATGTACCTGTACGTCATTTTAAAATAAACTTCAAGTTCCTGTGCTCCCCACATCCTGAATAATCTTGCCCATACCTTCAGTCTTCCTTTTAATTGTCTTTGTTCCATGATATGCAGTTAAATCAGAGTATAAATAGTTTGTTGGCTGTTTGTTGGACCCATCATGTGTTTGTGTCTTCCAGGTTAAAGAGTTTAACTTTCGAGCTAAGTGCATCTACCTTGCCGTGATGGTGCGTAGAGTGATTCTTGCTCAAGGGGACAACAAAGTGGACGATCGTGATTACTATGGAAACAAACGTCTGGAGTTGGCTGGCCAGGTAACAAGTCTTGTATAACCTCTGCACATAATCATTCTTTATTATGCATAAATTATTAGCTTTCTCCAATACAACTACAGCAACACATGCATAAAGTGCTCAGTTCTACTGCAGCCTTATACAGTGCCATTCAAATGTTTAGGGTTAGTAAGATTTTTTTTGTTAAAAGAAATTAATAAAACGAATTTTATATGTATCCTGAAAAAAATGTATCATGGTTTCCATAAAAATATTAAGAAGCACAACTGCTTTCAACATTGAAAATATAACTGTTACTATAACTTTAATCAAATAAATGCAGCCTTAGTGAGCAAAATGGTGTTTTTTGTTTTTTTTCTGCAACCTTGCTCTTCAAAATGTTGATGGGTTCAGAAATGGCATTTGGTTGGTTTATTGAGCTCTGTTGTTCATATGAGAGAAGTAGGTTTGAATCTGGTCTGAAAAATATCTTGCACCTTTCATTACTATCTATAAAAAGTGAAAAATGTGTTGCTCACCACAGCTGCCTTTCTTGTGACTAATGTTTCTAACTGCTTGGCATCTACACAGATGAATGTAAGGCTCATTAAATATTCACTTTAGAAGAAAGTACAATGTGCAGCTCCACTTTCCATCCATCCATCTCTGTCTGCCTTTTCCATTCAAACCCCGTCTAATTCTATTAAGAATGACTGACAGCCCCTCCAAGCTCAGGCCATTAATTATGATAATGCTAGTGTTTATTTATCTGTTTTTATCCAGCTATGTATTTGGGAGCTGAAATAAAGATTAGTACGCATAATGTTTGTTAGTATCTCTTTTGAGATTGTCGCTCCTGTACGGCAGATTTCATATTACATCCTGGACGTGGGTGCCGTCTCGCTTGTGCGCACCGACATTTTTTGTGCTCTTGTCTAACACAACTGATCTCTTTTTCTCTCATTAGACACACTGTTGGCCTCTTATGAAACTGATCAGAAGCCAAAACCAGCAGATACAGGCTTGGCTAGCGCCCAATCCCTCACCTTCCCTTTTGTTTCTACTCTGCTTGTCATTATAATACCGTCATTATTTTCCCAATGCTTTGTTTCATCCGCACCCCCATGCTTCTGCCTTTCCCTCCATTCCCAGCCGGCCCGCTTTTGTTGCGGGCGAGATATGTGGCAGCAACGCCCGACTGCAGCCCAGCCAAACTCAGGGATTTCTCCTCTTTATTATAATTTAGCCCGGCTATGACAAAAGAATAGCCGCCTTGACTGGAGCGATTGAGCTAATCCACCAGCCCGACTGTGATAATGTAATTACCGCTGTCTTAAGTCCTTTAATTTCCCCCCGCCTGCACCGAGGTGGGGTGTGTTTATGTGTGTATGCGCTTGCTTACGTTAGTGTGTGAGCGATGCAGAGTTAGTGAGTGACAGGAACCCTTTCAGCGGGACTTTACATGCACATGCACTCTTTCCAACACCTACAATCTCCTTTCTCCTCATTTACAATTCCCTGACATTCAACTAATTGGCCTGGCTGGGCTGCGGAAGCTTAATTTCTTTATTAATTTTCAGTGAGGATGTTTATTTTCACGTATGCAAATGTGGAGCAGAAGGGGATGGGCTTCTATTGAAGAAAATCTGAGAATGAGAGGTCGGGTCAAATTTATCAGAGCGTGGAAACACCTGTTTATTAAATCTGGGATAAGGAGATGGAGAGAGGGAGGGCTAGAGCCAGATAAAGTTAATAAAAACAAGTTATCTGGAAAAGGCGGCACTTGCGATTCAAAAGACTGGAGATGAAGTCATCTGTTGGCTCTTTTTTTTTTTTTTTTTTTCTCTTGATGTGATCATTTCTGTTGTTAATGACTGGATTGTGAATATATGATGTAGTGTTGTGTTTGCTAGATAATATACAGCTTTTCTTAGGTTTGTTAGACTGAGTTTTGTGCCCATTTTAGTGAATCACACTTTGATTCTGTGTTCCTTAAGCTCCTGTCCCTGCTGTTTGAGGATCTGTTTAAGAAGTTCAACTCAGAGCTGAAGAAGATCGCTGACCAGATCATCCCCAAACAGAGAGCAGCTCAGTTTGATGTGGTGAAGCACATGAGACAGGACCAGATCACTAACGGCATGGTCAATGCCATCTCTACTGTGAGTCCAGACACGAAGCAGTCAATCTGTAACCGGTTCACAGGGCAAGACAAATCAGAAAGTGTTCACCTGGGATGCTTTTTAAACAGTATTGCTGAAATTTCCATGTTTGTTTCACTATCCACTTCAATGCATTGATTTAAAAAAAAAAAAAACGTACATTTAAAAAAACTTTCAATTAGTCGCTAAGGCAGCTTTTCTAATTTGTTTTTTACCATTTTTTGTTGTTGTTGTTAAGCTTAAGTTTTTCGTCTTGTATTCTTTATTGTACTTTAATTTCAGCCTTGTTTCACTTACCGAAAATGATTTTTAATAACATTTACATTTTTCTTTTCATTTTTGATTTAGTTAACATGTAATTTTCTTTTTTTCCCCCTTAGGGGAACTGGTCCCTAAAGAGGTTTAAGATGGACAGGCAGGGCGTGACTCAGGTTCTCTCCCGCCTCTCCTTCATCTCAGCCTTGGGCATGATGACCAGGATCTCCTCTCAGTTTGAGAAAACCAGGAAGGTTAGCGGTCCCCGCTCCCTCCAGCCCTCCCAGTGGGGCATGCTGTGCCCCTCAGACACACCTGAAGGAGAGGTCAGTGTCCCTCGTTTAGAAAATGCCATCATCTTGTCTGCATTGTCAGTGGATGCTTAAGTGAAATTTTGAAGTATGTCCACACTACTTATTTCCATGCAATTAAAGTGCACTCATTTATACCATTTTTTTTTTTTTATGGAAAAGAGCAGCAGTGGTCACTGGAAATCTCATATTGGTTTACTGATTTATTGTGTTTATTAAAGTCATTTAGATTCTTACAGCTGTGTGATTGTTGTCTAGGCTTGTGGTCTGGTTAAAAATCTGGCTCTGATGACCCACATCACTACTGACATGGAGGACGGCCCCATCATCAAGCTGGCCTTCAACCTGGGAGTGGAGGACGTCAACCTTCTGTGTGGAGAGGAGTTGTCCTACCCCACTGTCTTCCTAGTCTTCCTCAACGGTATCTGCTCACACAGGCAGAACAAAAGCTAAACAGCACATTCTTCCCCCTTTTATTTTTCAAGCGCACAGACAGGCTACAGGCATTTGAATAATATTCAAATGAACTTCTGCAGTTCCACGACTACAAAAGGGTGTGCCATTGATTACCTTTTAATGTCATGTCACAAAAAACTCACCCCACTAATTAATTCATGTATATGTTTTTCACAGCGCTGATAAGTTACAAATTACACAGGCTGCCACTGCGGCTAATTAATTAGCAAACACAGCAGGTGTCAATGCATAAATAAATACAATCCCTCCCAAGTTAATCCACAAACATGCTTGCCCACAACAACATTGAGGCTGTGTATGCATCTGGGTGGCACCATAGTGGGCCTCTTATATTGCTCAAACAAGCCAAAACTTTTTCTTTGAAAGTGCATTAACACTGCTGTCACACATTTACACATGTAAATCTTAATTAGTTTATGGTACAGCATTTTGTTTTCCTTTTTTTTGTGTGTCCGTGAATATACCTAGGCTCCAAAATGTTTTTCATTTAAATAATCAGCCAAAGTACTGTGTTAAATGTCACAGTACTTTGAAGTAATATTCAGTTGTCATTCAGCATTACTGATATAATTATGTAAAAATGGAACAACATACTTATTCTGACCTGTACTTATTAAAATATATAAAATAAAAAGAGATGATACCAAATTATTATATTTTAAATTATTAAAAACAAATGGTCAAACCTATTGTTTTGATGGATAGTGGCAAAATTGGTAAAGATTTCAAATTGCAATTAATTCATTTTTGGGGGCTGCACTGTGATCCTTAAGTAAAGTTTTAATGTCATTTAATGATTCTTGAACTAAATATGCTTGACCAAAGTTTTTTGGTATGAGCTATTGTTACACTGAATGAAAGAAAATTAGTGGGTGTCTTTTTTTTTTTTTTAAATCGTGGTGAAAATATGATCAGAAAAAAATATTTTTACGCGTTCCTTTCTAGGTAATATTCTTGGAGTGATCAGAGACCATCAGAAGTTGGTCTACACCTTCAGATTGATGCGTAGAGCCGGTTTCATAAACGAGTTTGTGTCCATTTCAACCAATTTGACTGACCGCTGCGTGTATATTTCTTCTGATGGGGGCCGTTTGTGCAGGTACTACACAGTTTTTTTAAATCACAAAATTAAAATCCTTTTGGAATATAAACTCTTTTAAAACCAGTACCCAATGTTGTTGTTAGTTGCCTTATATTGTGCAGACACATTTGAATTGCATTCTGTGTGCTCCTGGCAGACCCTACATCATTGTAAAGAATGGACAGCCAGCTGTGAAGAACAAACACATTGAGGAATTGTCTCAGGGCTACAGGTGCTTTGAAGCCAATCAATATTTGAAAATTACATTTGAATGGAGAGTCCAGAATGTAGATTTGAGACTGTCTTATGCATGCCTTTTCATTGTGTTCTTACCACCGACTTTCCCTTTAGAACATTTGAGGACTTCCTTCATGAGAGTCTGGTGGAGTATTTGGATGTAAATGAAGAAAATGACTGTAACATTGCTTTATATGAACATATGATCACCAAGTGAGTACTCATAAGCCACATAATTCAGGCTCTTAAAGTATTTGGACAAACCATTGTCATTGCAATAGAAAACAGATCTGCGAAGTGTTTAGTTTTAAAAAAAAAAGTATAATATTGTAAGTAAATGTTACCTTGTCTTGTTTTGTTATCTAATGTAATGACTCTGTAGGGAACCTTAATATGTGTACCATATTCATTATATCAATATTGCAGAATTTTAATTAATAATGGTATATATTATTTAAAAAAATATATTTTGTATTACAATTTGTCATATGTAGCTTGGTTTTAATTTAGATGTATCTGTTGATACTGGAAATTTAATTACATGCATTCCAATATTTAGATTACCTTTATCACTATCTACTGCTCACTTAAATCTTTAACTAATAATGCTAATAATTTAATTATATATGCTGTTAAGTGTGAATTAGCAAATCCCAATAGAAATCTGCGGTTTTCATAGTGTACATTATAATGCTGTGGTGCCTAAATTCACTAGTTTCATTTAAAAATATTTTATTTTTAGAGTTTTAGAATTTATTTCCTTTTTTAGAAAAATATTAAAGAGTTTTATTAACAGCAATATCATGATCATAATTATTTGGTTATTATTAGCGCTGGCCAGAAAATTAATTTATTTTTAAGATAATAGTTAAGAATTTTATTATCAGCCATAACTAATAATTATTAGACATCAGTATTGGCCAAAAATAATATTGGTGCCTTTCTAACATTATGTTTGGACACCTTCATATCCAAACAGTCCAAATGCTCTTTAGAGGCACTATATATGGTATCCATTAAGACCCAAATATAGATTTCTTATAAATAAACAAAAAAATAAAAAGTTCAAGGTTCCTCTGAATATACATGCTGAGCAATGATTGTTTTATTCAGGGACACGACCCATTTGGAGATCGAACCGTTCACGCTGCTGGGGGTCTGCGCTGGTTTGATTCCTTACCCTCATCATAACCAGTCCCCCAGAAACACCTACCAGTGTGCTATGGGCAAGCAGGCTATGGGTAAGACTACTACAGTCTCCATCTCCAAACATCCACTTTCAAACACACACTCCTATTCACTCATAGACACATCACTTTCACACTGCCATTCAAAACCTTTGACACACACACCACATTCTGTATGTATGTGGACATCAAACATCACCTGCTTGCGTAGTCCCGCTTTTGTGTGTGTGTGTGGAGGCCTTTCCCTGCCAGTGTCTCTGAGTGTCATTAGGCATTCATTGTGTCCTGAGCTCAGTGTGCAGAGCAGGGTTAGTGTGCTCAGCTGCGCAAGAGGGAAACAGAGCACACACACTCTGCTGCCCTGGTTACCAAAACTACTTAAACCTCTCCTGGCCACCACCCCCATTACAAAACCACTGAGACTGTGACTATATTTGGCCCAATATCCTAGGCCTTGTCTTCTTTTTTCTGGACGGACAGCCCCATACATGTGCAAATCCAGTTGTGTGGCCCCAGCCCTATTATCACACACTGTGTGCTTGTACCCTGATTGTAGAGTAATAGCATCTGACAAATGTCAAGGCCTCAAGGGACGGCAGCTATTATAGTTTAACATCACCCCCCCCATCTCTGCCATGCTAAACCTCCACCCCAGAGATTTTAACATCAACACCCCTCAGACAGTCGGTTAAATGTGATCAGATGTGCATAGCTGTTTCATATTGTTTGAAAAGCATTGAATTGAGTTGCAGGAAGTTAAGAAAACCCTTAGTGGTAATTATAAAGGCCTTTCTGGCTACAATGAAATTCTGTATGTTCACATTTGATAATACAGTAGCTATTATAAAATAATAAACAATACTTTTGCAGTATTTGTTAGTCTTTGATAATGTTAAAAATATTAGTATTTGTAGAAATGAGCATTTTAAGCTGTACAATTTAACATTTAGTTAATACATTAATACATATATTAACAATGAACATTAAAAAATAGATATTTGCGTTAGTATTAGCCTAAAATCTTAAAGTATTGTTCATTATTAGTTCATGGTAATACATTATTTATTGTTAAAGGGATAGTTCTAAAAATTATTATTATTTATTCACCTTCATGTTGTTCCAAACCTGTATGATTTTCTTTATTTTGTGGAACATAAAAGATATTTTAAAGAAATTAAGAAGTCTTTTTTTCCATACAGTCTATATGTTCAAGTCAATGGGGTCCAATGTTGGTTGATTCCCAGTGTTCTTCAAAATATATTATTTTGTGTTCTGCAGAAGAAAGCAAGTCAGATAAGTTTGGAACGACATCAGGGGAGAATAAATGATTTTTGGGTAAACTATTATTTTATTGGTTCACCCAATGTTGCTACATTATGTTGGTCAGAGGGGCTGGGCAATATATCGAATATTAGTGATAATATCGCAATAATTTTGATGACAATATCGTGAATATCGAATATTTCAAATTCAAGCGTACTTTCCCAAAAGAACACGCCGAACGTCCAATATTACGTCCCCTTACGTATTAAGAGAATTAAATGTATTAAAAAAAAAAACCTTACCAGAAAACCTCTATATTTTCGTCAAAAAGGGAGACAAGATGTTATTGCGAACTGCTCTACACGCTTCTACTACGCAAACTTTCATGTGTGCGGTTGCCAGATATCAAGAGTTCAAACCCCCGAATCAGAGCTTCGCTGTTAAAAGGATACACTTTCTGTCCGGTGTTTTGCTTATTTTATCTGGAAACCATGTGCTGCCGACGATGATCTGAAAACACCAACAAGCAAGCTGAAGTTTAGCAATCAAAATGAAAGTGTAACTCAACCAGTCTGTGTTCTGTCATGAGATCTTGACTGTATTGTTTGCGATTGTGCATTTACTCAACCGCTGTTGTTTATAATATTTTTCATTTGTTTTACCAGATTTCATAATATAGACAGAGAGAGTGCATATATGTAAGGCCTATAATGAATCAGTACACTAGATGAGGTAAAATAAACAATGTATGAGTCCACATTCTATTGATTTGTGCTCATGGTGGTGGAGCATCCATGATGCACACTTACCCAAATTTGCAAAATTAGCTAAGAAATACCTGTGTTCCAGCAACTAGCTCCCCATCTGAGAGGGTTTTTAGTGCCAATGGAAACATAGTTTCATGCCACAGAGCTTCTCTTAAATCAGAGACAGTTGACAGACTTGTGTTCTTAGCTAAAAACTTGGGGAAAAAAAAGAAAAACACTTATTCCAGGTTAATTATTTCCCCCAGTTGCACAGTGTAAATTGTGAATTGCATGCACTAAAAAAGTTGACCGAATGCACTTTCTGTACTTGTTTGCTCTACTTCAGTTTTATATACATGTTCATTTAATAAAAAGCAGTACGTTTTTAAGATCACTTGGTCTAGATTTTTTTTTAACTGCTTAAATTTTTTAACTTAAAAATTTTGTATTTACTTTGTAACAATAGCTGTTCTATCTAAATAGTTTTTGTTGGTTTTTTTTAATGGGGGCAAAAGAAAATCATGTGTTTTTTATTATTATTATTTAAAAGCAAATGCAAACACATCGAGATATATATCGAATATCGTAAAAATTTACAATATCGAGATATCGATCTTTTTGATATATCATCCAGCCCTAAGTCAGAGCAGTGTTGTTAAAGAGAGAGTTCACAAAAAAATTAAAATTGTCATTAATTACTCACCCTTATGTCGTTCCAAACCCGTAATACATCTTCATCTTCGTTATTTTTGATGAAATCCGAGAGCTTTCTGACCCTGCATAGACAGCAACACAACAGACACGTTTAAGGCCGAGAAAGGTAGTATGGACATCCTTTAAATTAGTCCATGTGACATCAGTGGTTCAACCATAATTTTATGAAGCTACGAGAATACTTTTTGTGTGCAAAGAAAAACTTCATACAATAATTTTTTTTTTTCTTTTGTGTCAGTCATCGTCGTGTGTTTTTGAGAGTACCACGATGCGTTGTGGTGCTGTCATGAACGTGCATTAAAGACTGACACGGAAGAGAAGCAATTGTTAAAGTAGTTTTTTTTTTTTCTTTGTGCACAGAAATATCTTAATTTATGTTCCAAAGATCAACGAAGGTCTTATGGGTTTAGAACGACATGAGGGTGAGTAATTAATGACAACATTTTTGGGTGAACTATCCTTTTAAACACTCCATAATACGTAATATACATAATGACATTTATTAACCAAAAAAGTGGCAAAAAGCCCAAAATAAATAACATTATATAAAAATATTAATTTATACACCAAGGCAGTATTTTTCCTCTTTTGCATTCAACCCTTTTGACTGATGCCTCATTTCATCACTGATTTTGATCAGGTACTATTGGCTATAACCAGAGGAACCGAATAGACACACTGATGTACCTGCTAGCATACCCACAGAGGCCTATGGTGAAGACGAGGACTATCGAGCTGATTGACTTTGAGAAGCTGCCCGCTGGCCAGAATGCTACTGTGGCTGTAATGAGCTACAGCGGCTATGATATAGAAGACGCCCTGGTGCTCAACAAGGCCTCTCTTGACAGAGGTAAGAGCTAAATAACTAATGCTGAATGCTTGGATTCATTCAGTTATCAGTTAGTAGCTTTCTGAAGTGACTATATTAACTTTCCAAATGAAATTGAGAATGAAATCTGAAAAATAATGTAGATTTACATTGTGTTCACTTTTGTTCATTGTCTTCTATTGTTCTTCTGTCTTGTATTAGGCTTTGGTAGATGTCTGGTGTACAAGAACGCTAAGTGCACCTTAAGGCGGTACACTAACCAGACCTTCGACAAAGTGATGGGTCCAATGCTGGATGCGGAAACACGCAAGCCCATTTGGAGACACAGCATCCTGGACGCTGATGGCATCTGCTCGCCTGGTAAGACTCTTAGAGAGGACTACATTTCAGCCGAATAATGTAGACTATATTGATTTAAGGATATGTATTGATGTTTTATATGTCACATCCCTCACAGGTGAGAAGGTCGAAAACAAGCAGGTGCTGGTGAATAAGTCAATGCCAACCATCACCCAAACGCCACTGGAGGGCAGTGCCCAGCCAGGCCAACCACAATACAGAGACGTGCCAGTCACGTAAGGAACCATTTGTCTGATGACATGAAATTAGAATCTCACTGTGCAATATTCCAATGGTTTTATTTGAGATAATTAAGTTGATTGTCTAAAAGCCACACAAATGCCCACTTTCTTCGTTCTATAGATACAAAGTTCTTTATTTGCCCAGTAGCAACCAGAATGCCTGCTTTCTTCATTCTGTAGGTACAACAGTTATTTTTGTTTTGCACAATAGCAACCAAAATGCCTACCTCGCTCTATAGGTACAAAGTTGTTTTTGTTTTGCCCAATAGCAAACAAAATGTGTACTTTCTTCGTTCTGTAGGTTCAAAGATGGTTTTTTTTGCCCAATAGTAACCAAAATACCTACTTTCTTCATTATAGGTACAAAGTTGTTTTTGTTTTGCCCAGTAGCAAACAAAATGCCTACTTTCTTCATTCTGTAGGTACAAAGTTTTTATTTGCCCAATAGTAACCAAAATACCTACTTTCTTCATTATGTAGGTACAAAGTTGTTGTTGTTGTTGTTGTTGTTGTTTTTGCCTAATAGCAACCGAAATGCCTACTTTCTTCATTTCTGTGGGTACAAAGTTGGGTTTTTTGCCCAATAGCAACCAAAATGCCTATTTTCTTCATTCTGTAGGTACAAAGGAACGACCGACTCCTACATTGAGAAGGTGATGATCTCCTCTAATGCTGAGGATGCCTTCTTGATCAAGATCCTACTCAGGCAAACGCGTAGACCAGAGATCGGAGACAAGTTCAGCAGTCGACATGGACAGAAAGGTACCATAACATCCTTCCTGCCTTTTCCAAACTGGTATCTTTTCCTCTGCTTCAGTAGATACCAACATATGAAACCAAATTCCAGCACCGTGGCAAAATCAAGACAATAAACCTGTCTCATTAACAAGTGGGGAGAGATGTTACTAAACTTGATGTCCATTTTATTTTCAACGCCCAAGTTATATCATCTCAGCTGGCCCTCCCATTCTCTTCAACTTTTTTTCCGCTTCCCGTTTTTCAATTAATTAGCTTTTTGTCCCGTGCCAGACTATGCAAATTTATTACAGCAGCGCAGTCCTGGGAAAGTGTTTACAGCCCCCATTGTTTCTGAGCACCTCCGCTGAGAGAGCTGGTCAGTATGATGTTTTAATCAGAGCGTTAACTGGCGCCATGCATAATTCACTCATTTCATTAGCGGAGGTCGTCCACTGGCACTCATCACGGGACGTGACAGTGAGGAGGGGTCAGGGAGGGGTTAGCTGCAAACCGCCCGAGATGCTATTTACTGCTCTTTTTAAAGGAGCTTTTGGTATTTAAAGGAGCAGGCAAGTGTCGGTGGACCAGGATAACACAGGGCAGCTAATTGTTGTTGTGAAGGATACTGCCGTTCTCTTGAATGTCTTTTGTGCATTTAAAGGCGGGCTTTTATTGAACGGTCCCACTTGGAGAAGTTGAGCTGTGTTTTCCAGAGGTGCGTGACTGCGCTGCCAACCACACAATAACATTCAGCGGGAATTAATTTACGTTTCTATATTTCTTCGCAGTGTTTGTGGTGGGTTAATTAATGCATCGCCTGTGTGCGCACTAAATGGGCACTTTAGGTGCTTTTTGTTGGAAAATTCGTTTGAGAGAGCGCTGTACTTCAAAGAGAGAGATTTGGCTACCTTATGGGGCAAAAGAAAGCCCATTTAAAGACGTCCCACCGTGGTTTGGAGCCATTGGCTTTCAGCAAGTTTCACGGGAGTTTTGTCTTACTCATTTTAAACCCCTCCCTCGTCCTGCGCCCCCATTCTGACCAGCCTCTACCACCCTCATAAGATCCGGTCACCGGAGAACGATAGGTTAATTATTTACCGGTGACCCAAACACACACCGAAGCGCGCACTCACACACACTCTGATACTCACACAGCTGTCTTGGCAGGGTCCATTGTGCGAGCCGCCACAGTGGGGCTGTATAGCCGGTGATGGAGGGCCATGGACTCTTACTGCTGTCCTGCTTTTCTTTGCTGATTTCATGCCTCTTTTATCATTCACTCTCACACAAAACAAACAACACAGAGGATGTGTGCTATGGGAACCGCTCTCGCTTACCTCTCTGCTTCTGTTGCGTTCTTGCTGTATTCTTGCAGCAGGAAATCCTTTTACCTGCTAGGGCTGCTACTAACAACTGTTTTGCTAATTAATTTATTGCCTAGATTTATTGGATTGACAGTTATTTTCTTAACTTAAAATGTTATTTGACTACTTGTTCTGTATTAAAATATACAAATTCTACTACCGTTGAAAAGTTTGGAAGATAAAATCGGCACGGACGCATTACATTAATCAAAAGTTGATTGTAGAGCGCTTTACTTGGTTGCAATTTTTTTTTAAATACTATTCATCAAAGAATCCTGAAAAAAATGTGGCATGTTTTCCAAAACAAAATCACAAAATTAAGCAGCACAACTAATCGTCATTGATTAATTCTAGCCTTGGTGAGCATAAAAAAACAAATACTTGAACAGTAGTGTAACTGTTACAATTTGGGTGGCATAATTAGTGTTGCAAAGGGGCGGAAAATTTCCGGTAAATTTCCGGAAGTTTTCCGGAAACTTTCCATGGGAACTTCGTCTGGGGAACTTTGGAAATATTCCAAATTTGAAACTTACCAGGAATTTACGGGAATTTTTGGGAATTTAAGGGAATTTATGGAAATTTATAAAACTGAATCATATACAAACATAAATATATATTTTTATATATATATTTTTTGATCATAGGTTCACTTGCATGCAAACTAATACAAATTTTAAAAATGAAATTTTTGGGGGGGAATCTGTGATGCTTTTTTCAGGATTTATTGATGAATAAAAACTTATGAACAGTTTTATATTTTCTAACAATATAAGTCTTTGCTACTACTTTTTTAAAATTAATTTAACACATCCTTGTTGAATAAAAGTATTAATTTATTTCAAAAAAAGAGAAAAGATACTGACCCCGAACTTTTGAATGGTAGTGTATTGTTAAAAAAGGATTTCTATTTTAAATAAATGTGTGTGTGTGTTTTTTTTTAAAAACTCTTTATTCATCAAGGAATCCTGAAAAAAGAATCACAGGTAGTAATAATAATAATAATAATAATAATAAATATTAAGCAGCACAACTGTTTCCAAAATTGATAATAAATAAGCATATTAGAATGATGTCTGAAGAATCATGTGACACTGAAGACTGTAGCTTTGATCACAGAAATACATTATATTTTAAAGTATATTACAACAGAAAACCATTATTTTAAATTGGAATACCGGCAATACTGCACAATATCACTGTTTTTTTTTTTCTTCTGTATTTTTGATCAAATAAATGAAGGCTTGATGAGCAAAAGATATGCAATGTTTAAAAACATTACAAATAGTCATGTGTCCAAACTTTTGACCAGTACTGCACTTCTGTATGATAACAGAAAACTTGCTAGCAGAAGGAGCATCACAGCTTGAGCTATATAGCACATAGCCTACCTCATAAACTGTCTAGCTACTGTATAAACACTTTTTGGTATTTACTAGTTAAACGTGAATATATTTAGAATATCAAAACTTAGTTGTAGTCTTTGGGCTCAAATGCAGAAAGTGCGGCTTCAGAGAAAATGGAGGGGAATCCCCCTCTTAGGTGACTAGAGAGGATTGTGTGTGGGGGGGAGGGTCATTTTTAGACTTTTGTTTTATCTCACCTAAATGTTTATTCAGTCAGTGTATTTGTTTTTACTATGGTATAGCCTAATTTAGCTGCACAGTATATTACACACAGCACAAGGAAGTTTTAAACATTTTTTGTAATATTCATGTAATTTATATGAATACTTGCCAAGATGGACATTTTGATATTTTGTGTGCAGGATTTAAGAAATGATATGTGCATGTAATGGTAGATAAGCACAATGCATGTAGGGGGCGTGGCCTCGATAGCCCGCAGTAAGCAGTGTGCTGTGTTTTGATTGAGCAATGTGTAGAGTAGAAATTAACACTGAAATTGCATTAAATCTGGTTGTTTTAACCAAGATTATGCTGCAAGTTTTTGTTCTCAACCACATTTAAGTTCCCAGTTCCTGCAATTTAGCAAATTTCCAGTTTATTTCCATTAATTCCCATATATTCCCGTTAATTTCCATGGAAAGTTTCCAGTCTTGAAAATTCCCGGAATTTTGCAACCCTAGGCATAATCAAGTAAATGATGTTGTTGTTGTTGTTTAAGTAATCATATTTTTTTTAATAGAGAGATAATTTTGACTACCCAAGTTCTTCTCAAGAGCCCAGATTTTTTTTTATTTCTGCTTATGGATTTATCACTCTCCTTAATTTGAAAAAGGTTGAACCTTTTTTTGTGCGCTCTGTGGTAAAGGGGAAACTATGGGTGTATAATCCCCTTCTCACTGTCCAGCTAAGCACCTCTCCTCACTTCCTGCCCCTGTTCTTCTCTCTTTTATCACTTGCAAATGGCCCAATAATGTGTTTGCTCTGGCTGCGGGAAGAGTGAGGAGCTCCTCTGCAAACATTTACACTCTCACTGACTGCTTTGGACCACTTTCACTCTGTCCTGCAGTCTGAATTTCCAATGGTTCCACTTCAGCAGACCTGAATACGTCTGCTTTATGGGCCTTTGGACTAGATGAAAGTTACACAAACCTCACACTTTCTCATCAAGCATTTGTTTGTGACTGAAATCACTCAAAAATCAATTAAGTTTTATGAGAAAGGTCAGCTCTGACAGGGTAGAGTTAACATTTCTTGCAGACCATTTGAATATAGGGATGTCTTTGACAAAGCTTTAGAAATTACATGCATTACATGTATCTGTAATATGGGAGGTTTTTTTCTGTAACAGGTGTGTGTGGACTGATCGTTCCTCAAGAGGACATGCCCTTCTGTGACTCGGGAATCTGCCCTGACATCATCATGAACCCTCATGGTTATCCCTCCAGAATGACTGTACGTCCCTTTCCCATCATAAAATTATGATGTTTATATTTGAATGAATTTACTTGTTCCAGAGATTACGCTTTTGTGGTTTTATATAGAACATTTAAAGAAGCCATTAAGTAAGATTCATAATTAATATTAAACTTCTGAATTGAAAATAATGCTTTGAATATTTCTGGATTTAATTCAGATGCCTTATTACGCCGCTTTCTAGAATACTTTCTAGAATACCCAGGCAACTAATGAAAATCCAGATTTAAATATATTTGTGTTAATTAGCCATGTAATAAACAGGATAAAGTACATCAGAGATTTTTTAAATCAAATAATTCTGGCTCAGATTTTAGTGTGTGTGTCTGTATTTTTATTTTTCTGAATGCTCTTCTAATGCACACTACCATTCATAAGTTTGAGTCTGTAAGGTTTTTATATATATATATATATATATATATATATATATATATATATATATATATATATATATATATATATATATATATATATATATATATATATATATATATATATATATATATATTTGTTTCTCTTATGCTCACCAAGAATGCATTTATTTCATAAAAATCTGTAATATTACCATTTGACATAAAAAAAATTCTATTTTAAAATACAATTTATTTCCTGTGATGGCAAAGCTGAATTTTCAGCAGCCAATACTCTTGTCTTTAGTGTCCTATGATTCTTCAAAATCATTCTAATATGCTGATTTGGTGTTCAAGATGTTGAAAACAGTTTTGGGATGAATAGAATGTTCAAAAGAATGACATTTATTGGAAATGGAAATCTTGTATAGCATTATAATCTCACTTTTGATCAATTTAATGCGTCCTTGCTGAATAAAAGTATTAATTTATTATACACACTGACAAACTTTTGAATGGTGGTTTGTTTATTTCTGAAATTGTTGCTACTGTTTACTAAGATCATCAATGCTTTAATCTTGTTGTCATATATAGTTCAGTTTATGCAAATCTCCAAATATCAGTTTTCAGAGACATTAATTCCCCCACGCGTTCTAATTTTGAACTCTGTGTTTGGGTGCACACAGCAGGCCGTCATATAGGAAATAGTTTGAACTGAGGAAAAGATTCCTCTCAGTGACAGAGAGGGGTCAAAGATCTTCCGGCTCTTTCTGTGAGTGACCTCAGTAAAGGCTACTGTCGTGCAGCGGTGCGCGACCTCAACATGATGTCACACTCACATTCACCAGCTGCAGTGTTAGGAAGGGAAATCTACACTGCTGCGGGGGGAAAAATTTATTAGTTGCCTTCAAGGAGCAATTGAGCATGTATCACATTAATGTTTAGAATGTGCATCAATCTTAGAAAACAAGCAATCAAATGATTAAAATGAGCTCTGCTTTGTTTTACTTCAGGTTGGGAAGCTGATTGAGCTATTGGCTGGTAAAGCAGGGGTGCTGGATGGACGGTTTCACTATGGCACTGCCTTCGGTGGCAGTAAAGTGAAGGATGTGTGTGAGGATCTTATCCGCTATGGATACAATTACCAGGGCAAGGATTATGTCACCTCGGGCATCACAGGGTAAAAACTGTTCTTTAGCATCACTCTTGTTCATTGACATATTTCACCAATACAACTTTCTGCACAGTTGGGTTATTAATGCTTCAGGTTACACTTTACAATAAGGTTCATGTTAACACATTAGTTAACTACTTTAGTTAACGCGAACTAACAATGAACAATACTTCTAACACATTTATTAACCATAATTAACCAAATACATAATTAAATCAAAAGTTGTATCTGTTAATATTATTAAATGGACCTAATCTAACAAGAACCAACAAAAAACAGTTGTATTTTTATTAACTAGCATTAACGAAAGAATGAATAATCACCACAACAAATATATTACTCATTGTTAGTTAATGTTGGTTAATGCACTGACTCATGTTTACTAATGGAAGCGTTACCATGCTTAATATCGATATTAATACATTTTACGTTTTATATTTGAATATTTATATGTTGCAAAAATCTAAAGAGTTTCCTTCTCTATTGCACATTACTGTAATTAATTATTTTTTTTTTGGTAATTGGTTCTTAGGGAACCTCTGGAAGCCTACATCTACTTCGGTCCAGTCTATTATCAGAAACTGAAGCACATGGTGCTGGATAAAATGCATGCCAGAGCACGTGGTCCAAGAGCAGTACTCACTAGGTAAGAAATGCAAATATATGTGTTCTCTGAAATTTGATTTGTAATATTTATTCATTAGGGTAATAAATTGTTTATTCTGTCTTTTATTGTAATTCAAATCAAATAAAAAAAATTTATTACTTTATTTATTTTTATTTTATTGTAATGCAGGCAGCCGACAGAGGGTCGTTCCAGGGATGGTGGTCTCCGTCTGGGAGAGATGGAACGAGACTGTCTCATTGGCTATGGAGCCAGCATGCTGCTGCTTGAGCGACTGATGATCTCCAGTGACGCTTTTGAGGTTGACGTGTGTGACCAATGTGGCTTGCTGGGATATTCAGGATGGTCAGTATAATCCATTACTGTAGTGTAATTTTATTTAAAATGTTATTTCAGTATCAATAATAATGTAGTCATAAATGCATCAAAGGGGTTTATTAGTGAGAATTTTCTGTTTATTGCAGGTGTCATTACTGCAAGTCTTCGTGCCATGTGTCGTCTCTACGAATTCCATATGCCTGCAAACTGCTCTTCCAAGAACTGCAATCCATGAACATCATCCCTCGCCTCAAACTGGCTCGATACAATGAGTGAAGGCGAGTGATTACAGCAATTCGCCAAAGCTTTACACACAGAGGAGCGATACAGTATTATGAAGGACTGCATAAAACATTTGTTTAAGCCTCACTTGAAACATGTTCATTTCATTTTTGTTAAACAGCTTATATCTTATCACTAAGATATTTTGTATATATATATATATTAAAAGAAGTGCCTGCTTGAATGTAGTTTTCTTTTTACTTGAAGGGAATGAACTGATTATTGGCGTTTCCTCTAGTTTACAGTATGTATGTGTGCTGTCTGAAATATGTAGATTTATTTGTTTCAGTTTGCCTTCAGAATGGTCAGGTTTGCTTTACAATAAACAAATAAATTGTAAAGATAAATTATGAATAATGTGTACATTTTGTTTTTGTTTTATAACGTTTCGGTTTTTTTCCAAAGAGCGATGATCAGAAAGTATCGGGGGTGGAAGTATTGAGCAATCCTGATGAAGTGTTAATGTGACAACACTGACAGCAGAAAGGAGCTTGTTGTTACATTGACCACCTTCCCACTTTGCTGCTTTTTTTTTTTATACACTAAATCATCCACTATTCAGAGATTGCTCCCACCCACCAAGCGGCCGTGGAAGGCTTTGATTGGAAGAATGCATCTCACATCGGTAGAATGGGCACTGACAGTGCGGCTCGCTCGCTGGTTGGGGGGGTATAAGAGTCTGAGGGTGTCTCTTTTGGCCGGCTGCACCTGTCCTAGCTAATGAGGGGCTAATGAGACTGAGAGTAGACGAACAGAAAAAGGAAGTCTTCTGAGGAGACGATGCAAAGATTCCCTTTCTCCTCCCTCCTTTCCTTCACAGCCTCCATCTTGAAAACTGTAATTAAGGAAATTTTCATTGATGTTTGCCTCTCTCTCGCCATCCACTTCCCAGCTTGTTAGAGGTGCTGGTTAATCCATACAGTTTCAAATGAAAGCTGGGATACTGGCCTTTAGATGAAGCTTTCAATTTGTTATTTTGTTCTGTTTCTTTGAAGATTTGTAGCATTAGTTCTGTTTTTTTAATTTATTTACTTATTTTTAATATGAGAGGTACACTACTGTCAAACATTTGGAGTCATGTATTTGTAGTTTTTGTATTTTTAAAAGGAATTATAATATTACAAGTTATAAGTTTTCTATTTAATATATTTAAAAAATATATATTTATTCCTATGATGGCAAAGCTGAATTGTCAGCAGCCATTACTCCAGACTTCAGTGTCAGTCAGATTATCATTCAGAAATCATTCTAATATGCTCAACAATAACATTATCAATAACACAATCAATGCTGAAAATACTTGTGCTGCTTAATATTTTGTGGAAACTGTAATGTATTTTATCTGGATACTTAATGAATAGAAAGTTTAAAAGAACAACATTTATTTGAAACAGAAATGTCTTTAACTCTACTTTTTATGAATTTAACATGTCCTTGCTGAACAAAAAGTCTAAGAACAAATCTTACTGACCCCAAACATTTGAACAATAGTGTATCTCTAGACAGCAAACTGGAATACTGAGTCATAGCATGGACCAAAAAACATTTGCCAACAATAAGCAAAGATGCTATGCTGTAACAACTGATGGTTCAGTGTTGGTTTGCTTATGGCCCCCCAAAATTGCATTGCATTAGATGATAAAATATCAAACCAATGGCATCAAGTTCACACAGGTGAACGTATGTCATCTAAGGATATTTTACACTAACATTTGACAACCAGAAAGTGTACAAAAAATCGTATAGTTCCAAGTATATCTGATGTTTTAACACTTAAAACTTAAATTTTCAACTAAATGTTTTGCTCAGTGTTCTTTCTTTTAAATAATTGGCAGTTGGTTTGATATTTTATAACCCAATGTTCTAATCTTAAATTAAGTGTTTAAACACATTTTCGGGGCCACTATTAGTTCCATCCAAGACTCAAATGACAAATATCTCCAGCTGAAGTCCTGCCGCCACGCAGCGAGGAGCTGGCATCCTTACGCCTGCGCAGTTGATGGATGTAGGAGCGAGCGTTCCTGTACCATCCAGCAAGTGGAGAGCAGTTCCACCATAATCCCCCTTTCTCCTACTCACTCTCTCTTTCCCCCGTGGTTCCATTCATATTCTAATCACAGCTTTCCCTTCTGCAGTTTGTAGGCACTCCATCAGAGCCCTCCCTGCCTCAGGCTCTACACTTTTACTTCCCTCTTTTGTGGCCGCGCTCTCCTCCCAGCACACTAAAATAAGGTTGCTTCAAGGAGAGAGTGAGAAGGGGAGGGGGTCCACCAAACTTTCTCTTTCCAGTTTTGGCAACGGCCTTAATGGGCGTTTGGCGTCAAAAGCATCCAAAATGACGAAGGAACGCATTTGCGTGAGAGTTTGGCGTTTTTTGCGTTGATTTTGAATGAACGCAACATCGGCGCTCCCGTTTCCAGAGCTTCGGAGTTGAAGACATCAAAAAAAAAGTTTTGCAATGGGCCAAAAAGTGGCCCTTGGATGGAGAACTTTAAAACTAAAGCAGTGGGGGCAGAGTGTGTATGTGCGTGTGAGGAGAGGGTACGAAAACGTATTAAATGCTATAATGGGAGACGGGGAGGCCACAGTGCTGGGATTGCGTAGATCTAAGCCTCTTTTTTTCTGGGAAGGGAGCTTTTCTTATTCAAAACAGCCCCACAAAAGACTTCCAGTGAGCCTTGCCACATCCCCATCTGACTCGAAGCCATTCATCAGCCTGCCGAGCCTATCAATGACATGTCCCCCATCAGGGCTCCTATAAAATCAGCCCCTTTCCCATGAAACATCAGCAAACATTTTGACGGCTCTGGCTTTTCCCCCGCTGGATCTCTGGAGTCTGTGACCCCCCCATCCCCACCCCACCCCACCCCACCCGCTCCTACAACCCACACCCCCACCTCCATCACCACCGCCACCCTCTCCACGGACCTCACATCTTATGCATCTCAGCGCCGGGCAGTTCTCTCGGAGAGACGGAGGGAGCTGAGGAGGGGGAGTCCTGCACGGAGCCATTTTCTCAGAGGAGCCCCTGGAACGTGCATGGGAAGAGGATGCATTGTGGGCTGCTGGAAGAGCCTGACATGGATTCCACAGGTTGGTTCCTGCTGCACCGCCGTGACATCGGGACGCTTAGGATCTGGGTTCTTTTGGAACGCAAAACGGGCCTTGGGATTGTGTGACCTGAGATTGGCATCAGAAAAAGTTATTTAACCTTCCGTCAGGGAAGCTCTTGAATCTAGTTCACCAAGAGATAAGTTGGCATGTTTTTTGGCCTCGTTTTTGATTGCACAGGATGGGTGCTCTTTTGCTGAGAATATTGTTTTACACGGTTTTGGGATTACGTGAAGTGGACGGCGGTTTTATGGAGTAGCAATGTGACCTTAAATTTAGACTAAACTCGCATAAGCTCACAGTTCTGAGTTTGTCGTCCAGTTTAAAAGTTTTATGAAAATGATGCACCTGCTCAAGCCAGGTTTTGACTTGAGTGAAGCTACACTCAGTAGCTATAAACACTGAAGACAACATTATATTTTGTACGGAATATTTAGAAAACATGTCTTGCTGTAGTGTTTTAACCAAAAAAAATCTTATTTACTTTTTTTTTTTTTTTTTTAAACAAATTCCATGTGGCTTCAAAAAGCACAGTTACGCAAGAGTTCAATTCTGTTCAATGCAATTGTTCTAGGAAAAAATATGTTAATTATTGAATATTTGCTATATTTAGATGACTCTTTTTCACTCTGATATTCAATGCATGATTATGAATGATCTCAGATCAGTCTCGCCTTTTAGATTGGATTTAATCCAATTATTTAGAGCACTTAAACTGTTCACAGAGCAAATAATTCAATTACAGACTGAAAATCTGATCTCAATTGACTAAGCCAACGCTGACGGAGATTAATTAGTTTGAGAAAAAAATATTTGTTGAGCTTCAAAATAACAGCTGCAGAATAATAATAATAATACTTTTTAAATTTAAATACATTTATAATAAAATTTCAGCAAAAATTTTACTAAATTGTTTTAAAAAGTAATAATAATAACCAATTGGTGGCGTTCCAAAGCATCTATTATTACAATTTTAAAAAGTCAAATAAATAATTTGTTATTGTCTGGCGTTATGATAGTGATATCACTTATAGTGACATTTTTAAAATTACCTTATAAAATGTATTTTGTAATGCAAGGGTTATTTCGCATTTTAAGTAAATTTAAGTTGTTTAACTTTTTCTCCATCTCACTTCAGGTTTATTTTGCTTCTCAATAACTGTCACTGTAAGGAAAATTGGATTTCTGTTATGTAAAATATCTAAACTTTAAGAACTTTAATTAAAATAATGATAATAAATGGCCTTAACCCAGTTATGAGAGAGGCTACATGTGAAATACTGTCCGGTTGTTTTTTTAATAGTTCTGCTTGATTGTCTCCTGTTGAAACTGATGATGAGGATTTATTAGGATTATTATGATGCATCAAAACTGGGCCCGATTCAGGTTTTTTAGCTCCCAAACTATGACCTGCAATGTAGATTTCAGTCTTAATCATTTCATCATACACTGTAAAAAGTGATAAGTTGACAACTTAAAAAAAAATAGAGGAAACCCGTTGCCTTAAAAATTTTAAGTAAATAATAATAAAAAAAATAAGTTAATTGAATTGTCAAGTTCACTTAACTTTTTAAAAAAATTATTATATACTTAATAATTTTAAGGCAACGGGTTTCCTCAATTTTTTTAAGTTGTCAACTTTCACTTTTTACAGTGTATCACTCCTAAAAGAATATTTTAATAAAATCGAAACTGCTTCTTGCTCTACACCTGCTGTTTGAGCAGTTCGTTGTCTGACGGCTGTCAAGTAACTTATCCAACAAAAGTTTTAAGTCTCATAACTTTCACTATAACTTCAGCCGCCATCTGATGCAGCAGCAGGCTGTTGCTTTCCCAGTCGACTCGCAGCCCTGGCAACCAATGCTATAGCGACCGTTGCCATGGCCCGTGCGGGAAAACAGGATTGACACAAGTTCGAATCGAATTATATTATAAGTGTTTCTGTTTTGTGATGTAAGGACACCAGCCGGCTTACTTGCATAGCAGAAATGAGAATGGCGCTAAAAAGGTTCTATTATGACGACAGCGCTATGGAGGAGCGCGCGGAATCAATTGAGCGTGCGCGCGCTTGTAATTCGCCTCGGGAACAATGCGGGATTCCTGCAGTTCTGCTGAAAACATTTCAAATAGAATCCCAGCTGCCCAAAGATCCGCACAATCGATTGTAATTGAATTGCACCGTCATTATTCTGCCCCTCAACTCTATAGACAGTGGCTGCAATAACACACAGCCACGTTTACTGATGTTTTTTGCTCTCACTCGACCACAAACTGACAGTTCGTGTGAACAAGAACAATTATGTGGAATTTACTAATGAACAATTACAGTTCAACACTTTCGCAAATTTTTTTTCAAGAAAAAAAAAAAATAAAATAAATGAAGTTTAGAAACCACAGAGCGCTCATGCACCTGTTGCTTCTGCAGATGGGAATGAATAAGATAAACCATATGATGTTGAAATTTAGGCTGTGTTTAAATAAATACAAATAAAATGGAACGGGAAATAATAAATGAAAGCAAAATGAAACGTTTGTGGTTTTAAACTGATAACAAAAAAATGATTTCATCTCAGAAAAAAAGAGAGGACGTAACAATACTGGGAAGATTTATGCAATAAAAAGGCGTAATGTAAATGTATATATGCGTAGGCCTACATATTTTTTTGTAACTTTTTCAGAGAGCTGGATTGAAAGATGTCTGAACGAAAGCGAGACCAAGCGCTTCTCCAGCCACTCTTCTATTGGAAATATGTCCAACGACGAAAGTAAGTCTAACGAACATTTATGAATAAATTAAATGAAACCATAAACTGCATGAAACATGAACAATTATTTCAAATGGGCCCTAATGTGAAAAAGATAAGAAAAAAAGACTCAAAATACATTTGTAATACTCTGTTCAGTAGCCTATATTTTACTTTATATATAATATATAATGCATTGTGTGTAATTTATTTATTATGTCATATTTACGGTATTTATATGTTATTTTTAGTTAAGGTAAATTACTAATCCTGATTGTTGTTTTTCTTTTTATAAAAGACGAGGAGAAGGAAAACAACCGAGCATCTAAGCCACATTCGACACCTGCCACATTACAATGGTGAGTCTAATCTACACCAGAAATGTCACTTATAAATCATCTTTATTTTTTATCTTTATCACCTGACACAGTTGAATTCTTGTTCAAGGTTTTAAACCATAGTAAAATGACCAATATGTATAATTAACTTTTTAAAGTGACACCCAATGGCAAAAAAATGCTTCAGTCTGTGAAATACAATGTGTTTGAGACATATAGCTGTTTATATACAGTTTCAGTGCTCGATTTTGTAACATGTCACATTGATACATTACTTGCTACATGACTTTCAAACAAACCATGCACTTTTGTTGGAAAATTCTAGATCAGAAAACCACTGTTGAATTTCCCAAATGGTGTGTTTGCTGTCCTGTAGCTTGTAAATTGTCAGGATTCAACTATATCAGAAAGGAAAACAGAGAAATAGTTTATTAAAGGATCAGCGAATTATACAAAATATTGCTTTTCTATCTAGTATATGGCAAACAAATCTAAAAAAAATACAGTCTATATGACTCTGACTTGTTTCTCTCATTTGAAATATTATCAAAATTATTTAAATTAAACTTGCAATTGGTCGTAAACATATGCACACTAAACCACACTATTAAAAATGTATTTTATAAAATGAGTACTCATTTGAATTTGAGACAGTGTATATATAACTAAACGCAATATATTTGCCACAACATAAATAGAGTAAGTGCAAAAAAATTGTGCATATAAGCACTACTTGAAAATATGTTTGTAAAATAAACTACAGTTTCATGCTGGCCATGCTTGAAGATCATTCCAGTACCTACAGTGTAACTGGATAAGGCAATGATATTTGTTTTAAAACTACAGTTATGCTTCCCTCCATTGACTTATGATTCCTTAACGTGTTTTCTCTAGACACTAGCTTTCCATGTGCATTGACCAAACTGTGTTTTCATCAGGTTGGAGGAGAACTATGAGATTGCAGAGGGTGTTTGTATTCCTCGCAGTGCACTGTACATGCATTATTTGGACTTCTGCGAGAAACTTGATTCTCAGCCGGTCAACGCTGCAAGCTTTGGGAAGGTAAAAACCTGTATGCAACCCTTCAGTGAAGAAGTCAAATGTTCTGTCTTTTATGATAGTCAAGTTTTGATGAGGTAATCATGGAGTTTTCTCTCATCAAAGATCCTATAAACATGCATGTTCACATGAAAGAGGAAGGAAAACATCTGTTACAAAAAAAAGCATGACATAATACTGGGTATTATGAAGAACCACAGCCAGTGGTCTTTTCTTACACCTCTTCTGCAAACTCATAGCTGGACAATATAAACAATGAACATGTTCACCCTTGTTCCCACAACCCCTCAACCCACCTACTCATATAGCCGCCCCCCGACACCCTTATCCCGCTCCCCCGGGTCCTGTCGGAGGATATTGAAAAAGAGAGGGGGCCTGGATTAATGTGTAATTAAAGGAAATTTGGAAGGGTGAGATGTTGCGGAATGTTAGATCAGTGGCTGGAGCAGCGTGGGGTGTCCTTTAGGAAGGCTTCATTGATTCAGGACAAAAAAGAGAGAGAGAGCTGGACCTGCCTCCCTGTCTGCTCATTTATCAAGCCAAGCCTGACAGAAACTTCACAGCTTGGCCTCTTTTTTCATCCCACACAATAGAGAGCTTCACTGTTTGCAAAGTTTTCTGCACCGGGAGCTGGACCATGGAGCTCATGGACAAAAAGCAGAGAGAGAATGAGAGATTGGCGAGAAAAGAAATGTCACTGGACATGTATGAATCTAACAAGATGATTGAGAAGATATTTTTGTCGTAGTTGTAACACAACACACTGATGTCACAAAAGATGTGCCCAGAAAAGCTCAATATATGTGTGTGTTTTTTTTCTTTTTACCTGATCCAACAGATAATAAGACAACAGTTTCCTCAGTTAACCACACGGAGACTAGGAACCAGAGGCCAGTCAAAGTAAGTTCCTTATTCAAGAACTTCTTTTAGCTTTTTACATTTGTCATGTCACTTTAAATGTGTCTTATCAAGTAGGTCACGTCAACCCACAAGCAGTGTTGGGGGTAACGCATTACAAGTAACTACGTAATCGGATTACTTTTTTTCAAGTAACTAAAGTAATGCATTACTTTTAAATTTACAACAAAATATCTGAGTTACTTTTTCAAATAAGTAACGCAAGTTACTTTGTTTTCCATTTATTTATTGAGACCTCTAGTTTCCATGTTGAGAGAAATTGTGAGTAAGTGCTTGTGTGTGCTGTGTAAACATGATGGTTACTGTAGTTCTAGACTAAATGTGAACATTCATCTCACTTGCTCAAAAACAGATTCAGTATTCCTAGAAATGAATAAAAACAGTTGAAATGCAAACTCAATTCCGCAAACCTGTAATAATTAAATCTTTTAAATGACACAAATGTATATTATGTATTTAATCTCAGTGCTGACCTTTGATGGTCCAATTCAACCATACAGATAAGATAACCATAACTACATGACTTGAGTTAAACATCACATTTGTTTTTTTTTTTATTGCTGAAATAAGTGTTATTTGTTATTAATTTATTTTTTGTTAGCAAGCCCAGCCCAGGTGAGGAAAAAGTAACACAAAAGTAATATAACACACAATGCAAGTAACGCAATTAGTAACTTTTTGGGGAGTAGCGCAATATTGTAATGCATTACTTTTAAAAGTAACTTTCCCCAACACTGCCCACAAGTGGAGTCTGTATCACTTCCAAAAAAAAAAAATTGTATATATGGTAATATATTTGCACAATTATCCACCCCCTTTTATCCAAAAGTTCACTCAATCAAAAGTGCTCACTTCTAAAGTTCATGGTGATTTTTATTTTTATTTTTAATATTTAGAATTAAAATATATATATTTGTAATCTATGTAGTTACATTTTTCGTGCCGAACAAAAAGTATACAACTTTTGGTCATGCCTTATCACACCTATAGCACCAAATGAACTGTCAAAAAAGATGCAGTCATGAGAATCTTAGGAATTGAGAGATGTATCGCCATTTACACTACACAGATAATATGGAAAAAGTTATTCATGTGTATAAAAAAGTAGCAATGCAGAGATTATAAAAACCTAATCATGACTGCTTTAACTGCTTTTGTAAGACTGCTTTAATTAGCAAACAAATACAAATTTTCATTCTGCCACTCACTCATCCCTCTTAGGTATCACTACTATGGAATCGCTGTGAAAGAGAGCTCTCAATACTACGATGTGATGTACTCTAAAAAGGGCGCTGCGTGGGTGAACGAGACGGGCAAGAAAGAGGTCACCAAACAGACAGTGGCGTATTCACCGCGCTCCAAGCTGGGCACTCTCCTGCCAGACTTTCCAAATGTCAAAGACTTAAATCTGCCCGCCAGTCTGCCAGAGGAGAAGGTAAACAGATCACTAAAACCTCTAACTGCTAACCTCCAACTCCAACCCCCCTCACCCTCCTCCTGCCCTCTAGATCCTGCTTTCATGTGTCAGACGGACCTTCCCTGGGCCTGGATTTAGATGAGGACCTGGAGGATTTATGTGTTGGTTCCTAGCGAACTCTTAATCTTTCAAGTAGATAATAAGATCTCGCATTGCACAAAGGATGGGCACTAGCTGTCTCGCTTTAAAAAGGCGCCTGTAATTTTAAATGGTTTGTGAGTTTCTGATCTTTAAAGCCTCTTTTTATACACTGGTTTGGCAGGACCTTGTAAATAGGCATTATTCGTGAAAGCAGCTTTTTTGTTGTTTGGTATTTGTATCCTCTTTCTTTAGTGTTAGAGTCTTTGGGGGTCTTATTAATGCATGACCATGAGTCAGGAATGAATTTGGTATGACATCATTAACACCAAGTGAATTATTCTCTGTGGGAAAGTATTAGAAGTCATTTAAATGAGCTTTTTTCCTCTAAAAGGTCTCAACCTTTATCATGATGTACAGAACTCACTGCCAGAGGATACTGGATACAGTCATACGAGCCAACTTTGACGAGGTCTGCTTTTTCTTCAAGCTTTTTCATCTGGTGGCATGATGAGGGTGATTAATTCCGTCATGTTATTGCAATGTTTATTTGTGTTTGTGTAAATGCGTAGGTCCAGAGCTTCCTGTTGCACTTTTGGCAGGGCATGCCGCCCCACATGCTCCCTGTCCTGGGCTCTTCGACAGTGGTCAACATAGTCGGTGTGTGTGACTCCATATTGTACAAGGCCATCTCAGGAGTCCTCATGCCCACCGTCCTACAGGCTCTGCCTGACAGGTGAGTCCCATTCCTGCCTGTTTAGATTTTGTTAAAAACATCATTCATACACCTGCAGTTTTGGAAAGTGCTGCGTTATCTTTCAGAACTACATGCAGTCCATTTTAATTCCTCAGTTTGACATAATTCTGAGTAAAACAGGATATTTAATAAGAAAAATAATTATGACAGGATTTGATTCTGGATTGAGAAAGGCTGTACCTATATGAAATGATTAGAAAAGAGAGAATTTGACTAAATAAGAGGGCTTTGTGACATTAGCTGAAAGTTAAAGTCAAGTAAAATCTCACATTATTAGAATTTTTGGTAACACTGTAATATAGGGACCAATTCTCGGTATTAACTAGTTGCTTATTAGCATGCCTATTATTAACATATTGGCTGTTTATTAGTACTTATTAAACACACAATCTGCATGACCATATTCTACATCCCTAATCCTACCCAATACCTAAACTTAACAACTACCTTACTAACTATTAATAATCAGCTAATTAGGACTTTATTGAGGGAAAAGTTGTAGTTAATGTTATGTTAATAGCAAGAATTGGACCTTAAAATAAAGTGTGACCAGATTTTTATGTGCATATATGGATGTTTCACATTCAACATAATCCGCATTGCCTCATTACGAACAACTGTATGAAATTAGCCTATCTTTATTTTCAGTAATCACTGGGATCAGATCATATATACGCAATGCTTAATAGACATTCTAGAATCACATACAGTTTCTTAATATCAAATTAACATCCTCGTGCCAGAGTCCTTAAATAGGTTTTTAAATTGGACTTATTGTATTTCAACTTGTTACTCTCCATGAAGATAGATAAGGAAGTTGGAATAGCGTTAAAACACCAACCAACCAACCACCTTTGGTCAAATGGACTTTTCTCTTCAAGCTAAATAAATACCTTAAATACTGTTGCCATTGGGATCATTGCTAGCATTATCTGCATTTCATACTTTTGCGTCAGTGTAATTAACTTACCAGAAGATTTCCTGTCAATGACGCATGACTCTTATTTGAATTGCCCCAGACAAAAGGTCAAAAATTCATTGCGTCAGAGCTTCCTTTTGTACTTAAGTGTAGTGTACTACATGATGTCCTTGTTTGTGTGTTCTGAATAATGTAGCCTGACTCAGGTGATCAGGAAGTTTGCCAAGCAGCTGGACGAGTGGCTGAAGGTGGCATTACATGACCTGCCTGAGAACTTGCGCAACATAAAGTTTGAATGTATGTGCAAATATGTACTCTTAAAAACATCAAAATGAATTTTGCTGGCATTCTAAGGCCAACTCTGAGCAAATATGTTTTATTCTCAGTGTCAAGAAGATTTTCCCAGATTCTTAAAAGACAAACATCATTAAACCATCTATGTCAGGTATACAGGAATTTTATGTTAAATATGTAACATTTTCCTATTTTCCTTCATGTCTGCATCAAGTGTATATGATCAGGCATATTGCAGGGTGAAATTTGAATTATATACTTGCTCTTGCAGGCCTCTCGAACTGTGATTCACAGTGCAGACATCACCTTTCAGATGCTTGAGGACTGGAGGAACGTAGACCTTAACAGCATCACTAAACAGACTCTTTATACAATGGAAGACTCCAGAGAGGACCAGAGGAGGCTTATCATCCACTGTAAGATTTAAATGAAAAAGTATTTGATAAGACCTAGCTGGTTTCGTTCAGAATGATTTATTAGTGTTTCTGTGCTTCACTAGTTTAGTGCAGTGTGTTATTGCAGCAGAGTCACATGCAGCGCTGTGTTAAAAGCCCTGCTGGTTTATGATTCGGATTTCACACAGTAGCTGTCAACCAGCGCAGAATCATTCCCACGACCATGAGAGTCGAGCTTTAACCACAGACACTGAGAGGTTAACCCTCACAGTTTGACACCCTGAGGAGCATTTCAAATTCATTTCAGCGTCAACCTCTCACATGACTGATCAGGTCAAAGTTCAAAGATTCTGTCATGTCATCCTCAAAAGAGGATTCTGAGCTCCTCTCTTTCAATATTTCATACAGAGATCTCAAGTCTGTGCCAGTGGCATTTTTGCAATTATGTATAAGCAACTTTTGTAAGCAATTAAAACTGATATTGTGAAATGAATGCTTCAAAGAAAGACTTTTATTAATTTAGGTTGCTTATGATTTCTTCTTCCTACTCAGATATATTGTTAATCTGTCTGTTTTCTGTTGTTTTTCAAAGTGTATCAAGAATTTGACAGACTGTTGGAGGACCAGTCGCCCATTGAAGCCTACATCGAGTGGCTGGACTCTATGGTAGAGAGATGTGTCGTGAGGGTAAGTGTACAGGCCTTGAAATTCTTATAATGCTTAATTTACACTTAACTTTTTGAATTTATATGTGAATGTGTGTGTGTGTGTGTGTGTGTGTGTGTGTGTGTATGTATGTATGTGTATGTATGTATATGTGTGTGTGTGTGTGTGTGTGTGTGTGTGTGTGTATATATATATATATATATATATGTATGATGTATGTATTTTTATTTATTTTTGTAGCAACTATGCTACTTTTTATACTAGTAGGAACAGCATTTCTTTGAAATAACTTTTTTAACATTGTAAATTTCATAATGAGTCCTTGCTGAATAAAATTACTGACTATTTGCCATTTAAAAATATATTAATTATTGCTAAATTATTATTTTTAATAATTTTGTATAGTCCATTTGTATTATTCAAACTATTTTATTCATTCATTATAGAGATATTTAGAATATCAAGGTTTTTCATAGCCCTTTTCAAGCACTGTTCATATGTTCTTCAAATCCAAACTAAATCTGCAGGCGTCCAACCCATGCAACTCTAAATGGCGTCACAACATACTTCGTGATGCAATTCCCCAACTTAATAATGTCTTCATGGCCCCTTTTCGTGCCCATTATAGTCCAGATATGGGCTTGTAAATCTGGTTTCCATGGGAACTTCTACTACCTACCAGACAATAGTTCAATGGGAGGGTGTTTCCTCAGGGGCAAATCAAATAGTTGACTTGTTGACATGTTTTTCGTTCTTGGGGGTTAGACCCAAAGGTTAAGGCCCCTGTGCCCTCCCCCAGGCTTTTCTCATGGTAATACTCCATTTAGGTGGCGGGGAAGAGACCCGGATGCCTGAAGAGGGTAGCTCAGCAGTTCCTGCTCATGTGGTCGTGTTTCGGGACCAGAGTTATCCGGGATATGACGCTACATAGTGCACCCAGCTTCGGTGAGTCAGTCTGCACTGTTTTGTCACCATCATCCTATTAGGGAGAGTAGATATGAATCTTCTTTTAACTCATTTGATTTGTCAAGTTAACTAAAAGTTTCTCAATCCACAACACCAAGTGTCAACTTTTAACTAAGATGGCAGCTTTGCTAACTCTTGGCTTACACCACCTAGCTGTCTATGGCAAAGTAACTGAAAGAAGGGCCATAAAAGAGGTAAAGGCCCCCCTCCCTGTCAGCTCTGTCTGTGAATATCAAAGGCACAGCTGGTTGCAGTGTTTTGATAATGCAGCTCTCTGTACAAAACAGCTAATTAACAAAGGCTAACCCCCACCAAGTCTTTCCCCCTTCTTCCCATTTTATGACCGGGCAGTATTGCGCCCAGTCCGCTGAATAGCCGCAATGTTTATTATGCACATAGTGGCTGGAGTTGCTAACACAATGCGAGGATTGTGCCATGCTCCTTATGAATTCTTTCCCCCATCTCATTCAGAACATGGACTCAAAGCATCATATGCTTCAGTAACTCTGTAGTGTTTACGGTTGGACCACTAGCTTGGTTCTGACTTGGTTTTGAGCTTTTACCATTTAAATGTGCTTCAGTAAATCGAATTGCATTTGATTGGCTAATGCTGTATGGGAATATTCCACAAAGCCTTCATTTATTACTTGGACAGGTGACTTGAATTGGCAGAATACATAAACTTTTTTATGGTAAATGGGACTATTTTTTTGTGCTTATAGGCTCATTCCATTTGATCCACCTCATGTTTGATGACTATGTACTATACCTGCTTGAGTCTTTGCACTGCCAAGAGAGAGCCAATGAACTGATGAGGGCTATGAAAGGAGAGGGGACACCAGGTGAGATCCATTTGATACAAGAAATAGAGCTGACTGCTCATGGCATCAGTCTGGAGACCGCCACAGAAAGCTAATTTGTCACTAAAATAGTAGTTTTCATTAGTTCTGTAGGTGATGTTACTTGAAGAGAGTCACACAAATGTTGTACAGTCAAACCTCAAGTATGAATTTTTAAGCTGCTGTTTTTTAAAAACAAAGTTAAAGCTTATAGGTGTATTAAATTTGATACACAAATTTCTAAGGCCTCTATAAATTATCAACATAATCAAAACAGAACTCTCAATGTTGAACACAATCTACTACATAACTTCTGTCGTCTGCTTGATAGTTCATACTACTTTAGGAAGTAAAAGGCCTTTTAGTATAATTAGTGTGAATTGCCTCCTTATTTTGCCCCCACAATAAAAACTACTTTGTAAAAATAACATTTAAATATCATTTAATTTTTGGAAGATAATGAGTGACAACTGATATTTATATTAATTTTATGTAAGTAGTCTGCTATACTGCTCTCACTGATTTATTTTACAAATTATTAGAATTTCATTTAACACTTTGGCCATATAAATATCAGCAGCAGCATTAATTTTTTAATAACAATGAGGTGTTTTTCCTCCTATGAGCTCCATATTCTCGAATATCATACTATATGAGTCATAAAAGCTACAAAAACACCTATGCAAATTATGAGATATGTATGACTATTAAAGACCAGCGTGAAAGTTATCGTAGTTAGGCTTGGTTTAGTGCTGATCTGTCTGGTGGAAGAGGTTGTGCGGCATTGTGTTTCTAGCTAAACTGGTTGACCAGGAATGTCACATCTGAGTAAGTTAGTTACGACGTCTGCTGGAGCACACCAGCATCCAAAACATGTGTTGATTGCAGTAGAGAAAATCACAAAGTTTTCAAAATCACTTTAACACTAACATTTTGACCTTTAACACTCTGACTTTTGTTTTGGTCCTACTATAGCAGATTCTGGGGAAGAGCTGATGCTCATGGGTTCCACCCCCACATCTACGTCACCTGGACCCTACTCTCCTGCCAAGTCTGTTCACTCGGTGGGTGTACCAGCAGTGGGTTCCCCCAATTCAGCCCAGTCTCCAGAGTACACCAGCATATCAGCTACCACAGGTAAATAGTGTAGAACTGATTCTAAAACTTATCTTACATCGCAGTCTCGCATTCAATGGCACATTTGGCACGGCTCCATTCCATGCATCCATTAATACTGTATCAGATCATTTAATTAACAAGCCAAACACGTTTCTCTGTATATGTATGTCTGTGTATGTGCCAGGAGCTGTTCAGTCATATACCTGGTCCCTTACATACACAGTGACAACCTCAGGTGGCAGCCCACCCGAGCCTGGATCCCAGATTTCCTGCATGAGAGGCGGACCCCCTCTGCATGGCTCCTCATCTGCTCACAGGATGCCAGTTTACCCACATCGAGATGAGCATGGGTGAGTCCACAAATTCATTAGACGTTTAAATGATGTGCTGAATACGCCATTACAGTGTGGATTATGAAATGTTTTTAGAGATTTGTACTATTTTTTTTTTTTCTAGGTATACTGGCAGCTATAATTACAGCAGCTACGCAAACCAGCACCATCATGCTATTCAGAGTCAGTACTCCAGTTTAACCCACGAACCAGGACTGCCCACCCCTCTGCACTATTCCTCATACCACCGGACCTCCGCACAGGTTAGGCTCCTCCCACCAAAATGATAAAATCATACAGTATTACTTTAATATGATACTATTTATTCACAAACTCTGAACTATTACGAAAACACATTTTTATAGGATATAGTTTCACAATGTTCTTAGACAACACCTTTAATTGTCACAATACTGGTTAAGGTTTATGTCAGTTAAAATCACATTTATCATAAATCATTATTATGGCACAAGTCAGAAACTGGCATAATTATGAGATAGTCAAAATTATGATGGACTTTTTGTCAGTTGACTGTCATTTCAACTTTTTATCTCATAATTATTACTCATAGTAGTCAAAATTATGACATACTAAGCCACAATTATGTGATATGAAGTCAAAGTGAGAAAGTAAGTCATAATCAGAGCTGGGTAGATTACTTCCAAATTGTAATCCATTACTGATTCCAGATTACATGACACAAATTGTAGTCAGTAACGTAATCCGTTACATTACACATTTAAGGTAACATAATCAGATTACTTTTGGATTACTTTTAGATTACTTTTGATTTTAACTCGTTTATCACATCGATTTAAATAGCATTATCTTGTACCATAATGATGTAAAAAAATGCAAAGTGTAAGAAAACAACATGAAGTGCATTAAACATATTACATCAAGGTTTCCCAAACTAGGGTTCGTAAAGTAACTGCAGGGTGGTTGTGAATTTAATGAAAAGCTGACAATTAATTAAATCATAAAAAATTTTATTTTTAAAATTTTTAAAAAAGTCTCTTCATTCAGCGGCCATATTTGCAACGCCTCCGGGCAGCTCGTACAAGACCTTAATGAATGGGGGAGTCCTGAAATCTCTCAAACTGTTCGTTGAACTCACAATTAAATTACATATGTCAAATCAACAACAAAAATCTGAAATTAATTGCCCCATGAATGTTGTTTCTTATGCTAAATAGCGTTTAAAAAGCTTATTTTTCAGGCTAGACCAGCCAATGTGCGCCTGTGGAATCATAACGCGCTTATACTGCGCATGTGCATCGACTCTAGTCAGGTTTCTATGGGAAATTTGACTCTTTCATTTAGAAAGTGGGACTCTACTATTGCGCGTTGGAGTTTCTCCCATTCATAAGGATAGGAGTAAATAAAACGCATACTAAAAAAGATGAAATATTTTTATTTACCTGCACGTCATGTGATCATTAATCAACATCAAAGAAACTGTGAACATGCAAATGTGATAAAAAATTACGACTAATTATTTTCATTATTTTAAATTCATAACATTTTATCTCATAATTATTATAGTACTATAGTAGTGTATCATAATTATGCCTTTTTTAATCTTAAGATTTATCTCAGAGTATCATTATTGTGACTGTTTTTATGTCATAATTATGATTTACCAAAGCATGATTTTTTCCTGTGTGGCAGAAATAGGCTTTCATATGCATTAATTGTATTTGCAGCCAATTTTAGTGGTTGTGTATTATTATTATTAATATTATTATTATTATTATGGTTAATTTTTTTTAAATGAAAATAGTTTTGACTGGACTTGATTTTATCCACTGATTTTATCTTAAACCTAAAAGGAAAGTTGTTTCAGAAGAAAGTCACTTTTGATTTGACAAAAGCAAACTATTTTATTCAAAGATGAATCATGAACAATGAGGCCAGGAACAAACATTAGGGGGAAAAAAACCTAATAACAGATGGAAATGGTTGTGTATTCCCCAGTATTTAGAGTGGAAGTGTATTCCATCCTTGTCTTTTACAGGGTTTGTAACTGAGAGAAGAATACTTTTGTAAATGTGAATGTTGCTTGATGTATTACAGTCATTAGCATCTGAAATGTTCTGGGAACTGTTATCCACAGAGGTTTATGGATAGAGAATTCTTGCTTACCTCAGCACACACTAGGATAATCGGCTGAACTCCTGATCAGAAATACAGGTCATTTAGCATATGTATTTAAAGCGTATTCACTTCTGAATGAGAACCAAGATGAAAAACCTCAGTTAATTGTCTTTGTTAAACCTCTTGAGAACCCTAGGGTTAAAGTTTATTGTAAAAGCACTAGCTAAATCTCAAAATGCTGCCATTACTTTAGCATGAATCACCCAAAGCAACATTTTCCATGCAGATTTTTAGAAAACTTTGAATGTTGGTTTGGCCTTAAGTTAAAATTCCCTTGACAAGGTTATTTAGGGTTTATGGAATGTTTGAATATTTGAAATTTGAAGGATGCAAGTATTATGTATATTTTAAGATCAAACGGTATGTAGTTTGAATAATTGTATAGTTTCAAGAGAGTTGAAGTTTGAAAGCTATGTGGTCTCTAGAGTGTTCTTGATTCTAGATAACAGATTTTTGTTTTTGTTTTTAAATACATGTTTATGGGCTATTTGATTGTGCCAAGTTTGGTGGATGTGGCCTGAAAGCTCTAGGAGGAGATACAGAAATATTTGCATTGGTTTACTGAATTGTGGACAAGCATGATGGTTTTTCAGTGTGTGAAATGTTCATTTTAGTATGCAGGTGTACACAAAGTGTTCATGGTACTAGCTCAGAAACTGAGTGTATAGTTGAATGCTAAGTAGTCTGTAGTACTTGAGTTAGAGAGAGTGTGAACGGTTGAATTAAACTGTTTGGTTGTGGATTGAGAGGCAGGGGTCTGCGTCACATATATTGAAAGTCAAAGCGGGTGTGATGGTAATTTCCTGTCAAGAGCTCTCTGGCCCAGCCTGCCTTTGTAATGGGGGATCAGCTGGGCCTCAGAGTTTCAGAAGCAGTGTAGCTGAATTCTCCTCCACACAGCGGATGCAGACTCTGAAAGGTGGACCAGTGAGAGCCAAGAGACCCCCCACACACACACACACACACACACACACTCAATATCTACTCAATGACCGCCTCAGACAGCACAACTAGCGGCCAGAGATCCAGATGGAAAAGCGTTTATTAAAATATTGTTATTCAATGGTCTCTTTTCTCTTCATGAACAAGAGGTCAGCAAGCAACACATCTCGGTCTCTGACCCCGCCTGACTTTTTTCCATGCCACAGCCGTTCATAAAAGCTCTGACTGTAGACTGTTTCTATTTAGAGAGCACTTATAGATTTTTACTTCCACTTATTTTCCGTCAACTTAAAATGGATACAATGTCCATGCTTTGTTTGAGAGGGCTACTCTGAAGGAGGCAATGGAGAGGAGACAAATGAAGATTATGCTGACTTCCCCTGAGAGAACAGAGTGTTTTATATAGACACATATCTTGAGCTGATATGCACAGTTTTGTTTTTGGTCTGTTACACACGGAAACAAAAATACCTTTTTGGGCCTCTTTAAGAAAAAGTGCTATGTTAACTTAAAAGGCCTTTTTCTGTTGTGCATGCAGAACAGATGTTTAAATTATGCTAAATTGTTTGGCACTTCTAATTAGAAAATTGTTAGATTAGTCTTGCATCATAATTTTAACGGTAACAAAAAAAGAAAAGTGAATGGAATGCATACACTGTAAAAACAAACAAACAAAAAGGCACGATGTATTAATATGAAGGAATTTTTTAACTGAAATGTCTATAAAATTAATAGATAATGTCCTGGCAGAAAATTACCAGTACATTTTTTTTTTTTTCCTTCCGTTTTTATATATTTATTTGTTTGTTTGTTTTTATTTAATTATAGTGTAACATAGGGGAATTTATGTCCTGTTTAGTCAGTTGGTCCTGTCAGGACCAAATAATATCTAATTATTATTATCATCATCATCATCATCATCATCATCATTATTATTATTATTTATAATAATAATGATAACAGCAAACATAACAAACAACAAAAATATTGATAATAATTAGTAGTAGTTATAGTAGTAGTATTATGGCATTTCTTTATTTTTGAATCATGATATTATAATAATAGCAAAAGATAAACAACAACAATAGTAATCGCAATTATAATATTATTATTCTTTGTCTTCCCATTGTTATATATCTTAAACTAAAAATAAAGAGATGCGATACTACTACTACTACTACTACATTCATTATATTATAGTTATTATTATTGTTAATATTTTTGTTTATTATATCACAAAATAAAGAAATGGCATATTATTGCTACTTTTAATGTATTGTTATTGTTTGGTATTTTTATTACTTTTATTGTTATTTTAATTATTATTTATAATATTATTAAAACCATTTTCATCAAATATCATTATCATTTTTGCTGTTTTATTATAATTATTTTTATTGATACAGTAATTTGACTGTGGTTAAGGGTGTTTTAGGCACTCCACTTTGCATTGCAAAAACACTCTTTATGCATGGCCTCAAAAAAATGGCTTATGGCTTTATTAACATAAAGAAAGAAGATGAGATTTGCTTAAAAAATGCACCACATGAACCACGTCTCTGATATTTTGCAATAGTCCTCATACATGTCTCTCTGTTTTATAGTATCCACAGATGTCTAGAATGGAGTCCTGTTTGATGAGCGGGTCTCCGCTTCTACACTCGAGCGCGGTAACCCCCCGATGGCCGGATGTGCCCTCGGCCAACAGCTGTTACTCCAGCCCCGCTGTCCACGCGTCACGCTACTCCACCGGAGACATGTACTCCCCTCTCGCCCCACGCAGGAACTCTGAATATGAGCATGCGCAACATTTTCCAGGATTCGCCTATATTAACGGTGAAGCCACGACCGGGTGGGCAAAATGATTGTACCCTTCTGAGAGTCTCTTTCCAAGAGACGATGTCTGCGTGTGCAAAGCTGTGCGCAAAGCTGGACAGATAAATCAGCAGCAGCCCATATTTAACATAATTACAGAGAATGTATTTGAGTGGGAATGACACTGTGTCAGAGATGTTTGTATTGGTGTGGTCAGTGTTTACAGTGCAAGCTGCCAATGAAACTCTTTTCGAATCGCAATCATTGTGAGAGTGCATAAAAGGCAGTGTCCCAGTTGTGCCTTTCCCTGCCTGTTTATCATTTATCTCTCATGAGCATTATAGACCACGCACTCATTTACTGTGCAAAAACTTTGATTGCTGACCTCGTTTCAACGTAAATATGTATGCATCTCGCAGTGTTCTGTTACCACAGACTGGGTGTTTGACGTCAAACAGTGATGATAACGACAACCACATCGGGGGTTTTTTTTTGTTTGTTTTGTCTTTGTCAGCATCAAAGTGTGCTACTTTCCTAGCATAAACATAACACATTCTCAGCAACAGGAAGAAATGCCTTAATATTTTATCTCAGAACGCCCTCTTGGTCCGCTGCCAGAATACTTACGTCATAGGAGTTCAAACAAATAAGGGCCACTCATGTCAGTACTTGTTGCATGCAAATGTGAAAGTAAGATTTCTCATTTTACACACATGCAGAATTATCCCAGTGTGAGGCTGGGGGAATATTAGAAATCTTTTCTGTAGCTTTGTAACATTGTGTCCCTTTGCATTGTTTATCTGTGTTTGAACTGTATATCCAGTTTTGTATGATTTTAGGAACCGAAAAGTGTTAACCTAGGTTTGTGTGTTCTTGAATGCACTCAAAGGTACTGTGGACCTATTACCCTATGGGTAGGAATAAAAAGGAAAGAATATGAAAATGTAACATTTATTATCTTTAGTCACTTTCTCTTGTAAATAAAAGCACTCAGTAACTTCTGTGGTGACAGCCGTTACCATGTAAATGATATATGTGGATTTATTTGTTGCCACATAAAGATTTTTTAAAACCCAGTTCATATTATGTAATCTTATTATTTGTTTGAATGTCTACATTATCTATATATGTTTGGAATATATATATATATATATGAAGAATTTAATTGTACATATATATTGCTATATACACAGCAATAAAGTACTGACAGGACTGACACAGACAAGTATTGAGCTAATTAATATGAACTTGTTACAATTTAGAATTGTTTAAATTGTTAAACCAGCACTGATCAATAAAGTCTAAGAAATCAGATTAATGCACTCAGTTACACTTTTTAAATGGTCACATATTGATAATTTGACTTTAAATATGCATATTTATTTATTTGTGCATTACCATTTCCACCTTGCACTCTAAAAAGACCTTAAACCTATGAAGCATTCATCGAAAAGGGCACTTTAATGAAATGCAGCCATAAAAAAAAAAAAAACTCTGAAAGTCAAGAGTTTGATAGGCCTATTTGGCAGGAAGTATGCATGCAAATGTTCAGATAAATCCTCACTATGTTCTTTAATGAAGATGATGCACAAGATGTGCAGATGATATATATTCTATTCTAGTCATTTTAAAGGCTGGCCCAGAAAACTTAATCTAAACATTTACATATGCATTTTGCAGGCATTGTCCAAAGTGATTTACAAAAGATGAACCTAAACATAAAGTAATAACGTTAGCTATTGCATCTATTATTTTCTGTTGAAAAGTCCATCTGTGTTTTGGGAGGATAGTTGCTGGTCAGTAGTTTTCCCAGTTGGTAGCAGGTTTGTTGTTGGTCAGCTTGCAGAAGCTAATGACTATCAACAAACCAGCTACCATCTTTAATTAGATTTTCCAGAAGGATGGGAATGTTGCTGTTCTGTCACCATAAATCATCCACTTAAATATGGCCTGGTGAATTTGGATACCATCCAGGCAGGTTTGACAAAATATTTGCCATGTGCCTGAGGGACTGTTGTAAAAGCGTGTTGTCGAGAAACGTGACGTTTGACGGGTGAAAGTTGAACAGAAGAGAGAAACAGAGGAGGTGTGTAACTCTCATGTTGTTATAAGCAGAAGCGCTGCCAGTGTTTGTAAGTGGACGGCAAAAGCAACATTCAGAGATGAGTTTGACTGCTATTCTGTCGGAGATCGACGGTGGAGATGACAAGGGAGTTGAAAAGCTTTTGCAGAAGTATAACATAGAGGTAAAGAGGCTGCTGTTAGCTTACCATCTCATGTTGTTTTATTGCGCGCTAGCATTGGAGATATTAGCGAGTTAGCCGCCCGTTAAAATATACCCGGTGTGTGTATGAACCTACAAAAAAGATTGATGATCTCCGTGCAAAAATACTTTGCTCCTGAACTTTAAATATGTACTTAATTTGTATTTAGTGATTTAAAAATACGAGGCATTCGCCTTGGGATCGTAAACTAGCATCATCCAGCTGTTAGCCAGCCATGATAGCAATATGATACACCCAACTTGACTGTTTTAAAACAAAAATGCCAAATTTTGCCCCCATGAATGAGCAGTGTGTGAAATCGTTCAAGAAAAATGGTAACTTCAAACGAATAGAGTAACGTTAGAAATGGACTGTTGTTTTGGATGTTAACGTTAATGGTGAAAAGCAAAATAACCAAGCTTGCAGCTGTCAGACAGATACGTAAAAGCAGAAAATACTATTGGAAATAATGTTGTTCTAACTGTTTGTTTTTTTGTTTTGTTTTTTTTAACGAAACGTGTCTGTATGGATTCTTCTGATGTGAACAGAAATTTTAACAGCATATTTGGTGTTTACTTGATCATTGTAACGTTAATGACGCTGCATGTTTTTCTGGAGAGAATCTCAAGAGTACAGAATTTTCCTTTACCTAACGTTACTCCTGTAGCAACAGCCTTTTGTAAAGTAACTTAAACCACTGTTAAGTTGTAGTTAATCGTTTGCACTGCAGAAAGAGACTGGTACTGTGATTCATCTAATTATAATGAAATTCATCATGGACAATCCATATAAGTTTAAGGAATGTACCACATGTTAATAGGATAACATTTGGGTAAAATATTGCCATACTTATCGAGATTAACAATGCAATATCAAAAATATTACAGGTTTACTAAAATGTCATGTTTAAATATGAAAACAGGGCATTATCTATAAACTAATTATGCATACATTTCCAGAACACAGATCTGAATATTGGATGAAGCCAGATACAAAATTGTTTCATTTTGTTAAAGGCTTTTACTGAGATTTTGGATATCTCTTTTTATCACTCCATACATCAGATAATACTGTCAACAGCTAGAAAAAATAAAATAAAATGTTTTGGATGTGAAATGTTATACATCAGCATAATTGTATATTAAAAACCTCTCTGTAAAAAAATATCAGAGCAAAATGTGTATGTAATTGCTATTGAAGTGGTGAATTCCGAGTCATATTGAGAAAATGGCCTTTAAAAATATATGTATAGTAATTAAAATATACAGTGGCAAATAGATCAAGTGTGATAATGTAAACACTTACAGTAAATGTGTATCTTGGATGTTTTCTTTTTTTAGTAGTCTGAAAGAAGAAAAGGAAGCAAAAAAAAAAAAAGGAAGCCAAAATTGACCAGTGCATAAAAACAATGATTTTGCCTGTGATGGCTTTCCTTGAAGGGGTCATGTGATGTTGCTAAAAAGAACATTATTTTGTGTATTTGGTGTAATGCAATGTGTTTACGTGGTTCAAGGTTCAAAAAACACATTATTTTCCACATACATTATTGTTGCTCCTCTATGCTCCGCCTTTCTGAAACGTGCCGATTTTTACAAAGCTCATCGTTCTGAGACGCGAGGTGTGTTCTGATTGGCCAGCTATCCAGTGTGTTGTGATTGGCCTAATACCTCAAGCGTGAGACGGAAATGTTACGCCCCTTACCATGTTGTGATGCCAGGATGAGACAAACAATAAAACCCATTATAAACGAGGCATTTGTTGCATTCAGTGAGGACATAATTACTGATTATAATGACTCATACGGTCTTTTTACGCATTGCGCCACGTGAACATAACACCATGTCTGCATTTGTGATCGTACAAACGCCAAACAAGCACTACTCTACACAGCTCAAAACTCGCGTTTGAATAGTCAGTACCAAATTCTTTAAATATTGAAACGTACTTACAGGCTGTGAGTCAGAAGCACCAGACTGTCCTTGCGATGTTGGAATTGCCCCACTTTATAGTGTTCACAGCCATTCATACTGTTCACATTGTAGGCTACTCTCCCAGGTTCAGGAAACAGTCCTCCGTAAAATGCGCTGCACACACTTGAATATTTGCATTGTACTGTTCTGGAACTGTGTGTTGTAAATATAATTAACCACTGATTTCTAGTTGTGTCCTCTTTCGGAAGGCCAAACAAAGTACTTTCGCTTTCACAACGAAACACACCGTGTCTCCACGACATGGCGGCAGCAGCAACAATACTATAGTGAGAATAAAAGTTCCACCTGCCTTTCATTGCGTGTAGGTTTGGGTGGTGTTATGCAAATCTTCCCACACCGTGACGTAGATATGTGGGGGCGTGTTTAAATGAGCCGTTTTAGGAAGGCGTGGCAGAGTCTTAACTTTTATAAAGAATATCTCTTTGGGTTTGAGACTTTAATCTTTGCAACTTTACAGATCTTATATATGCACAAACAGCTTGTAACACTCCAAAGACAAAGGAAAACAGGAAATCGCATCATATGACCCCTTTAAAGTGGTCAAGATGGATTATGGAACATCATAGTTGATCAACCAGCTTAGACCAGGGGCCTGTACCATGATGGTGGCTGAACAAACTCAGGGTTACAGGATTAGTTTTGAGTTGACAAAACCAAACCAGTCCAATCCGGCTTTGTTGGTACCATGAAGCTGATCATCAACTTTCTCTGTCAACTCAGGCTTGGTCCTGAGTTAATGGAGCGCGTGCACATGAAAGTGTGACATCAGTAATGAGCAGCCAATCACATGCCTTAAAACTATGATTCACTTCTTATGAGAGAGTCAGTGCGAAGAATAAAAGATTGAACAATATGAAGAATTTAAACCCATTTACACAGCACGATCATGAAACGATCTATCCATGAAAGAGGAAAACTTCTTACCATATAAGAGCAAGTAAAAGTTGTAAAGTTAGTTTATAAAGTTGATAATATCTGTAGGTGTAAAAACACTTAAAAATCTAAGCTCATATGTAGTCATGTTTAAAGCTATTGATTCTAAAACTTATTTATATTGCATATTAACTATATGTTTACATCGATTTTAAATAAAAGCTTAATTACTATTAAACTAAGCTGGCTTGTGTAATGGATTAAGGGTATAAATAATATAAAATAATTTAAAAAAATAATAATCTCTCAAAATCAGATGATTTTATCTTTAAAAATGTTTTACTACGTAGCATCCTTTAATTTGGAGTAAGAGAAACTGGAGGAGTGGCTTTATTGCGTCAGAGACGTGCCACTTTGCTTGAAGCTGATTGGTCAAATTTCGGTTTGAGATCTCTAAACCAGAACATAACCTGCCCCGGAGCAGCTTAGCTGTGGAGCGTAAGTTATTATGGCGATGAACACTGCTAAAAGCCAAACCACTTTCTTGGTACCTAAAACTCAGAGTTGCCGCAAACTAAACTGAAACTTACTTGGCTAGCTAGCTAAACTGGCTTCATGGTACAGGCCCCAGGCTGCTCTATGGTTTTGAGTCAGATCCGAGTGTGGGATCTGTTTATCTCAGATTTATATTGTCTCATGTCATGTTGACATTTCATTTCAGAACAGCCACACGTTTGCCTTTGACCACAAAGAGGAGAATGCACGAATTGTGAGTTACACATTTATGGTCTGTTTTGTTTTTGCATTTCAAAACGTTCTCAATTTGGTATGTTCCTTGTCATTTCAGTACCTTGTTTTACTTAAAACAATCAATGACTTCTTGTGCTTTGTGGTCCCTTCTTCAGAAATTGTGTCAGGGTCTTCTTACAGTCCTCCGTCGGTCAGATCATCCACTTTGCCAAAGCACCTGCCTGGAGACCCTGCGCATCCTGTCCAGAGACAAGCGTGTACTTGGACCCGTAGCCACCAAAGAGGGCATCCTCACTCTAGCCGGACTGGCCCGGATCCATGTTGCGGGACACAATGGAGAGCCGTTAGAGGAGGCGCAGTCAGCAGAGGAGGAGAGGGTTGTGGTGGAGGCCCTCAAGTGCCTGTGCAATGTAGTGTTTAACAGTGTGCCGGCACAGCAGGTGGGCGCTGACTTGAAGTTGGCGGAGGGCCTGTGTGCCCGCTTGCATTCGGTCAGCTCGTCCCATCATGAGGTGGGCCTGTTCTCCCTTCGGCTGCTGTTTCTGCTTTCCGCCCTGCGGACAGATGTGCGTGGCATGCTTCAGAAGGAGGCGGGCGCAGTAAGGCTGCTCACTGATATACTGGAACGCACCCTTGATGTCTGTTGGGTGGGGCCATATGAGGCTGCGCCCCCTAAACCAGAAGCCCTGCCCATTTCCTCAGAAAACAACGAGCTGGCCATGGAAGCCCTTAAAGCTCTGTTTAACATCACTATGTCTGATTCCAGCGATGAGGTGAGAGTAACAATATTTTTAGAACAGCAAAACAACATTTTTATATCTATTTTACTGTGCCTTTTACAAAACTGCTAGATGAATTTACATCTACTAATTACCTAAGGAAAGCCCTCACTCAAAAATGAAAATTGTGTCCATTTACTCATCTGCAAGTTGTTCCAAACCTGTATGAGTTTCTTTCTTCTGAAGATATTTTGTTCAGGGTAGCCTTTGACTTTTTTTTACCGTACTATGGAAATCAATGGCTACTGTCAGCTGCTTACTAACATTCTTTAAAAATATTGTCTTTCATGTTCAGCATAAGAAATAAAGTCATACAGGTTTGGAACAACATGAGGGTGAGTAAATGATGACAGAATTTTTGGGCGAACAATCCCCTTTAATATGTTTTAAAAGATCTGTATTGCATGTGTATTTCACACTAAAAAAACAGAATAGGATATTGCAGGTCTTCAGTTTCCTGTTATACTGCTGTTGAATATTTGATGCTGAGTGGAGCCAGTGCTTTTGCCCCCATCAGAGTGAAGGAAGACAGAGAGGGTTTCTTTCTCTTAAATAGGTCATAGGTTCATTAGCATTAATAATTTCTTCAATGATCTTTTGGCTTCATTTTCTTCTGCTTTGGCAAGAATCTCATGTCTCTGCATCATTTTGACAACTTTTTGACATCCATGATGTCTAGGTTTAGTTAAAGCTGATCTCCCTATTGTGATATTCAGCAGTGTGTTAGTCTATTTGCTGTAATGTGTTTAAAATGTTTCTAAAGTGCTTTGTACATTTAAAAAAAATGCTTGCATGGGTTATGACTTCATTTGTGGTGCTACTTATTAAAGCAAGCATCACTTTTACCATTGCTGCTCATACTTAAGTATTAATTTTCGCCACCTAATAATTTGTAAGACCATGATGTCTGAATTATACCAAAGGCTGTAAGACAGTTCACTCATATTAAAATGAGTAGGTGAAAGTGCAATGAATAATAAAGTGATAAGTTCTGCATTCTAAATAAAACTGCCAGTCGCTAATTGGTAAAGTCATTGCGTCACTCCCGCTGCCTTTTTTAACTTGCTGGTATATTAGTTTTACTTTCCTTGAAAAGGAAGGTACTTTGATTATACCTCAGGTCCTTTGGCTTTTTGATGGAGAGGTTTGCTGTTTGGATGTGCGATTTTACCTGGTTGATAAAACAAAAAATCCCATGCTCTTAATTTGCGTATTGTCAGAGTGTGTACAGCATTTGTTGGAGAACTTACTTTTCAACCATAAATTAAAAGTCTTCTAAAGGTATGCAGGTGTGTATACTTGAGTACAGCCATACAGATATAAAATCATGTAATCTACAATGTCAATCATGTTGCTGCTCTGTTTTTTCCCCACCATATATAAATATGACGACTTCTGTCACATGACCTCATTTCATGGTCAAGATGCATAATTCAGAATCTCGACCAAAGTAGTAGTTCATCAGGATATTTTTTTGGCAACTATTTCATGAACTATTTCATTTTATGTACTGTATCTAGTATCTAGTATGGAAGTTTGGATGTGGGACCGCTGATTTACATAGAAAGAAGGGCCCAAAACCTAGCTAGAAATAGATTTGTGGCCGGTTGTTTTGTATGGCCAAGAGAGCCACTCACATTTTCTTGAGAAAATGTAAAAATCTAGTTTCTAATCTAAAAGCTCCTACCCCCACCATTTCATGAAATAGACAAAAAAAAACATCGGTGCATTCCAGTGTTCTCAGCCCTTTGAATGATCATTGAAGTAAGGCTAAGTGTGTCTCAATTGCCTGACCTTTTGTTGGTTTCGGTATGGTTGGGGATCACCTTGACATAAGATGCACTTTTCTCAAGCCAGTGGTTCTCTCAATCCCTAAATCTCTCCATTGGCTCCAAGCTCTCTGGTCGTTTATTTGTAAATGAAGCCCAAACATGGCATCAGACTCTTTCTCTACTGCTATTGTTGTGAAAAGGCCTTTTGGTTTAACACTCACACAATTTTTCCTTTATTTTGATAGGACAATGACCACCAGCTTCGGCTGATTGCAGGCATCATGAGACATCTCCTAATGCTCAAGACGCACACTGAAGATAAAACAGAGGAGGCTCACAGGTACTTTCACACTAGAAGATCGACAGCTGAATTCAGCTCACTCTGTATACTAGGCCTGTGTCTGTTATATTGGCTTCAAAACCTGTATTCCAGTGAGCCAGAAAGCAAAAGAAATGCAAGTGCGGTGAATGTGAATGATGAGATGTCTTCTCCAAGTGATTAATGACACACCTCTTTGCCCCATCGAGACAGCTCAACGCATTCTATAACTCCCACCCGTTTATTTGGGCTTGACTCATTGTGTCCGCGGTGGTGCCGTCACCAGCCCTTTCACACTTTTGGAATGCTACCCTCTATCAATGCATTCTACAGCACTCTGAAATGACTAACTCTATGCTCCCCCTTTAACAAAGTGTGCTGAATGTGCTGAACCAGTCCTGGTCAGTAGATGTGTCTTTGTTATTCAAATAATGCCCACGGACTGAAGGTCCCCCCACCTCGCAGTGTTTTCAGAATGCCTTTTCATGTTTGTCTTTCGACATAGCATTCCTAGAATGTAACATGAGTGTGCTGAATGTTCTTGTGCATCAGTGAAGATTATAAAATGAACTAATGAAATTAGCATACAAATATTTACTATTCATTTCCATGAGGTGTCTCATTGTGAGACGTAGTTTGTTTTTATGATACAGACAGACTCAAATCGGATTTATGCACATGGAAAAGCTACTGATTAATAATCAGTTTGACATTTTATTTATATATATATATATATATATCAGTATCTTACTGAAGTGTGTACACCCCTCACATTTTTGTAAATATTTTATTATATCTTTTCATGTGACAACACTGAAGAAATGACACTTTGCTACAATGTAAAGTAATGAGTGTACAGCTTGTATAACAGTGTAAATTTGCTGTCCCCTCAAAATAACTCAACACATAGCCATTAATGTCTAAACCGCTGGCCACAAAAGTGAGTACACCCCTAAGTGAAAATGTCCAAATTGGGCCCAATTAGCCAGTTTCTCTCCCAGGTGTCATGTGACTCGTTGGTGTTACAAGGTCTCAGGTGTGAATGGGGAGCAGGTGTGTTAAATTTGGTGTTATCGCTCTCACTCTCTCATACTGGTCACTGGAAGTTCAACATGGCACCTCATGGCAAAGAACTCTCTGAGGATCTGAAAAAAAGAATTGTTGCTCTACATAAAGATGGCGTAGGCTATAAGAAGATTGCCAAGACCCTGAAACTGAGCTGCAGCATGGTGGCCAAGACCATACAGCAGTTTAACGTACAGCTCTGGTGAACTCCAAGCCCAAGAGGGTTAAGGCAGTGCTGGAAAATAATGGTGGCTACACAAAATATTGACACTTTGGGCCCAATTTGGACCACTTAGTGGTGTACTCACTTTTGTGGCCAGCGGTTCAGACATTAATGGCTGTGTGTTGAGTATTATTTGGGGGGACAGCAAATTTACACTGTTATACAAGCTGTACACTCACTACTTTACATTGTAGCAAAATGTAATTTCTTCAGTGTTGTCACATGAAAAGATGTAATAAAATATTTACAAAAATGTAAGGGGTGTACTCACTTCTGTGAGATACTGTATATATATATACACAGTATATATTACGGATATTCAGTTGGTTATTGGTATTTCCATTTGGGACAGTTTGGTGGGTTTGTGAGACCAGAACCCCAACAATTGATATTCACAGGTTAAGTAGCTTATTTAATGAATTGTCATTCTTTCTGCAACACCTGCTAATGGCTGGTGACTTGAGAAAATTTACTGGCCATAAACATTTTTAATGGTGATGAAACTGTATGTGCATTTTTTTCATTAAACACACACACACACACACACAGGAAGAACACATTGGGGAAACAAACAAATGTAAATTTTTATTATTCTTATTTTTATTGATCAAATTATAAAAATAAACAAATAAAGAAATATCACTATAAAACTACTGAACTGCAAAGTATTTCATAATAATAATAATTTTAATTTATATTATAGGATAGTAGTTATAGAAAATAATAATTATTATTTCAACTGCTCTGATCTAAATGGTTGATAACTTATTTAAATAATAATAAGAATAATCACAATTACAATAGTTGATTACATAAATTAAAATAATAATAGTTATTATTATTGCGCACACACACACACACACACACACACGTGTGTGCATATATAATATGATGTATTTATTTAATTAATTCAAATAGGTTCTGCATATTGGTTATTAGACATAGTATCATTTTCTATGGGCTATGTTGTAATCAAAGGCCAGGAGTTATTCCAGGAGTTGCATACTATGTTCTCATCATGCATTGTGTGCTAAACCTTTATCATTTATAATTTCTTCTAGTCATACCATAAATCTCCTGAGTAACCTTCCCGTGCAATGCCTGGATGTTCTGATAGACGTCCCTGTCCAAGGTGGGATGGAAACGTATGGTGGGAAGAACATGGACATAGTGCAGATACTGCTAGATTTTATGGAAAAGAGGATAGACAAGGTATTGCACTTCAGATGAATACCTGCAAGCTGTTACTCAGCCGTTCCACTTGTTTCATTTGTTCATTCTTCGTATGTATTTATCCACTCAGGGGACCAACTATAAAGAAGGCTTGACACCTGTGCTGAGTCTGATGACAGAGAGCTCTAGATACCACAGGGAGATCCGCAGATACCTCAAGGCCAAGGTGCAGGGTTGAGTCCATGCTCAGAGTAATTTATTGCTCTCTAAAATAAGACTGTTTGCTTTGATGCTTCTTCAGTGCTTTAGATATTAAGTTAAAGGAATAGTTCACCCAAAAATAAATAAAATGCTGACAATTTACTCACCCTCAGGCCATCCAAGATGTAGATGAGTTTGTTTCTTCATCTGAAAAGATTTGGAGAAATGGATCCTGAATGGGTGCCCAAAGAATGAGAGACCAAACAGCTGATAAAACGTCACAATAATCCACAAGTAATCCTTGTGAAGTGAAAAGCTGTTTATTTGTAAGAAACAAATCCATTATTAAGGTCACTTCTGGAAAAAAATACAAGTCCATAATCCATAATAACACTTGCACGTGTTGTCTTCTCACATGAAACTCCACTAAGATATTTGTTTAGAAATCTTTTGGACTGTTTTCACTTATAAGCAGTGCTTGATCTGTGCATATTTCTTTGCTGATTCAGATTAGATTACTTTTGCACTGGAGAGAACAATATTATGAATAGAAGACTCATATTTTAACTGAAAGCAATGGTTTGAAGTTAAAAATGTCTTAATGATGGTTTTTGTCTTACAAACACACAGCTTTTCACTTTACAAGGTGTTAATTGATGGTCTGGAGGTGAATTGATTAGTTGTGTATTGTTGTGATGTTTTTATCAGCTGTTTGGACTCGCATTCTGACGGCACCCATTCACTACAGAGGATACATTGGTGAGCAAGTGATGCAATGCTAAATTTCTCCAAATCTTTTCCAATGTTTAAACAAACTCTTGGATGACCTGAGGGGGGAGTAAATTTTCATTCTTGGTAAAGTAAATCTTTATTTGCTGATTAAAAGTTTTCTATTTGTTTGCTGTTGTACAGGTCCTGCCTCCCCTGAAGGATGTGAAGGAAAGGCCGGAAATCGGCTGCACAGTTCGGAACAAACTGGTGCGTCTCATGACGCATATAGACATGGCAGTGAAACAGGGTGCTGCTGAGTTTCTCTTTGTGCTCTGCAAGGAAAGCGGTGAGATTTCTGCTAATATTGAATGAGCTAATTAATTTATTTTTCTTTTTGCACATCATTTTCTTCTGTTGTTCATGTGATGTAGTGGATAATCTGTTGAAGTACACTGGTTATGGCAATGCTGCGGGACTGTTGATGGCACGAGGGTTGCTGGCCGGAGGCAGAGGAGAGACACAGTACTCATCTGATGAAGACTCTGACACAGAGGAGTACAAGTCAGCCAAACCATTGTGAGTGTCTTATGTATGCATAACGTCTTGGTTACGTATGTAACCCTCATTCCCTGAAGGAGGGAATGGAGACGTTACATCGTGATTGGGGCTCCCGAGTGAGACCCTAACGTCAGTCGACGTAACGTCGAACATGACTGACTGAAGGGAACTGCTGTTCTTATTTTCTTAATAAAGTTAAGAATGAAAATTCTGTCATCACCTTCATGTTGTTCCAAACCCATAAGACCTTCATTCAACTTAGGAACACAAATTAGGATGTTTTTGATGAAATACGAGAGCTTTCTGACCCTCCATACGCAGCAATGTTTTCTGGCCCAGAAAGGTAGTAAGGACATCATTAAAATGGTCCATGTGACATCATTGGTTCAACCGTAATGTTATAAACCTACGAGAATACTTTGTGTGCAAAGAAAACTAAAATAACAACTTTATTCTCTTTCATGTCAGTCTTCAACCCGCATTCACAAGAGTGCCAGGATGCAAGAGTAAAACAGTTTGAACAGATTATTCACTTTGTTTATTTTATCTCGTTTAACGATGTCCTTACTACCTTTCTGTGCCTTAAATGTAGTGTTAGTTCCATTGCTGTCTATGCAGGGCCAGAAAGCTCTCGGATTTCATCAAAAATATCTTAATTTGTGTCCTGAAGATAGGTCTTACGGGTTTGGAACGACATGAGGGCGAGTAGTTAATGACAGAATATAAATCTTTTAAAACATTTTATCATTTTGTGTACTATTATAGTGACAAGGATTTGTGTTTTTCAGCATTAACCCCATCACAGGTCACATAGAGCACCCAATGCCAAACCCTATCGAGGAGATGACAGAGGAGCAGAAGGAATATGAAGCTCAGAAGCTTGTCAATATGATTGATGAATTATCAAGGTGAGTTTTTATTTTGTCACAATTAAACATTTATGCAGTTAAATATTTACAATTTTTAAATATTGGTAAAAATAAATAAATTTTTTTCATAGTTTTTTTTTATTGCATTTTATTTTTATCTTATAATATATATAATTTTTTTTTTTTTTTATTAAATGTTAACTTGGCTATGATTATTTTATCCTCATTTTTCATTTAAAGGATCCCATTTAAGCACTGAAATTAAGTGTATTCATGTGTATTCCATTGATTTGGAAACTAGGACATGCAGATATCGTCTAGCTCTTCCATTTCCATTTATTTAGTAGTCAGTTCACATATTTTATAACATGCTTTAACATTAAATAAGCAATTAAAGCTGCAGTCCGTAACTTTTTTTTTTTTTTGGTTAAAAATGATCCGAAATCAATATTTGAGAAAGTACATAACTAGCCAGTGTTCAAAACTATCGCCTTACTTTAGCCCGATTCACAACGGTTAGCGTTTTAATAATGTTTTCTAATTTGAGTGGTACGGGTAGGTTTTCGTGGGAAATTCGAGCATGACACAGCTTCATTACGCCACGTCTGTAAACATAAAGACGTTGTCCCGGCTACTAGGCTATCTCATGTGAGGATCCTGCAGGTGGCAGATCGTTTAGCCTTTTCTCACAGCAGCTAGAATAATTAACTGAATCATTTTGATGGCGGATTGTAATCCAGAAAGGATTATGTGTTTATGAAACACATGTGAATGAAATTAAATTATATTCCAGTTTTAAATGTGCTTCTGATTACAGATAGCCTGGGATTACACAAGATTTGTATTTTAAAGAAAACCAGTTCGAAGGGAGCATAATTTGCTTTTTGGGTTAGAAGAATTTCTGAAATTCGAATGGCATGACAATTAGATTAAACTGTACAGAAATTTAAATCTACTCGTTAATACACACTATACTCACAGTCACGCAATGCTGATGTTGTTAACATTAATAATTTGAGAATGAAGTATAATAACAATAATAATAATTTGCACGGTTTAATGTGATATGAGCTAACCGGTCTTTAAATTAAATCACCATTGGTAGCGCGATTTATTGTAATGCTTTTTTCCTCAGTTGGTCAGAACAAACGTGGCAGACTTGTTACTTACTTGTTCAGATGGCAATATATGGTGACAATTCTTATTTGGGTCATATATTCCAAGATGTAAGCTAGAATCTGTGATTGCAAAGTACAGTAAACATCCACACCGGCGCGGTGACTGACAGTAATACATTCACCTCAAAACATTAGATTCCTCCGCGCTGCAGCCGTGCCAGAGGACATCCCACGTAAGCAAGATAATTCCGCAAGTAACTACAATTCCAGGTTTTCAAACAGAGATGGCAACAAAGAGGCAAAACTTACGGACTGCAGTTTTAAATAAGAAAGTTAAATGATGTTAGAAATTTTTAATTTAAAATTTTAATTTTAATGCATGCCTCTTCCATTGGATTTGCTGCAGTATAAATTCTTGGCATTGTGCTTTTACTCTTGCTCACTATTATCAGTCAGTTTCTCTTTCTGTTTTTCATCATCGTGTATGAGCCTGTTCATAATGCCCTCATACACCATCCTCTAGAAGCATTGTGCTTGTTTTCTCATCACCCTCCTCGGAGACTTGATATGTGCGGGGCCGCATTCATGTTGACCTTTTCCTAAACAACCGGTGGCATAAACTAGCGAGAGGTGTAGCGCCGTTGCTCCGTCCACGCTCCTTACCAACCGCTTCATTAAGACAAGAATCCTCTACCGTCGTCCTCTGCCTCATTTAAAGCTGGCCTTCCGCATTCAACAGGAGTCAATGCACACCGACCGGCCACCGCATCCCGCTGCATTAATTACCAGCTAATTGGCGCACACAGTGGGGTCGTGGGCTCAGGCTCTTTTGTACAATACACTGAGGTTTTATAATACATATATACGTGGTTCTCTTTCATACACCGCCCGTTTTATGCCAGACATTGTCCTCTGACGTGAAGTGATTTGAGACACTGGCTCAATTAGGGGTGTGCGTATGTACGTTAGCTGCCGGGCGATGTTAAATAAGTTTACAAACACAAGAGGACGCACCATTGTCCATCCATAGGGTGTTTGAGTCGTAATGAGCAGCGTGTGCCCAAGAGAGGCAGATTCCTGTCTTTGAGAATAGATCCTCGTTCCTTCTGTCTTCCTCCCTATTCTTTTTATTAGGATTGAAGGAGGTGTTGTGTGGAAGAGGGAGGGCACTGGTGCTCCCTGCTACGGCTGCTGGGGAGACGCAACATGTCCATGGAGGAATGTCCCTCCCTATGTCTGCTGCTTGACTTGCTGTCCAATTAGTACTGACTCTCTACCCCATATACACACACACACACACACACACACACACAAAAAAACCCTATGTAAACTCACAATTGCTCAGGCTGCTTATCAGCTCATGTGCATTTGTTTAGATAAGAGATTGTCTTGGATTCTGGTTTGCGTTTTCAAGGGACGCAGAGGAAATGTCTTTGTTTCCATCTTGTCAACTTAAAATCTTGTTTACACTCCTCATAACGAGCGTTTGACGTCAAGCGGTTCTTATGCAGACAGTAATGCAGTCCATTCCTGAAAATCAGGGATAAGATAGTTGGAAATGAGGGATGTAACCGTGCACAAAAATTACAGTATGGTACGTACCATTGTGGCTCTGTCTTTAAGGAAATTAAAATATAATACAATTTTCTAGAAAGGATTAAAACAAAATCACACCGCTAATGCTGTAAACTACATAAGGAACACCCTTATTTGGACACTATTATAATATTGAAGGTGACAATTACGTAAAAACTTTTAAATTCTGTTATTTAATTTTTTTTTTTAGATGTAGTAATCAACGGTCAAATAAAATGATTGTATGCAAGCATAAATTGCACAAGTCAGTTTTTACATGAAATTAAAAATCTAATTATGAAATTGTTTATGTTCCGATTTATTGTTGAAATCTAATCATTTACACTGTAGCTGTCAACTTGACTGCAATTATTGGACAGGAGGTGCACTATATAATGTCTAATGAAGTTTTATTGACACATCAACTGAAACCGATTAGAAGTTCGATCTTGGTATTTAAGAATCAATATTGAATATTGATATTAGAAATGTAAGTGTTACCTTGTCTTTTTGTGGAAAACTTATGGTAACACTTTAGGGACCAATTCTCACTATTAACTAGTTGCTTATTAGCATGCCTATTATTAACATATTGGCTTTTTATTAATACTTATAAAGCACATATTCTGCATGACCATATTCTACATCCCTAATCCTACCTAATACCTAAACTTAACAACTACCTTCCTAACTATTAATAAGCAACAAATTAGGAGTTTGAGGCAAAAGTTGTAGTTAATAGTTTGTTATTAGTGAGAACTGGACCTTAAAATAAAGTGTGACCAAACTTATATAGGCTATAAGTTGTTACACCATTTAGTAGCTCTTTATGAATCAACATGTCCAAGTTTATCTGTGTGTGAATGACATAAATGAATGCAAATGAGCTTTCTGCGGCTTTGATTGGATAATGCTCTTATAAATCATCTTTGGCCGTGCTTTGATTGGATAATTCTCTGATGAATCATCTCGGTGTGCGCTGGTGACACACAGTGCAGATATAATTGGATTAGCTTGGAGGAGCTGCCGAGGCTTTGAAGAGATTAGAATGAGCACTGATCCTGTAATTAAACTGCAGGGTCGGGTGGTGGTGGAGGGGGTGGAGGGCCGCTCTGGGATGGGTGGGGGGGGGTTTAGGGTTGTGATTCCAAGGGCTCTTATGTGGCCAGATGTAAAGGCAAAGAAAGATGTTCTACACATCAACAGGCCTCTTTAGGGGACAGAACTGAATGCAGCTACAATGGTCAGTACAAAGGGTTTCTTTCAAAGAGCAGGTGGATTGTGGTGACAAATTAGTGGCCTGAAAAACGAAATCGACAAGACGTGAGCACAATAAATCTGTAAAGGAAATGATGGCTGCTGGAGTTTTTGCATATTTTACACACATTTCAAATTTTATACTACTTTTACAATTATTGGACCTTCGAACTGCAGTTTTTTTTAAAGAACCATTTTCTATTTTAATTTAATTTAGAATGTAATGTTTTCCTGTGATGGCAAAGCTGAATTTTCTGCATCCATTACTCCAGTCTTGAGTGTCACATGATCCTTCAGAAATCATTCTAATATGTGACCATGAACCACAAAACCAGTCATAAGTCAAACGGGTATATTTGTAGCAATAGCCAAAAATACGTTGTATGGATAAAAATTTATTTTTTTCTTTTATGCCAAAAATCATTAGGATATTAAGTAAAGATCATGTTGCAAGATATTTTGTAAATTTCCTACCGTAAATATATCAAAACGTAATCTGAACTTCATTTGGACAACTTCAAATGTGATTTTCTCAATATTTAGATTTTTTTTTTTTTGCACCCTCAGATTCCAGATTTTCAAATAGTTGTATCTCAGGCAAATATTGTCCTAACAAATCATACATCAATGGAAAGCTGATTTATTCCGCTTTCAGATTATGTATAAATCTCAGTTTTAAAAAATTGACCATTATGACTGGTCTTGTGGTTCTCAAGTAGCATTTCTTTTTATTATTAATGTTGAAACCAGCTTCATGTTTTTATTTAAACCATGATACTTTTTTTCTGGATTCTTTGAAATTTTTATTTTTATTTTTTTAATTAAATTTTTGTAACAACGCAAAAGTGTTTCCCATCACTTGAATGCATCCTTGCTGAATAAAAGTTAGAATTTCTTTCAAATTTCTAACTGACCTAAGGCTTTTGAAGTGTATATATTTTAATGTTATAAATATATCTCATAAAAATATCACTTTTATGTGTACAAAGTAAATGTAATAGAAGTTTCTACTGACGTTAGTCATTCCTGCTGGTTGCATCTCCCTATCCGCTTATTTGCATGTGACATTGTGAACATGCAAAGCACAAGTAGGATGCAAAAGTCCTGAGCTCTGTTCTGCTCTCTCAACAGGAAGGAACTGATCAGACCAATGGGAGTGAGGAGGGATGGCACTCTAGCGCCTCTAGGAGAAGCCATCCATGAGTGCAGCCCTCCACCCAGCAGCGACTCCGACTAGCAGGAGATTAGTTCACTCAAACAAACCCTCTAGGCACCGCTGCTGCTGGCTGACCACCACTGTCTTACCAACTGTCCCTTGCACAGGGGATAGTTCAGTTATTTCCTACTGAGGTTCTTTTGTTGCACGAGGGCATGTCTTTCTAATTGGGACATGTATGGCGAACTATAGAGTGAGCAGAGAGAGAGAGAGGAAGCAGAAATGTTTAAATAGATAAACGGTTGTCACGGGACATCGGATATGATCACAGTGACTGTATAAGATGGAACTGTTAACTAGGAAGTTACACAACATATTCACATGTCTCTGTGAGCAAGTAAATGCACGTGGTCTTTAATAATGAAATATAAAGGCTTAATGACATTTACTCTTAAGAAAAGCAGTTCATTTAGGTTTGTTTGTATTTAAACAGTCTGTGGCTGTTGCTGGTTCACATATGGAAGAAACCTGTTCCACGACGTTTCAAAATACTTGAATGTCTTTTGAAATGTTATATGCCAAGACAAGCCATGAGATCACTTATAAGAAATTGTTTGTCTTGCACTTAATTGTTTTTGCAAAATGTGCATTGAATTTTTTTCCCCACCACTTATGCCTGGAGTTTTAAACAAGTGTCTTTTCTAATGTTCTATATTATTTTTAGCTACACAATTTTCTATATATATATATATTGTTTTTTTTTTTTGTTCAATGTAATTGAAGGTGTCATTTTCTTCTTTTTCTAATGAATGTTAAGTTTTTACACAAAACAAAGGATATAATTAAATTCTGATTTTTAAAGATTTCTGGTTACTATCTTTGATTTAAAAGTTTGTCAATATTTCACGAGGCTCAGAACTCATCTTCTAGAACCACTGTAAAATCAGAAGAAAGGGGCTTTGCTTTATAAAACGTTAACATTTAATTTCCTTAAATTTTGCATTTAGGTTCTTTTGTTGAATTTTATTTCAGACAATCACTTGCAATAAATTGAAGAAAACTAGTAGTGTCATTTGCTCATTGCATGCAGAAACATTTTGGAATGTTTTGTAATTTTGGCTGTGAATATAAAAATGCTAATTTAAAAAAATCACTAATCCTAGTGTGATTACTACAAGATTACATCACATTAAATATGACCAGTAGGGGAGAAAAAAATAGATTACATGATCCAATAGTTGTAATTAATATATTGAATCCAACTGTTACTTAACTAAGATTTGTATTCAAAATCCAGTGTGAAATTTGCTTTAAATTAAAAAACATGGTAAATTGAATATTCCATAGTTGAACAGAATATATGTAAATAAGATGACGAACAAAACCGGAGGGACAAAGCTATGAATATTTATGAAATACCATAAGATGCATTCTTTATTAACAGGATATAATAAAAAAAAAAGCAGCATTTTAATATTCAAAAGTACAAATGGCGAGAATGTTAAGAACAACAAATGCAAGCTTTAACTACTAACAATCATATTCTACTAGAAAAGCAACTGTGTCACATTTTAAACAAAACAACCATTCCATGAATCAGAAACACGGATTTAAAAGACAGCTGGTAAACATGCTTCAACAAAACATGGCAATCTGTATATGAATAAAAGAAATGAGGTGGACTGAAACATTTAATAGGCATTCTGGCTTTTTGTCCATATTTCTGAAATTGTGCCAAAATCCCTGAGGGACATGAACAGATATGATCACAGCAGTGTGGTAATTACCAGCTACTTCAATGATCGTGTGCAAAATCAAATTGCGCTTACAGCCGTTCTCATACGCAGAACCACACACACACACACACACACACACACACACACAAGCAGCAGGATATTGGGGTTCTTTGTTGCTGACCAAAGACATTTATTAGAGTTTTGGGGGGGTTGGAGCTCCCGCTTGGAGGCTGCAGTGCCTGTGAAAACACACAGTGGGGGCACTGCACACTTGGGAGGTCACGCCTCCCATGCTAATTTAGCACCGTTCACTCGCTGGGGCTAAACCATGACTCGCTGGATACCAAATGACTTACACCCAGCAAACAAATGTATAGACATACACATTTATATACAAACGTACATTATTTCCAATTTTACACATTAACTCTGCACACTACCAACCTTTCCAAATAAAGATTCAAATATTGAATAGTTTGAATGTAGTTTGTAGAATGCTAAAGGAGCCTTAACACACTTTCTGTCCAGAGATAATTAGTGGTCCTAAACTAACAAAATAAGTGCCACATTTCAGGGTCCGATAAATTATTTATTTTTATGTTTTTACCTAAAAGCAGACATTTTCGCATTCTAAACTTCCGTATCTTTGAATCAGGATGTGCAGATGTGACGCAATTACAGTTCTCTGCTAATTCATTACGGCTTTCCATAAAGAGTATAAGTGCTAGAATTTATAAGAAATCCAGATGCAGGTTTTCAGTCAAAATGAGCAGCAGAAATTATGCAGATAATTATTTTAAATGCAACAAAAATTGAGTCTAATCCCACCAAAAACACGGCCAAGTTTCAGTGTCTGATCAAACATGGCTGCCGTTTATCTGTTCAGAAAAAGACTGCCTGGATACAGTCAAACTGGCTGTTACTACAGGTAAGAACAATGACATCCTAAAACATTCAGATGTAATGATATACATAAACATCACTGTGGGGTTTGAAGCCTTGCCAGGTGTCCATTGCCATACTCTGTGATATTTTAAACATACAAAGCATGTCTGTGGAAGACATTAGTGCATGCTGTCGGTCTCTGAGGAGTCACTGTTCTCACCGCTGCTATTGCTGGGGTCAATATAAGAACAAAGCCCATTTTCATGGCTGTTCATCAGGTCTTGGATCTCAGTATGCCATCCCAGGATCTCAGCAAGCTTTCGGACAGAATCGGAGAGATCTCCCAGCTCCATGTAGTCGGCCCTCCTCAGGGGCCTCCGTTCAAAGGGCCCGACTGGATTGCGGTTCAGTAGCAGACGAGGCACTGTGGACTTGACTGTGTTGACCAGGCTGGCGAAAGGCTCGATCTGCCACAGAGCAGAAAGAATAACTGATACTTTTATTAAGCAAAGACCAATTCAATTTGAAGTGATGAGATTTCTATTTAAAATTCACTTAATAATGCTGGAATTCTTGGAAAAAAAAAAAAAAAAAAAGGTATGTTTTCCACAAAAATATTAAGCAGCTCAATTGTTTTCAACATTGATGATACAACTGAAGACTGGAGTAATGGCTGTTGAATCAGCTTTAAAGTCACAGGGGGAAAAAAGTTAAATTGACATAGACATATGTCATAGACATAATAATAATAAGCCCACCTTTAAAGAAGTGCCCATGATCATGAGAAGGTCAGCTTTAGGGAAATCTTCAGCATGTTGAAAGTACTTTTCTGGCAGATCTTCTCCAAAGAACACGACATTAGGTTTGACTGCCCCAGCACAAAATGTACAGATGGGAACGTTGCCATTCATTATAGCTTGCTGATAGGAAAAAAGAAAGGAAAGTTGTGTAGTATGCACTAAATTCTATGAATTCAATACTGTAATTAAGACCACTCAGGCTAATTTAGATTACCTTGGCTTCCTCGGCAGGATAAGGCGTATAGCAGAGATGGCAGGCAGCAGTGGCAAAACTCCCATGAGCCTCCACAAGTTTGTCATCTGGGATACCGCACACTACAGAGATAGTAAAGCACATTTTAATAGATAACACTGCAAATTTAACATTTAAGAGTGATGTAATAGGTCTCACGTTTTTCGAGCCCATCGATGTTCTGAGTGTACATGCGGAGCAGCAGGCCCTTCTGATGCAGCATACGGATGAAATAATGAACATAGTTTGGACGGTGGTGTCCAGGGTACAGCTCTTTAGCCAATGAGAAGAAAGGATGAGGGTTGTCAGAGAAGTAGTCGATGTTAAAGATGGCCTCTGGGTACGGGATGTCATACTTCGCAAGGTTCGCATAAAGACCTGTCCCTGGCGTCCTGATACAAAAACAGTTGTTAGCTGAGTGAAACAACGGTTCAGAAGTAGTTTGAATGTTTTGAGCATCCACCTGAAATCTGGTATACCACTGGCCGTGCTGATACCTGCTCCAGCAACCACCACAATGTTTCTCACCCGGCCGAGCTTCACCAGCCGGCCGATAGTTTCCAAAGCCCCGCGCGGGACAGACCTGCCAGAGGGTGAGGAAAGAACGGCCTTAGTGCTGGGAGAAGAACTCTGGTAGGACTTCCCTTTCCTAAAAAGAAGGGGGGGAAAAGGCTAGAAAAATAAACAGGCTAAAAATAATAAGCCATTTTAAAATATGAATGACCTTTGTGTTTTCAAAAAAAGATATGCATATCACACATCACTTCTTTTAATACTTGCTAGCATCTGCTAGATCTTAGATATTTAACATTTAATATATATACACTGAACAAAATTATAAACGCAACACTTGTATTTGCCCCCATTTTTCATGAGCTGAACTCAAAGATCTAAGACTTTTTCTATATACACAAAAGGCCTATTTCTTTCAAATATTGTTCACAAAACTGTCTAAATCTCCTTTAGCCTGGTAATACCAAACTCTGCTACTTCGCTTTGCTTTGTAGACAGAGTCTGGAAGGGCATAATTGACAAGCGTTTACTTTCTCGTGGGCGGGCGCTTGTATGAAGTTTAAAATCATTGGTGTACCCGTAAGCCAATCACATAACGTTTGGTTATGACATATGTTATGCGCCGGCTCAGCCGCCTCTAACTTCCGCTGTAAACACAGGTATGCGGCGAAAACAAAACCATCAAGCAAAATACTGGAGTGAAGATGGCTGTGAACGACTTTTACAGATTATGTGAAGTAAATTTACACATCCACAATTATCATCTTGCCAGACTTTGGCCTCCCCAGTTTCTCGTTGACGATCGGTAACAGTCGGTAAATTAAACTTTTCCCAAAACCTGTCGGGAGTAGGGCCAAAACATCACCTCCATTCAAAATGTGAACCAAACACTCTTCTTGTTCGGGCTTCAGTTGGCAAATGCCGAGAATATTCTCCACAACAGAGCGAATAGCATCCCGTGTCTTCATGTCCGCTGTCGTTTTAGATTTCCTTAACCTAAACTACAATCTTAAATTCGGCGCTTAGTGTCTACGTCAAGGCTCTCAGCCAGCCCTCTGTTCATTGGTTGGACGGCTGCTGCGGAGCCGAAGATAATCTGGGAGATGGTTTGCTATATCAGACGGAGTACAGAAGCAAACTGAAATTGAGCGGAAGTACGAAGTCTGACGTAGTCAGGCTACTTCTCCTTTGCCGAGATAATAGGCTTGTTTGAGATGCGCCTCGCCTCGCCTGAAATGTAGGCGAGAGTAGGTGGCTGCAGTGAGGGGAGGAGTGAAGCGCAGTCAAGACGGACAGTTCTGCCCTCTCGAAGTAGAACAGATACCTACGAGATCAAAGGCAGATATCGCGTTATTCTCACTCATATGCTGTGCTGCTGATAAACATGATATAATTTCTGTTCTGTTGCTTTTATATGAATATAAATATGAACAAGACACTCAAAGCGCTTGCTATTTAATTCCATACGAAAGGTGTATTTATCATTCATTTTTATTTTAATTCAAACATGTATTTTAGATTTTTATAGAAAATGTGACAACAATCACATCTCACAGAGATCACACTATAGTGTTTGGGAATATTCATGCACAATTTAAATACATAATAGCATGAAATCAGATTTTAAAAAGAAAACATTTTAGAAGAGAACGCAGCATCACGTTGTCTGAATCAATGAGCATTAAGCTGTGTCGTCAGTCAGTCGTTTCCCATCATGCTTTTGATCAGCGCAGTCGGTGGAGAGCAACTGTGCGCGTGACTGCTCAATCCGACACAGCCGCCTCGCCGCCGCGAGAGTTTTTTGGCACACGTCAGCATGACATCAAAGCAAGGCGGACGTAACTCGGACACTTATCTAACCGGCATGCATCTCGCGGTGATCACTGGTGATCGGTTCTGCGCAGATTTTGCTCATCTCAAACAAGCCTAATCCATCCACCTCACAGGTGTGGCATATCAAGATGCTGATTAGACAGCATGATTATTGTACAGGTGTGCCTTAGGCTGGCCACAATAAAAGGCCACTCTAAAATGTGCAGTTTTATCACACAGCACGATGTCACAAGTTTTGTGGGAGTGTGCAATTGGCATGCTGACTGCAGGAATGTCCACCAGAGCTGTTGCTTTCTCTACCGTAAGCCGTCTCCAAAGGCGTTTCAGAGAATTTGGCAGTACATCCAACCGCCTCACAACCGCACACCTGTGCAATTATCATGCTGTCTAATCAGTATCTTGATATGCCACACCTGTGAGGTGGATGGATTATTTCAGCAAAGGAGAAGTGCTCACTAACACACTCACAGTGAACAATATTTGAGAAAAATAGGCCTTTTGTGTACATAGAAAAAGTCTTAGATCTTTGAGTTCAGCTCATGAAAAATGGGGGCAAAAACAAGTGTTTAGTTTATAATTTTGTTCAGTGTATTTAACTATATTAATATATAGCCTATGATTTGGCTGCAGTGTTATAGTATTTATATATTATAAAAGTATTTATTAACATTCTGAATTAGCTTTATTCTTAAAATTTAATCATACTTTTCATTTATTACTTTTTAAAAACATTTAAATTTAGCTTTCAGATTTTAATACTTTTTCCCCCCATTAAAAGAATTTCCATTAAGCTTTTCCCCATTTAATAATTACAATTTTTTTTTAAGTTTACAGTAACGAGAACAGACACTGTTTAACACACTGATTAAATGTAGTCAATTTTTTTTTTTTTTAAACCGCATAATACTTTTTTCCTGAAAAAAAAAAAAAAGTTGAGTTTTTGTTTTGACAGCTTTTTTGTTAAAAGTTAATAACAGCTATTTTCAGTTTGCATTCATTTTTTCCTTTGATAGTTGAAGTGTGAAGGACAATAATGCTGCCACATTTTAAGCTAGATTTCATGAAACCATGTTTTACAAATGCTTGTTCTTGCTTTGATACAGAGCTTTTGTAATCACTGATTGTTTGCTGGAAAGCCTAACAGAAGGTTATGGTGTCTCACCGTGCTAATGAGGCCTGCTGCTCACTCACGCTCATGAGGCTGAGGTCGTCGACCAGGCCTGAATCTGTGGGTTTAGTGCGCTGAGAGTCCTGAGGGTTGATGGAACTGCGAGTCACCCTTGTGATGCCAGGCGGAGCAATCCTTCTGTCCCTGCTCGACTTTGCCTTGCTCATGTTCACACCTGGAAAGGGGCATTCATTTGTTTGTTTATTTGTGTATGCTTTGATTTCTAATAACAGATTTTAAGAAGGAAATGTCAGTCCTTGTAAAACTGCAATAATGTTAGAGGTTCAAGTAAGGATTTATGCAAAGCTGATGCAGCTATAGATCAGGGCTCAACAAGAAAAACGACATAATTCTTCACATACATAAAATACACACCCACTACTAAGACGTTTTGAAGGACACTAACATTTGAACTTATTCATAGAATACTGACAAAAAAAAAAACAATTGTATCGGTTTCCACAAAAATAGCTCAACTGTTTTCAACATTGAGAAATGTTTCCTGAGCATCAAATCAGCATATTAGAATGATTTCTGAAGAATCATGTGACTCATTTATTCCTGCCATCACAGGAAATTACATTAAAAATTAAAAAAGAAAAAAAAGAAAACTTGTTTCTTGTCATTTCACAATTACTTTAACTGTAATTGATTAAATAAATGCAGCATTTACATAAAATATTGACCTCCAACTTACTACATTTTAATTAGGAATACAAATTAATTTCAAATGATTGTTTCGTTGCATTTGGGCCAATGAAATACTGTTTATACCAGGAAGAAAAAGAAAAAGTTGAAAAATAACCAGCAGTCATTTAAATATTACAATTAAACTAGAATCTTAAATGCCTTGAAACTGGGATACAAGACCATTTTTAAACATCTGTAAAAAAAACAACAAAAAAAAAAACAATCACATATAAAGTTAAAGAAAAATGAGAGCATTTTTAACAGTTAAAAACAGGATTTTTAAAGTATCTTGTAAACATGGTAGTTATATCTATGAAATCTGTTCTAATACATTTTTTTTTTAAAGAAACGTTTACACATGCCTTTTTCTTTTTTTTTTTATACAAATATGACGTTATTTGCTTGTTGCTTTTTTCCTATACCTTTCCAAATTAGGTTCATTGCAATATTTAAGAATAATTAAAGTCGTAGCAGATCAGTGTCCTGCCTTTGGCTGGCGTAAAGCTACAATGTATTAAACCCATCAAGCCCCAACAAAGCTAATGGTTGTAATATATTTAATGTGTCCCTCCACTTTGGTTCAACAGCCCACAGCTGTGGCAGCTTTACGGCTCGGGGAACGGGAACGGGTACAAGAGATGGGGAGTGGGGGGGTGAAAGTGTCCAGGATTGACTGTGTCAACAAACCCAGCTGGAGGAGAAAGGAGGAGGCCATTTAGACCAAAAAAGAAGAAAAAAAAAAGAGAGTGAATAGAGATAGATGATGCAGAGGTACAATCCAATAAAGAGAGTTTGTGGGAAGCGAGAGGTGAGGAAGATGCCTGGAGCCGTGAGAGCCCATTTCTCAAGCCGCTGACATCTAAGGATGAACGACAGACAACGACGAAAGAGAAGGGAGAGAGAAAGAATAAAAGGTAAGAGGAGTGGATACAAAGAGATACATCCAATAAAACAAGGCCTGCGTCACAACATACAAATGTGATAAGACGGGCCTTTCAACGACAAACCTTATCACAGCCGAAAGAGGCACAGATCTCACATTCACAATGACAACGGGTCAGTGTGCAGAGTGATAAACAACTACCAGAGCGAACAAAATCTGGCAACCTGCAAACCAAAACACATTATAAGTGGCTATAACTCAATTCAACTCAGACAAAACTGGCCGCAGATGAAACTCAATTAGTCATTTGTTGGTTATTTAATCTTTTTAAGTGCATCAAGGCTGGTCCTTATGAGATTCCCCTCTCCCACCTCCACTGCTGTAATGGCTACTCCCACAGAACTATTAAAAACTACAGGGGATGGGAGGTCACTGCCTTTGTCTACCTGCTAAGCATAGAGACACTGCTGCGCATATCCAATATTTCACAGCTGAGCTTAAGACTCGCATAAACAGCATGGAGAAGTCTGCAGTACAATGCGTTTCTCTGTTTTGTCACAATCTGGGACTCTAAACGCATGAAAACCTGTCCTTAAGTGTGAAAAAAAACACCCTTTTCAAATGATCCGTTTCACAAACAAACGGCAAGCTCCAGGCAGAGTGAAGTCCAGGAGGCACTTATGAGATGTGACCCTGGACCACAAAACCAGTCTTAAGTCGCTGGGGTATATGTGTAGCAATAGCCAAAAATACATTGTATGGGTCAAAATGATCAATTTTTCTTTTATGCCATTAGGATATAAAGTAAAGATCATGTTCCATGAAGATATTTTGTACATTTCTTACGTAAATATCAAAACTTAATTTTTGATTAGTAATATGCATTGCTAAGAACTTCATTTAGACAACTTTAAAGGCGATTTTCTCAATATTTCGATTTTTTTGCACCCTCAGATTCCAGATTTTCAAATAGTTGCATCTCAGCCAAATATTATCCGATCCTAACAAACCATACATCAATGGAAAGATTATTTATTCATCTTTCAGATGATGTATAAATCTCAATTTCACTGGTTTTGTCGTCCAGGGTCACAAATATAAATTTCAAAGGCCGGATGTGACTGAAGGACATAAATGTTCTGAACTGAATATAACGCACACACACACACACACACAAAAATCCCTTATTTTGTAATCGTGATGTTGCTCTGATTATTTATCTCACTTTGCATTGCTCTTTTTGTTTTAATTTTCAGAACAATAAATAATAATAAATATCAAATAGTTTTTCCCTCCAGATGAGTAAAATCAGGCATTTTAAACCAGACACTAAGTATTTTGTTGAACTGAGAGAGAAAAATTCTTCATACGCTGTTAGATTGATACCTAATATTTAGATAAATTATCATCACTATTATTAATTATTATTAGCTAACAGTTAAACATTTTTTATAAACAGTAATAAATACTAAGTTTAATAAATCACTATATATTGATGAACGCAAATTTGAAAAGAAAAAAAAAAACTTGCAAAATTGGGGTGGTGGGGGCAACATGCAGACAAATAAGCAAAACTCTGTCTGCTGTCTAACAAAGACTTCACTAATCATAGGCACAGGGGCTTCACGCCAAAGAAGAGGCAAAAACCAACACGAGCAGTGGTGTGACTGAAACCATGGAGAAGAGGTTAGCAACGGGCAGTCAGGGCAGGAATGAGCTGGCTGTCAGACTCAGAGTTAGTAAGACAGCACAGAGTCATTGTGCTGATATTAGCACACATCTCTGGCCTCTCACTTGCTGACAAATTGAGCTTAATTAGTTCAGCTGTTTGATGAGACGCAGCTAAAAAAAGGACTAAGATGGAAGATTTATTTAGTACGGAATGTTATGACAGTTTAATATTTATATAATAATGTTAGAGAGGGGGGAAAACACATCATTAGACTAAAGGCCTCTAGATCCATTTTAGTACTGGGAGATATTTCTCAAATACCAAAAGCTGACTTTAAAACTACACAATATAATAAAATAAAAGGTAAATATACACTTCGATTCAGTTTAATGTGTTCACCCTTGTATACAGCTAGTTTTTGATGTCTGCTGCCCCCTATGCATGATGTGGAGACAGTTATAGAGTTAATGTGGCCCTCATCAAATACCAGTTTCTCCACCTCATTGATAAGGGCCTGTCATTTAGTGCCCCCTGTTGTCACAATTTCAAAAGACAAGGCAACTAATTCACATTCGTTTGAACTTTCTATTCATCAAAAAGTCCACTTGAATCAAATATTAAGAAGCATAACTTACACTCAAATGTTCTCTGAGCACCAATTCAGCATATCAGAATTAAGACTAGAAGAATGCCAGATAAAAAAATAAATAAAAATAAAAAATATTCAGCTTTGCCATCCCAGGAAAAAAACTAAAATAAATCCATGCTGCCTTAGTAACCAAAAGATACTTAAAAATCTTAACGACCCCAAACTTTTGAATGATAGTGTACATACAGCATGTTTGCTTTTATTATTATTATTAAAACATCAAAATGAAACAGCAACCACTATGATTCAATGCATTCATTCAGCGAATGATTCGTTAGACTGAACCCCATAACTTGAAGTGGCTCTTTTTTAACGAGTCATACAGAAGGACCCTCATTTATGCATGAACCAGACTATGTTTAAGTGTGCAGTCTTGTAGAAGACATTTTCTTGCTGTTATTTTGTGGTACATGTTTTTTTTTCTGATTACATTGAATTAATTTCAGACCATGCTGAAAACAAAGTCAAAAAACTAACAACAATAACTATCAGCACACTATCCAGTAGGCTTAATGTTATTAAATGCTGCCGCTCAGTGGCCAAAGTACAGCAAAATGAGGGAACCGGGGATAATATCGGTACTAAACTGTAACTCAATATACATTCAATATTTTAAAGGAGTTTGGGGACAAAAATTAATGCAAAAGCAAAGGCTAGTGATATATCATCACTAAAATAATACAGAAATCACTCTTATGCTTATTGGATGTTTCTTCAAAGCAACACAACCAGGGCCACTTTTCACACAATAAATATTTTGTTATTTAAGCTTTTTTTTTTTTTAAGAAGAATTAAATTTTCAATGAGAGATAATGGCAAACAAAATCTGTACATCAAATAGATTTTTTTCCCCATTAATTTGATGTCAATTAATTTGATGTTAATTACATTAAAATCAACCCAGCGGTGGCATGAAAGTGCCCATGAAATACCTAATTGTTGATGTTAAGTTACAATCACTTAAGCAAAGGCCTTAAGATCTGCTGTTTTAAAATAGAAATCAAAAATAATAATATGGCGCCTTACATAGAAGCAGAACATCGCTTCAGGGCGCGTTCTTTATATCGTAATAATCACCCATGTCGCTTTGTAACGCAATAATCTGCGCATTCATACACGGTGTAGGTTTATGAGTTGCAAGTGAACATTGTATTTGATTCTCTGGCGGCGCTGCTACAATGCAGTCAATGATGAAACACTGCATTAAATGTAACCTCGTAGCAAAACCATTGCTATTGCTTAAAACATTCAATGTATAGCGGCCAGAGAATGCGAGAATATGTGGTTTTGGCTAATAACTCGAAATACGCTTTTCAAAGGTTAAATGCATCTAGTATTTGAAGCAAACAACTAAGTAGCCTAATTAGTTACTTGCCTCTGTATTTGTTTACCGGACTGAGGAAGAAGGGAAGACAGTCAAAACGAACAGCAGCGAGTCGATGATATCCCTCGCGACAAAATAACAGACCAGGAATTACAAATATATCAACGTGATATCTGCTGCAAAATGAATGTCATGTTTGAATCTGTGCAAGTCCACCGTTCCCGCAAAACATTACAAGCTGCTTGACAATGCAGGAAGTACGTCATTTTATGAATACGAGCGGGAAAACATTCCTGTTACAGCTGCTGCAGATCAACAGCCAATAGGAAATGCTAGATGAATTTGTTTAAATAATTTAAAAATTGTATTATATGCAATCCAAAGTTTGCTGAAGTTACTTTACTTAAACAGTTTATGTCTCTGTATTGAACAGTAGGGCAGGATCTCTTTGTAAAACATAACAGCCTTTGCTTTACACAATGGGGCAAAATTTAGATTCAAGAACTGACTCCCTTTTCAATTCATGAGTAAATTGTCCACAGCCCACATGCAGGATGTTGAATGTGAATGACATGAAGTAGAATTTACAGAACTGCAAATTTAGAAATTCAACAGAGTCACACAACAGAGGAATTACAACAACCGGCAATCCAGTGGTTTCATACCGAAGACTTTTGGGTAAATTAATGCACAACATAGTCCAAAAATGTATCTATGAGATATGAAATGCACACATGTGGAATTTCAAACATTGACTATTAAGTAAGGAAATGTTGATGACTTATTTGTGGTCGTGACACAATGCAATGTCATTCTGAAGGGGTTTATTTTGAGTTATCGATTGTAGGCTATGTACATTATCCCACTTTCTACAAATCTACCTAAATATATAGATAGATATGAAATATTAATGTAAAATAATTGTATTAGCATAGGCTACTTGTTGAGCAGAGAGAGCACCATGTACGAGCAGTCAGTTACAACATGTTGCCCTGGACAAGAGTTATTTTTCAGAAATATTTTACTGTTGAATGCTGTGATTAATTAATAATGTAATCATATTTTCAGAAATACCACACATGTTATGTACATAATGAAAATAAACATGTTTATGGGTAACTGAAAATGAAATACATTTTTGAAAACGTCACTTTAAAACAGTGAAAGGCTAATAATTTATTTGAATTTCACTTAATTTTTCCTTAAATTCAAATAGGAATTCTACATCATGTTCAAATTCAAATTCAAGAATTTAAAAGGCATTCTTAGGGCTAATTTAATTCTGAATGGAACACAACCCTGTCGCTAACAATCATGTGCTAAGAAAAAAAAAAAAACTAGTTAAAGGTCATTTTCATTATTTGTTACGTTTACGGGCATTACCTTTAAACGTAAAAAAACACAACACAATGAAAAGCTTAATTTAAAATACAGGTTAGACACAGGAAAAATCAATACAGAAAATTGCTTATTAGCAGCACATTGGGCCCTATTTTTATTGACATTTCTTAGAGTATACTTTACATGGCACAGAAGTCATGTAGTTATCAAGTAAATATTAAAAAGACAAGTTTATTGATCCATGTCCATTATCAGATCTCAGTCAATGAAAAACCAAAGAACTCAGGTGCACAGATAGGCCTACACCCTTCGTTTTCACCATAGCCTACTCAACACACACAGTCAGAGTATAGTGAAGTCATTTCACACACCAGAGGGGTAAGAACCAGAAACGTCACTTCCTCTCCTGTGTCCACATTGGTACGTGGTTAAAAACAGCTAGGACGCCACGTACACATTATGCAAAGATAGGTCTTTATAAGAAAAGTCTTGTAAGGTCGCAGCTCCATCGCAATTTTAGCGTGTATCTTTCTGAATCGCCGAAGGGAGCAGCATATTTTTCCTTTGAAACAAACAAGGGGTGGAGACAGAAGTTTCTAACTTCATCTGCAGAAGTTTAGAGAAGCAAACTCCTAAAACTCGTAAGTATATGCACGACAGCTGGCAAAGTTTTCCTTCTGCATGTTTTTCGAGGGGATGTGGATATTTTTTTTACTAGTTATATTATGGGATGCATACGAGCTTTATTGATTTTGTAGACAATGGCTGGATTGTCTCTAATGCATCTCTTACCTAACTGTCGTTTGTTGAGCTGCTGCCCTGTTTTTATGTAATTCTCTTCAAAGCAAGATCTGCTTCTGGCTCTTTAGTCTCCTAAATCGAAGTTTCCTTCGCTTGGTTAACATGTATTCTTCGTAAAGGTGACTATAATTTCCTGTCAAGCCTTTATTGTTCTTTCTCACCTAACGTGTAAATGTAGTGTGAAATGTAGTTAATTTAAACCCAGATTAGTATTATTTATTCCGAGGGAAAGAAAATACTTCTCACACAAGCGCCACGTCATATTTAGAAACAGCTAAGGTTTATAACGATGTTCGATTCATGAATGAGTCATTCGTTTGAGTCGTTTTAATGAATCGTTTAAAACTGTTCACAAAACCGGATTAAACGATTCCCGTGTTAACAATTCCCTCAATCGTCTTTCACAGTTTCGAAGTAGTAGTCTATCACTAGTGTCAGTCGAAGGTATTATAATAGATGAAAAATACAAATAAACGCACTGGAAATATGTGTGTGATCTGATATTGTAGTTTTACACACAGGTTAGTTTATTTAATAAACGAATTTATAAATGTGACCATGCTACTGAAATCCTTTGGTCAGGATTTAAAACCGTCGCTGAATCTTTTCTTTCTTTTGTACCGGTTCTTTTAAATGCGAAAGAATCGATTCAATGACATGAGTCTGACCTCGCTTTACTAGAGTTCGCTTGTGGACGGACTTTATATTAATAATGCACTGATTTTTTACGTAATAAAGTTGACTCAAGACCCTGATTTATTCACTCATTTCCACTCATTCAGTAACTGCTTACGTGTAACTGTACACGTATTGATATACTGCTCAATGAGCTCTATTTTATCTTTATTGTCCTTCCTTGGTTATGTCCCTTTAGGTATGACTTCAGGACAATAAATGATTAAATTGGAATATTGCATCACCGTGTTTCATATGGCATCTGCTGTATGTTAATATTTAGTTATGATTTCTTAATATCCCTCATGTTTATAAGGTTTACTAATAAAAAAAATAAAAGATTTAGCATTTCAGTATAATATCATCTCACCCAAAAAACTATTTTTGAACTTTGGTATGGAGGATCTGATACACAATAATTTTATTTGTCCTTGAATAGTCCAGTCTACCTGTTGGCAATGTTGACAGGGTGTTGCAGGTTACTTTTTGTTACAGTAAACTGGTCCGCCTTGTTCTATGTCAGTGCTTGCTGGGTTAATGCCCATTTTTAGTGCCAAACTTTCACCTTGTTTTCTGTGTCTGGTCCCGCCCAAACTCTTGATTCTTGGAAGACAAATTTAAATTTCTTCTGTGGAAAATGAAGAAGGGAATTCTAACTGCCGCATCTTGTTTGTATTTTTTTTTTATTTTTATGTAGATTAAAAATGAGTGAAACAAACCAGCAACAGGATGAGTTGCCTGCATACTTGAAGGATGAGCCTCCAGCAGGTACTGCAAGTTATGCTGACATTTTTATTGTGAAAGGGACTTGCAACAGTTATTCCTTTTTGCAGCAGTCAAGCTTTTTATCTTAGCACAGTCATGCTAAATGAATCATTTTATACAGCTGTCCTTAGTACGTCTTCATGCAAGAGAATATTAACGATTTGTGCCACATAGTGGTGCTCTTGCACAATCCAAGACTGACACTAGGCCATTGCCCTACTTTTTTCCAGTCTTAATAGTCGAACTTACTAGATTTGGTTATAAAATTGTCAATCTGTTTATAGTAGTTGGTCTTGGTACATCTGGCTATAAAATTGTTCCCCAAAAAGTGTTTAGACGGTTAAAGATATATGACTGGCATTGCTGTAGATGACAAAATTTCAAATCAAATAGTATTTATTTTAAAGCAAAATGCCACAAGCACACTTTAAGAAAGTAAAACATTTCACTAAATACAGTATCTTTGAATTTTAATTGATGATTAAAATGATTAAAAACTGGTAAATAATGATAAATATCCACAATGGTTGTTTCCACAAATAAATAAAATAAATAGCGTAAGTCATTCATATTGTTCATAGAATTCTGTTGCCAGATTGAAGAAACTTTAATTGAAGTAGGAAATTAAATTATATAGTAATTAATTTAAATTATTAATTACTAATTAATGTGGCTTGTATATTTAATTGTATGAAGGTCTTCGCCTAATATATATATTTTTTTATAAATTGAAAGTGAACACTTTAAGTATGAAATTAATCTAATTAATAATTACTTTTAAAAATATTACCCAAATTTTAATTAATTGTATAGAGCTATTCACCTAATACATTTTTATTTTAATTTATTGAAAGCAAAATGTTTAACTGAAGTATGAATTTAAATGAAATAATAATTACTTTTAAAATATGACTAGCACATATTAATTGTATCTTATTAACAATTGGTTTTAATTCAAATGTGGCTACAGCGTTTTTCACCTAATACATTTTTCATTCAATGAAGAAAAATAATTACGTTTAATTCAAATATGGCTAGCATTTTTAATTGTGAAAAGTTCTTCACCTAATAAAAAGAGATCGCTTTAATTAAATAATTACTTATAAAATATGGCTATACTTTGTAATTGTATAGAGTTTTTCAGCTCTATTTTATTTAATTCTAGACAGCTACTCCATTATCTTATCTTATCTGTTGATATTTTCAACATTAACACTTCATTTTATATCCTTTAGATGCCAACAAAGACCATCCCCAACCGCAGCCTGGCATGTTCTACAGGGTGGCCGGTGGTCTGTTCAGTGTCACGAAGGGAGCCGTTGGGGCCACAGTGGGTGGAGTCGCCTGGGTTGGAGGGAAAAGCTTTGATCTCACGAAAACTGCTGTTACCTCAGTTGCAGCTGTTCCAGCGATGGGAGTGGGGCTCGTGAAGGGCAGCATGTCCGCCGTGGCTGGTGGCGTGACTGCCGTTGGCTCCGCCGTTGCCAGTAAAGTTCCCATTGGTGGAGGCAAAAAGAAGGACAAGTCTGATTGAATCACGTGGCTCAAAGGTACTTTTGTCAGAGGTGTCTGCATCGTGTCTTCTTTGACTCCAGAGGGAGTTGATTGTGGAGTTCACGCTTGTGTTACAAGCATATTTGGACCATATCCGTGTACCTGACCGGACCAACAAGACGACATTCGCAAACCGGGTGGCCTTCATCTGCTCCACGCAAGAACCTTTGTTTTTGTGTTCTATAGGAATATGACATTAAGTGTGTGTTGTATTCAGAGTCAAACTGTTTATGTATGAAGTATTAAATATCTGACCAGAGGTGGATACATGGACCTCTAAATGTTCCGTTTATGCTTTACTGAGCACACACTTGTGTCTGACTGTACACGCAAAGAATCGCATGTTTTAAGCACACCTTACAGTTGAATTGCTCCAAGCCGGTTGTAAGGATGAAGATCAATCAAGTGTTCCTCTAGGTGCTGTGGGGGAAAATCTCAGACTGCTGGGTGCTGATGGTGGCGCTCCATCCATCTGATTGATTGTTTGTGAGATTACTTACTTTGTGCCTGTGGGGTTCATGCTGAACTCCAGCGATCGCTCTCTGTGTCCCCCTGAAAAACAGAGAAACCACAAACCCACACACATAAATATATAGTCCCACGGTAAGGGCTTGTGTGTTTAGATTTTGTCAAACAACTCCAAAATTACAATTGTGAGCCACAAATATGAATGCTGATAGTACTGCATTTTTTTTTTTTTCTTTTTTGGGAAACGTGCATGACAATCTCCATCAAAACGCGAGGCTTTCTGTTTTGATGACTATAGCTGTATTCCAATACCTAGAGACATTTTCTTTTTCATTTTTGTGTCATTCCATCTGTCCTTTCACTTCTTTGTTCTGTTTGCTCTTTTAACTCTTTAATGTGAATTTTTTTTTTTTTTTTTTTAATGTTTTGTTTTATGGGCCAACAAAGAACCACATGAGGTGGCAAAGTATAATACAGTATTTTCTTCTTTTCAAGTATTTGTTTTCCCTTTACCAAAGATTACGATTGGAAAAAGAGTTCAGTGTATTTGAGGATTTTCTTCTTTTTGTTAATGTTGATATGCAGTATACTTTATGGTATTCAGTGTACTCTTCATTTTAGATAGATAGATAGATTAGTTATCAAATGTATATTAATGTTTTGTTGTTGTTTGATTTGAGACAATCCATATTTGAGTGTAATAATGTGAATTCAAAGGACTTAAATAAAGAAACATCACAATTTCTTCAATGTTAACTCTTGTGGAAGGTAGTTGATTGGGAATGAAATTCACAAAAGACAACGACACGGCAACAATATTGTTGAAATCACTTTCCAACTGGTGTATTTATTGTTAACTAAAACAAAGAAAAGTCCTTTCCTTTCTGAAATATAAATATCAGATGAAAAACAAGTGTTGTCTTGGCAAAGAATTGATTTTTTTTTTTTTAAAGAATACTGCCTTGGCCACTGACTGAGAGAAGATTAAGTTAAAGTACTAAAATTAATAAAGATAAAGTGAAAATATATATATATATATAAAAAAAAAAAAAAAGCTAATTTTAAATATTAATAAATTCTATCATGGTAAATGTAAAAAAGTAAAAAAGTAAAAAAAAAAATATTAATTTTTTAGGCTGTTGAAGTGGAAGAACATAACCCAACAGTGAGTTGAAATGCAAGTCCATCAAGTTCTTCATGCGGACTCAATAAACTTGGCTTTGTGCACAGGGCAATGGAAATGCTGGACCACAAAAGGCCCCAATTTAATTTAAATGTTTGTCTAACCTATTAGTAATGGGTGTAGCTTATATAGCCGAATATAAAATATGTAAAAAATATGTTTTATTATAAAATATAATAAAAAATATGGGGTCTTTTTTTCTTTTTGGCCATGCTGTATGAACAGCAGACAAATCCATAGCCTTCCCTTTAACGGGTTTAGTCTATTGCTACAGAGTAAACCTTAACCAATGCATCAGTTAAAAGAATCAAATAAAACAATTTGGAACACAGTATGTCCCTTTTGTGCAGGAAAAGTGATTTTTCCTTATATGGGTGTCTGTACCTTACAGGGAGAGACGGTGGTAAAGCCTGTCAACAGTGAACAAACACTTGCAATCAAGTTCCAGTCCCAAGGTCATGCCGGATGTCAGCGTCTAATGCTTAGGGAATGAGGCGACAGGGGTCTTCCCCACTCTGTCACCTCCTGGAACAAATTCATTCCTCACACTCCTGCAGCTTCTCTTTCAGTAAACACTTTAAATCAAAAGTAGACAGTGAAACTCACACTGGAGGGGCCACAATCATTGACTTTAGCCTTTTGATACTGGGATGGTGGAGTTATGAATACCCTGTAAAGGACAAATAGTGTATGTTTTTACTTATTTGTAGTCTGAACAGATATGCATGTCAGTATTGATGAAAGATTTTAGTGCTAGGGCAATGAAGGTAAAAGGGAAATCCAATGCATCCAGACCTTACATTAAGAGAAGACCTTGTGGCTATTTGCTGCCGTAGTCTTAAAAAATATAGGGCCACATCCAAGAAAGCGCCGCGAGCTTGAGCCGCCAACAGTGAATCAATGGTGACAGTGTGCAGAGGGAAAGAATTAAACATTCACGTCCCGATTTTTCTTTTCTCTTTCCCCACATCCACTTACAAACTCCATGATTCAGGCAGCCTTTCAGCAAATCAATAATGAGCCTGTATGTAACTCGTCGTGAGCTGAGGGGGCTTTACACTTCAAAGACCAAATACAAGTGGTTGAGTTGTTACAGGAGGTGGTGTAAGTGCTTTCCTGGACTTTAAATAAATAAATAAAACACCCCTGACTCTTTTCAGAAACTACTCTATATGCTTTGGCTAAAAAAAATGCACAATTCATAATTCTGTTAATTTTTTGTTACTTGTAAAACCTTTCGAAATGATTAAAAACTGATGAGAGATGAGAATAAATACTGCATTTTCTTGTATCGTTCCCATTAGACACATACATAATCTAATCCTTCTTTGGAGGAGTGACAGTTGCTACTTATGCCTGAATTTGTGACACCATCTGCATAGGTGAGATGGTAGGAGAAAAATCATTTTTTTCCCTCTTACATTGTGTTATTTTAGTATTATAAACTTTTTGTTTTTATATTAAATAAAAAAATAATTCAATAATAAATATTCAGTATCTATTATTTAGCATTTATATAGTTTTTATTTTCAGATTTTATTTTAATATTAGTTTAAGTTTTAGTAATTTTGTAGTGTTTTGTCATTTGTATTTGTTTTCTTTCTTTCAGTAATTTTAGTACAGTAACTTTATTTATTTTATTTCAGTTAGCTGCCAAGGCAGCTTCATTTAGCTTATTTTTTTTAATCTATTATTTAAATTTTATTTCAGTTTTATTTCAATTACCATCAACTTTTTTCAATAGTTTACATTTTGAGTAAGAATAAAAAAGAAAACATTCTTCCTCAGAGATTAACAGATTAGCTTGATTATCAGATGACAAACAAAATCAGAACGAAACACTTCATGTTACTAATAAAAACCTTTGCATTATTCATTGCCACCATTTCACTTTGTTCTTTAGCTTTAAAACCCATGTCTTAATGAATAAAAGCTTTCTTTCTTCCCTTTGTCACACTTTGACAGATGGATTGGAACTTTAAATCCTTTAGGCTTTGAAAGGTATTTAATAAAATACTTTTTTAAAGATAACAACTTTTGATACAAAAAAACTGCACTGAGAGACTGCACTCAAGCAAACAACAACAAAATATATAAATAAAAACACAACCAAAAACATGTACTATAATTGACAAAATAAATACAGAGATTTCAACAATGATAATGATATACAATTTATATGTGTGTTTCCTCTATTGAAAGGGACTGCTAAAGGATTTATCACATTGTCAGCCATGATTAGCATCAAATACGCAAGACATACAGTAATCTCTGTCGACATACACATCCACCCATTCCACTGAGATACATCTTAGTCTTCAGGCTCAGCACAAGGACTTCTGAAAGATCAATTACAGTGGGCGAGCAAAACACTACACAGGAAATTGAGGAAAGCATAATTTATTTACATGTCTGCTCTTTGATTAAAGTAGCCTGAAACAACAGGCAGCAGGGAATTGATTTTTTTTTTTTTATCATCTCTGTTTTCAACCAACAGCGCAAGAAACAATCAAAGAGTTTGCTTGGCTTTGATCTAGAAAATACATATCATATTTTCTTATCGGAGCATGGCTGTCGTAGAGTGATATGTTTAATTGCCCCAAAGAAAGGGGATTATCAATTTTACGTTGGTGCCTTGTTTGTTCTTAACTTCTAATAATTTAGAATCATATTTAATGAGATGGCAGTGTAACTGTTTAGGGCTTTATGCAAATAAACCAATTACAAAATTACAAAAACCATTGTTAATGTGAGAAGCTAGATGAAGGTCATTTTTCCTCATGCAATCAGTACATTTGTCTTTAAAGAAACATCCTCTGCCAACAATACAGGAAGTGTGAGAAATCAGATTGCTTATTCCTGTCTTATAGGGGTGGTTTACTGTTTTTTCTAGGCTTGATTGTGTTTATGGGCTGCAGTCTAACATGTGTTCATGCTTTGTTTTTTAAAAAATGCATTATTTTTCATATAATTTACCTTTATTCCACACCGCTCTGTCCCTTCTCTGACAAACGCATCGATTATTTCCTGTTTTTATGAAGCCCCTCCCTCAGAAATACGTGATGGGCTCTGATTGGTTAACTGGCTCAGTGTGTTGTGATTTACTAAACCGCCGAGCGTGCGTCTAAATGTCCCGCCCCGCAGCTCAGCTGCATGTGCTCCGGTTGTATTGTAAACAATGGCGTCGTCTATATTGCTTATCAATTTGAGCCCGATTGAGACGCAGAGGATATTAGTGAAGAGGATCGCACAGAACCTGTGCAAGCACGGCTCTTAATGGTATGTTTGTTGTCTCATACTTTTAGATACACTGTTATTATGCTACTGCTTATGTTAGCTTTTAATATACGGTTTTATTCTGATTAAAGCTTTAATACAGTACGGCAACCGCAAGTGCGTCCATGTTTAATGCTTCTCATTGCTATGTGAAAATGTATCATTGGAACAGTTTGTTGGAGCTGATCTGACGATCTGAATGAGAGAGAGAGAGAGAGAGAGATACAGAGCAGGGCGACGCGAGGAACAGTATTAAGAACAGCTGTTTTAGAACATTAATTTTGAAACTTGTGAATCCATTAGAATCGTTAGAAGACAGAATCGCGATTCATATATGAATAGATTTTTACGTGCACCCCTAGTTTTCTCTTCCTCTTCGCTAAAGCAGCACAGCATGGCCTCGCCCCCTTCCTTACATGTTTCCGAGGGCGGGGTTTATCTGGGTCCGTGACGTATCAGACCCGGGAAGTAGTTCGTTGTAGTCCCTTACCAGCCGTTTTTGTAGGCATTAAACTTCCAGAATTTTAAAAGATGATATCTCTGTTTGCATTGAACTTTCAGCACTGCAACTTTGCAGATATTGTTTATGCTCAAACAGCAACATTACACACTAACTAATGTTAAAAAAGTGAAAATGCAATCAACCACCCCTTTAATGAAGCTGTTAATGTGAATTTGACAGTCCTCAGCAACGATCATGTGGGATGCTGAAAATTTACATACCCTCAGGCCATTCAAGATGGAGATGTTTCTTCATCGGACTGGAAGAAATTTTTCATGACTTGTTCACCAATGAATCCTCTGCAGTGAATGGGTGCCGTCAGAATGAGAGTCCACACTAATCCACACAACTCCAGTCCATAATGTTTTGTGTAGTAACAAATCTGTGAGTTTGTAATAACGTCAATCACCATGACAACAACGGTATATCACATCACTTATCTGAAACCAAAGCTACTTTTATTTCTCTCATGTCACTCCACACAGACTTGCTCTCTCTTGATTCATACTGTAAAAATGTACCACAATGCATTGCCGACAGGAGGCCAGCTTGAGGCCACATTTGGGCCAAGATCGCTTGCTATGTGGGAAGGACCACACTGTTCATGATGGAACATCACTCTTAGGGCAACCTATACATCGTCTTTACTTTTTAAATAACTAAAATACAGATTGTCACTTTCTGTGGTGAGAAGTTCAACATTTTCAGTTTACTTGTCTCATATCACAAATGCTATAAAGTCCTACTGCAGTCAGTATATATGCTATTAAATAAAAGTATGTAGACAAATTTTGTAACTTGCATGCAATTATGGCAGTATTTTTAAATAAGTGTTATGGTGGACAGAGGATTAACAGGCTGTGTAACACTGAAGGGCCAAATACAGAAAATACCATACAGTAGTTGTACAACTGGTGCTTCTAAAGGAAAGATCATGGATTTGTTAAAATACAAAAGGGTGCTTATTGGTCATGTATAACCGCACAAGTAGCCAAACGTACACACACACACACACACACACACACACACACACACACACACACACACACACACACACACAGGTTTAAATCCCCACCTGAATAGAAAAACAGGTACACACACACACACACACACACACACACACACACGACTACCATGATTTTGCCAAGTAAGACCTGTTCCTAAATCAGCATATTTTATTGATCCCGTCTGAAAACATAGTCCCTCTGGCCCTAAATCTAACTAAACCCTAAAATCAGAGGGAAATGACAGGTGGTGAACACTGAATAGCACAGATGCAATGTGAAATCACCATTTGATCAATTAATTAAATGTAACAGCCGACAAATAAAAATAAACAAATAAAAAGACATATTTGTAATCTTTAATTAAGTTATTTTAATTAAGTTAACTGTAATCTTTTTTTTTCCATAGTTGCAACGCTATTTGCTGTTGCTCAGTGTTGCTTTGAGCTGATTGGTTAAGCTGACTGTCACTCAGGAATCTGGCCAATGACTAGCGAGCGCGCCGTTTTCCCGCTCAAATTTGAATGTACACTTTCACAGCAGTGTCAGTGTGCCGCTGCTGCGGTCGCTACTCTAGTAATGGCTTTTATATGTATTATCTGAGTGTTAAATTCATATTTTGAGTGAGTTTGTGTTGTGGGATGACGATTGAGAACGAATAAACGCGAATATGGACACTTCTACCAGCAGCAAACAGACAAGCAAACTGCAAAAGGTAAGTAACTTTTATTAATGTATAGCCTAATGTTTTATAGTTACATCAAGATTGAAGTGCGATGCTAATCGCGATTACATATATTTTCTCAATGTCCTACCAGTTACTGTGTTTAGTATGAGCTAATACTGTTAGCTAGGGCTGGGCGATATATGAGCATGTCACACAGAAAACCGCGCCTCGCTTGAATGGTCAAATACAGACAGTCATCTCAAAATACACTCGACTTAAACACAGTCGCTAATGTCTGGAGTCAAGATAAACATTCAGGTGGAAACCCGGTGACCTGTCCGTATAACTTACTGGATCTGTGCTTTTGGTTCTTAAAGTGACAGCAGTATAATTTAGCCTAATGTTACCTGCAGTCGGTCATAATTTTAATCAAACAACAAAATACTAAAGAGAAAATGTATTTAACTGGTCTTTGTTCTATTGCATTAGTCCTGTTGTTTGTAATTTGCTACTTTGATCTTATACATGTGATATATAAGATATATTGTTATTGTGAAGTAAAATTTCCTATATTGTGAAATAATATGGTCATATCGCCCACCCATACTGTCAGCTAAGATCAAACCCATAAGAAAAAAGTGACAGTACTTTGAAATGAGTAACCTGAGAACACTGTCATGTAAACTCATTTGACAGAGAGGACCTGAAAGCATGATCCTTGGACATTTGGAGAAGAACACTGTATGCAAAACAGGATTTTGGATCAGCTGTGAAGATTTTGTATGGAGCTGGTGAGTACATTTTTGCAAGCCCATGTCTCTGTCAGTAAGCAGACAGTGTTTTATTAAACAAATTAATAATGTGTGTGTGTGCGCGCTTCCCCCTCATGATCCAGAAGTTTTGGAAATGAAAATCTTCTACCATATGATCTTCAGAGGAAGTGAGTATTCATGTCTAACATTAATACATATTATATAAATCTATTTTAAATTAATTTTCACAGTATTTTTATTCCATGATTTTAATTTGTTTTAATACCAGACAAAACAGGTGTCTTCTGACATAATCTTTTTTTCTTTCTCTTTTTTTTTTTCTTTTCCCCAGCTAATCCAGCTGATTACTGCCAATTTGGAGGAGGACTGCTCTTTATCTGCTGTGTCTGTCACTTCTGGCCATGGACATTTTCTTGTATGTTTTGGTTTTACTTATTACACTAATATAGCTATTAGTTTTAACTATATGTAGAATTAAAATACATATGTTTTTCTACATATATTACCAGAGCTACGGTGGTGCCCAAAATTATTAGAACACTATTTATTTTATACCAGTTAAAAAATGGTTTTAAGTCAGTTATTTCTATCTTTTGCTGTAGTGTGTCAGTAGGAAATATCAGTTTACATTTCAAGCATTCATTTTGCCCTTAATTGTAATTTTTGAGATTTTGTTTGCACAAGGAGTCTGACAACAGCCAGTGCTCCACACAGAGATCTGATCTCATCGTCTAAATCCAGAAGAACTGTGGCAGCGTCTCCAAGATGCTTCAAGAAACCTACCTGCAAAGCTAAAAGTTTTAGGCACTTGTGTAAAAATTCTGTTAAATGAGGATGTTGTCAAAAATAATGCCATAAATAAATTTTCTTTATCAATTAACTTTTATAACTAAATTAAATCAACATTTAGTGTGACCATCCTTTGTGTTTAAAGCAGCTTTTGCTCTAGGTGCACGTGTGGTTAGTTTTTCAGGTAACTTTTCAGGAAGGTTTCTTGAAGCGTCTTGGAGACGTTGCCACAGTTCTTCTGGATGTAGTCTGTCTCAGTTTGTTCGGTTTCTTCATGCCATTCCAGACAGACTGATGATGATCAGATCAGATCTCTGTGTGAAGCACTCGCTGTCGTCAGACTCCTTGTGCAAACAAAAATTTCACTGGATTATTAAAATTAATGGCAAAATGAATGTTTGGAAATGTAAACTGATATTTCCTACTGAAACACTACAGCAAAAGATAGAAATAACTGACTTAAAACCATTTTTTTAGCTGCTGAAAATACTAGTGTTCTAATCATTTTGGACACCACTGTATATGGAGCCCACAGGAGTCAGTAGAATATTGTGGATTAATATAAGACTTATGTTATGTACTCATGACCTCATCATGAGAGTAACCCTAACTGATCAGATAGAAATGCAATTTTTAGCTATTCAATTCCTCCTGGGGGCTCTGAAGAAGTGTTTATGAAGAATTCATTGATGTTATTTTACATTTGAATAATAAAATTGCTTGACAATCTTGTACATATATTTTAGTATTTTTGTTCAGTTTAAAAGGACTAGTTCAATTCCAGAATGAAGATTTGCTGATAATTTATTCACCCCCATGTCATCCAAGATGTTCATGTCTTTCTTTTTTCTGTCGAAAAGAAATTTAAGGTTTTTGAGGAAAACATTCCAGTTGACTCCCACTGAAGTCCACTATATGGAGAAAAATTATTTAATTTCTCAAAACTTTAATTTCTTTTGACTGAGTAAAGAAAGACATGAACATCTTGGATTACATGGGTGAGTAAATTATCAGAAAATATTTATTCTGAATTGAACTCTCCTAAGTTGAATATATTTAATTCAACATTTTTATGAAAGTGTTCTATGTTCTTCACCAGTACAGTATTTTAAATGTAATTGTGCTGTATTTCTTTTAAATTTTAATTTCTTATGGCATCTGTACAGACTTTGTATTTTGTCTTCTAAATAAAACAGAATTTTCCATCTTGAGCATGCTTTGACACTTTATTGAAGGCTTTTGATTGTAATAATTGGTCAAATAACAGTGTTTCTCTGTAGAACATTTAGTGCTTTCATTGTAATAATCCAGGAAAAATCTGTAAAAATAAGGGTTTTACACTGTAAAAAAAACGGTCGAATGACTGGCAGCTACGGCTGGCAAACAAAAACCGTAAAATTAAAATAAAATATCATAATTGTAACAAGCAAAAATCTGTAAAATAAGGGTTTTGCACTGTAAAAAAACGGTCAAATGACTGGCAGCTACGGCTGCCAAACAAAAACCGTAAAATTAAAAGTAAAATATCGTAATTGAAACAAGAAAAATCTCTAAAATAACAGTTTTTTTTCTGTAAAACCTTCAATGAAATTTTCTGTAAAATGATTGTTTTTGCGCTTTATTTCAATTAAGGTATTTTATTGTAATTTTAGGGTTTTTGTTTGGCAGCCGTAGCTGCCAGTCATTTGACCTTTTTTTTACGATTTTTTTTTTACAGTGTATTTAGTTTCTTCGTAGAAGCTTTAATATAATACACAGTACATATAAAATTAACTGACTGTATATTATCACTTGCATACTGAATATAGATACTGACATTAGCAGATAAAATTTATTAAAGCCTTATGATCACTATTAGCTAAGCCTTCCTTGAAACAGATGCAACATAGTTAAAGAATTTTTCTGCTCTACAAAAAGCTGAGCTTTAATGTATTCTGTTTTTCTGCTTTCTGCAAATGTCCATGCGTACTGCATTCATTATCAAAGCACTTAGAGGCTAAATCGAGAAAGCATGGTAAACAATTCACTGAACAGTAATGGAGCCTATTAGCATACTGCAACATGGAACATTAAGGAAACAGTTGTGAGGAAATACATTTGTAGTGATGTGAAATTAAACATGCATGCATGCTGTTGTGAATGGGTTATAAGTAGTTTTGAATCATGGTAACATGACAAGGCCAAAAAAAAAAAAAAAAAAATTTTATATATATACAGTGAAGACAAAATTGTTCTGTTGGTTGTGGAGTCAAGGGAGCTGACTTTGAGAGAAAAGCAAGCAATTTGGATGCTAAAAGAAAAGAGGAAGTCAGTTAGAGCTCTAGCAAAAACAAAGGGCATGGAGAAATCAAGGGTTTGGAAACCAACAACGACCTGATCGGCTGACAAAACAACAGTAGTTGATGACAGACAAATCATAAAAGCTGTGAAAATGAATCCTAAAAGACGTGTCTGTAAAATCACCAACAACTTCCAGAAAGCTGGGGTGATGCTCTGACAATTTACTGTCCTCAGGAGACTTTGACACAGAATTACAGATGCTACACAGCAAGATACAAACCTCTGACCGGCACCAAAAATAGAAAGGCAAGATTAGAGTTTGCAAAAAAGCACAAAGGTGAGCCAGAAGAGTTTTGAAACTGTGTTTATGGACCGATGAGACAAAGATGAACCTTTATCTAAGTGATGGGAAAGCAAAAATGTGGAGAAAAAAAGGGAACTGCAATAATCCCAAGCATACAGCCTCATCTGTAAAGCATGGTGGAGGTGGTGTCAAGGCATGGGCATGCATGGCTGCCTCTGGAACAGGCCCTCTGATGACTTAATGTATGATGAAAGTAGCAGAATGAATTTGGAAGGGTACAAAACCATCTTGCCTACCAATATTCAAGACAATGCCACCAGATTCATTGGGAAGTGCTTCATATTGCATCAGGACAATGACCCAAAACACCCTGCCAGTTCAGTCAAGGAATTTATAAGGGCAAAGAAAAGAAAAGTCTTAGATTGCCCAAGTCAATCTCCAGATTTAAATCCGATTGAACATGAATTTCACCAGAAGAAGAGGAGAGTAAAGGCATAAACTCCCCAAAACAAGCAACAATTGGGATTGGCTGCATTAAAGGCTGGGAAAAGCATTTCAAAGGATGAGACCAAGAGTCTGGTGATGTTTATGGGTCACAGACTCACTGCTGTGATAGTGCGCAAGGGATCTGCAACTAAATAATAGCTTTTAGTCTTTTATATCTGCCTTATGTTCAACTGTCCCAATACTTATGCTCATATCAATGAGTGGGAACTCTAAAAGTGCTGTTCTTTTTATTTGGTAAAACATGTATGTGTTGAAACGGCTAATAATAAAATGTGACATTCTGTAGTTTTGTCTCATATTCATCTTTTAAATCATATTTGCAAATGTCTTGACTCCACAGCCAACAGAGCAATTTTGTCTTCACTGTTCCAATACTTATGGAGGGCACTGTATATATATATGTATACACACACACACACACTGCTGCTCAAAAGTTTGGGATCGATAAGATTTTTAATGTTTTTTAAGGGAGTCTCTTCTGCTCATCAAGGCTGTATTTATTCGATAATAAAAAAAAAAAAAAAAACTGTAATATGGTGAAATCTTATTGCAATTTCTAATATTGGTTTCCTATTTTAATATACTTTAAAATAGAATTTATTTCTGTGACACAGTGCTGAATTTTCAGCATCATTACTCCAGTCTTCAGTGTCACGTGATCCTTCAGAAATCATTCTAATATGCTGATTTATTATGAGTGTTGAAACTGTTATGCTGCTTCATATAGTTTTTTGAAACGTGATACTTTTTTCTTTGATTCTTTGATGAATACAAATTTAAAAAGAGCAGCATTTGTTCAATATAGAAATCTTTTCTAATTTATTAGGTGACTTTTTATTCATTTAGCACATCCCTCCTGATTAAAATATGAATTTCTTTAAAAAAAAAAAGAAAGAAAAAAATGTACTGACCCCAAACTTTTGAATATCATTGTATATTGTAACACAAAATTTATTTTTTAAATAAATGCTGTTCTTTTTAACTTTTTATTAATCAGAGAATCCTAAAAAAAATATCACAGGTCCCAAAAAAATATTTTAAGCAGCACAATGGTTTCCAATATTGATTATGAATCAGCATATTAGAATGATTTCTGAAGGATCATGTGACACTGAAGGCTGGAGTAATGATGCTGAAAATTTTGATAATTGTTACGTCCCTCGTTAATTAGATGTTAATTTGTCTAGAAATATAATTAGACATAACACAAGAAATAAGTATGCGTGTGTGTATTGACAGTAGGGGAGCTGCAAAAAGATGACCCAAGACCAACAACTTCAACTGAAAAGTATTTAATGCCAAATATTAGAATAAAGTGAAGTAATAAAGTGAATAAGTAAATAATTAATAAAAATGATGGATATTTACTAAATGTACAATTGAACAAAACCAAGCACAAATCAGCAAACAACCAGGGAGAGAGGAAGGAGCAAACGAGTGGTGCTTAAATCAAAAAACAGAACAAAACAAAACTCTTCTAACTGCAGATTTAAAGAAAAATAAACTAACTAACAACAAAAGATGTAGAAAACAAAACATCTTCAGCGTCCGAAAACGCCATAACTAAAACTACCCTAACTAACCAAACAAAACATACATACTTAGCACCACTACTAAACCTAGTGTTTTAATACAAGACTTGAACTGTATGTTTGCAAATGTAGGTCGCGACCTGCTTACCTGACTCACAACCTCTACTGCCCGTATATACAGCGTAAGTAATAAGTTGAGATGAATAGTCAAGAAATAGCTCTCATCAGACAAAACGGTCATACCTCAAGCATCAAACACAAGATTAAACAAGCACGAATGAACACAGAACTGATCGAACTAACGTAATCATCAGCCTCTCAGACCGGTCTCTCGAACGAGAGAACCGTCGTCACAGAGCGTGCACTCTCTCCAAACAGAGCGTGTCTCCCCTGAAGTTAGCGCCATTGATAAGCCTCTGACCAGTGAGGGAGGGGGAGGGAGGCGCAATACAAGGCGTCAGCAACTGACGTCACTTGACAGGCAGGCGGTTCCTCCACTCACGTTCCACACCTGCAACAGACAGGACACAACTCGAACACACAACCGTATATGCACAGCATAGATACCCAGGAAAACACATACGTAGCACCGTGTACGTAACACTCACCCCCTTAAGATTTTTCCCTAAGGCAGCTTTTACGCCCTAGATAAAGTGTCAGCAATGATATTTTCGGAACCCTTTTTGTGCTTTATAACCAAATTATAATTCTGCGCAATCAACGACCAACGCATGAGGCGTTGATTGTGATTATACATTCGGCTCAAAAACACCAAAGGATTATGGTCGGTGTACACAGTAACAGGAAGAACAGATGACCCTACATAAACCTCAAAGAATTGTAACGCCAGAATCAGACCTAAAGCTTCCCTCTCAATGGTAGAATAATTCCGTTGATGTCGATTAAATTTTCGAGAGAAGTAACAAACTGGATGCTCAAAACCATCCTCATTTTCTTGAATAAGAACCGCTCCCATGCATCTACTTCCAATTTAAACGAACGTGTAATATCCGGAGCCGTGAGAACAGGTGTACTAGTCAACAACAGCTTTACGCTGTCAAACGCATGTTGACAAACATCAGTCCAAATGAAAGCACTCGCTGGACTTAACAGACTGGTCAAAGGATGTACTACTGTAGAGAAATTTTACAGAAACTTCTGTAGTAACCAGCCATTCCTAAAAATCGACGCAACTCTCGTCTGGTCGTGGGAGTAGGAAAATCTGCGATGGCAGATACTTTGGCACTAACGGGACGGACTTGACCCTGCCCTACCTCCTTACCCAAGTAAGTGATTGTGGCTTTACCAAATTCACACTTAGTCAAATTAACTGTTAGTGAAGCACCAGCTAACCTTTCAAAAACGGTCCGAAGAACAGTCAAATGTTCAGACCAATTAGAAGAGTAGATCACTAGATCATCCAAATATGCATTACAATTTTGAACTCCTGACAATACAACATTTACAAGGCGCTGAAAAGTTGCTGGGGCGTTTCGCAGCCCGAACGCCATAACACGGTACTGTAGGAAGTTATCCGGAGTAACGAAAGCTGAAATTTCCGCAGCTCGAGCGGTCAATGGCACTTGCCAATACCCTTTCAGTAAATCTAGTTTCGTCACAAATCTAGCAGAACCGAGATTGTCGACGCAATCTTCCATTCTAGGAAGAGGATAACTATCTGGTACGGTCACAGAATTTACTTTTCGGTAATCTGTGCAAAAACGAAATGTACCATCGGACTTTGGGACCAACAAACAAGGAGAACTCCACGGACTGTAGCTAGGTTCAGCTAAATCATTTCTCAACAAGTACTCAACCTCATTTTTCATCACGAAACGTTTGGTCTGGTTTACTCGATAAGCGTGTTGTTTAATAGCACAATCACAAGTCACCTGAATATCATGTTGTATCACCTGGGTTTGAGTTGGCACATCACTGAACAGCATGGAGAATTCTTGAATTAACTTGATAATATCCTGTTGCTGTGATTCAAACAAATTGTCAAGCTTTACTGGCAAGTTTTTAAAAACTTCAGAATTCAAAAGTCTACCATTCATTGACAAATCATTACGAAATGCAACACCATCATCATTCGCTGCGGTGGAGTCAGGTACAGTAATAACGGCAGCGGTTAAAATCTCACCAAGAGCAGCAACAGGCTTTTCTTTTTCCTCCGGTTTCTTAGAAACCTTTCGAGAACAATATAATTTCAACATATTGATGTGACATGTGCGAAACTTTCGTTTACGGTCAGGCGTATGTATCACAAAATCTGTCTCACTCAGTCTCTTTGATACTTTGTACGGTCCAGAGAAACGAGCGGTCAGAACTGAACCAGGCATTGGTAACAGCACTAAAACCTCATCGCCAGGTCGAATTTCACGTACGACAGCTTTCTTATCGAACCGTTTTTTCATGCCCTCCTGAGTAACTGACAATGATTCCCGTGCAAATGAACATGCATTATGCAGTCGTTCTCGAAAACGGCTGACATAATCCAGTACATTTTGTTTTACTAACTTCGTGTCACTCAGCATTCAATCTTTCAACACTTTTAGCGGACCTCGTACTGTATGCCCAAATACCAAGTCTGCAGGACTGAATCCTAAGGATTCTTGAGTTGCCTCCCGAACTGCAAACAAGACTAGTGGTACTCCTTCATCCCACTCTTTACCAGAACTCAGACAGTACTTCCTTAACATTGACTTCAACGTCTGATGAAAACGTTCGATCGCACCCTGACTTTCAGGATGGTACGCGCTCGAAATTCGATGCGTTATACCCAAGGTTTTCAACACTTGTCTAAAAACATTCGAGAGAAAATTCGTTCCCTGATCTGTCTGCACGATTTTTGGCAACCCAAACGTACAGAAAAATTTAAGCAAGGCTTTAATAATGACAGATGCCGTTATTTTTCTCAATGGGATAGCTTCAGGAAAACGTGTCGCAGAACACATAATGGTTAACAGAAATTGATTGCCCGTTTTTGATTTTGGCAAGGGACCAACACAATCCAAAATTACATGCTCGAATGGTTCACAAATGATAGGAATCGGAATTAAGCTGGTGGAATCTTTTGGTTTGGCTTGCCCATCACCTGACATTCGTGACAAGAACGGCAGTACTGAGATACATCTCTCTTCAAGCCAGGCCAGAAGAAATGTTTGAGAATACAATTGTAAGTTTTTGTCACCCCCAAGTGACCTGCAAACTCATGATCATGGGCCAAACTCAACACTTGTTTACGGTAGGCAGTAGGCAAAACAATCTGACAAACGGCGTCCCATTCATTCTCCACATCTGTGTTAGGATGCCACTTCCTCAGCAACAGCCCATTTTCGATCACATATTTAGCCGAATTACTTTTATCGGATTTGGAACTTTCCACAGCAGAAAACAATTAGCTAACGACATCTTCTCTCTGTGCAGTCTTAATCTGTTCATGAGAAATAGGTTCAGCTAACAACTCAGACGCAGCTACATCAGCAGAATGTTTGTCATGTACAACATCTTCAGAACGCATGTGGTCTGACTCAGAATTCGTGTCATTCAACACAGGTGACATAAAAGAATCGGAAAGCACAATGTCATCCCCAATTCTACGTTTTTGAGCATGCATCACTACACTAGCTGCAAATACATCTGGAAAATTATCGGAGATGTCATCAGCAGGAATAAAACAGTCAGGTTTATTAACGACTTCAAGCACAGGCAACACGTTACCTCCTGCCAAATCGTTCCCCAGAATGAATGCAACACCCTTCACAGGAAAAGAGGAACGTACACCCACCTTAACAAAACCTGAGACTAAATCACAGTGTAAATGGATCTGGTGCAACGGTACCTGTACGACACCCATTTCAATCCCTTGTACTAAAATACTTGACCCGCAAAATGTCTGGTCGGATAATGGAAGTGCATCAGAGATTACAAATGACTGGATCGCTCCTGTATCTCGCAAAATTTGTACCTCTTTCTGCTCTTCCGATTTACCATTTACAGAGATTAACCCCTTCATCACGAATGGTTTAAACCCGGCATCAATCTCATCTTTCTTTAAAACAACCTCAGACACAGTCTTCACAAAGTTAACAGGTTTTAACTGTCCTTGCTGACTCTTACGTTTTAACACTAAACAATCAGAAATAAGGTGTCCCACCTTGTGACAATAAAAGCATTCTCGCACCTCTTTATTCTGTGATGAACTACTTTTAGGACGGGCACTCGAATTCTGAACTGAAGATGAACTCACGGTTTTCTCTGGTCGAGTTAAGACAAATACACTCTTGTGCGTTAACACATACTCATCTGCAAGAATCGCAGCTTGTGAGAGTGACATAACCTTTTGCTCATTTAGGTACGTGACTACTCGTTCCGACAAACAATTTTTAAAATCTTCTAAAAGCATTAGCTCCCTCAATGAACTCAAATCCTGCACATTATTCGTAGACAACCATTTATCAAAAAGAATCTCCCTTCTCACGGGCGAATTCCACAAATGTTTGTTGAGCTACCTTTTTATGGTTCCTGAAACGTTGCCGATATGCTTCAGGTACTAATTCATAGGCGCGAAGAACAGCGTTCTTTACTACATCATATTGCAAACTTTCCTCTAACGAGAGCGCTGAACAAACATCCTGTGCTTTACCAACTAAACGGCATTGTAGTAAAAGACACCAAACCTCTTTTGGCCAACGAAGAGCAGCAGCCACACGCTCAAAAGCAGCAAAATACGCATCCACTTCAGATTCTCTGAAGTGAGGCACCAAGGCGATATGTTTACTAACATCAAATGTAGTGGTCGAAATATCACTCACAGAGTTAGCCGAATTAACTGAAGTAACAACAGGGCTAACAGGATTAGGCTGCGCAATTCGGTCAGGGCCAACCTTCGCTGACTCTAACTCGAGCTGTCGCAGTTTTACCTGTGTGTCAGCCTCAATTTCCAGTTTACGGACCTCTAGGCGTAGCTTCATTTCGGCTTGGCGCGCCTCAGCCCGCTCATGCATTTCCATCTGGACTCGGGCTAAACGGACCTTAAGTCGCGCGTCACCCCCAGACTCCGCGGAAAACGGAGACAGTGGGTAGAAGGGCGGCAAGACTGCCTTGGGCTCGGCCTCAACCTCCACCTGGGACATCTCACCTGTTGCCTCCTCCAACTTCCCCACACTGGGCAGGTGCTTTTCCACAGCCGACATGCCAGCCTTCTCTCTGTCCGTATCTGAAGGCAAAAACACTTTTAGTTCGACCAAATGGTCCAAAATCTCACGTTTAATAACACGCTTTAATGACTGCCTCACCACAGGAATGCGATAGTGATCAGCGATTTGCAGCAACTCGTCTTTTCTACAACGCTCAACAGTTTCTAAAGTTGGACTAGTAATAAATGATTGCAAATCAAAAGTACTCATTATTTCTTCCTTCACGATACCAACTTCACAATACACAAACTATTCCGTTGGTTGCAGTTTTTCCCCATACTATACAAAACAACGCACACACACCAATTAACCAGGATACTATTGTATAAAATAAGATCGCATCTCAAAAGAAAGAGATAACGATCACGGACGAGCCCCCAAAATGTTATAAATTATATTTTAAAGTATATTAAAATAGAAAATTGTTATTTTAAACTGCAATAATATTTCACAAAATATTTTTTTTTTCTTCTGTATTTTTGATCAAATAACATAGATACAGCCTCGATGAGCAGAAGAAACTAAAACTTTCTAAAAACTTTTGAGTGGCAGTGGATGTATATATATATATATATATATATATATATATATATATATATATATATATATATATATATATATATATATATTTGTGCTGTCAAATGATTAATCGCGATTAATCGCATCCAAACTAAAAGTTTTTATTTACATAATATATGTGTGTGTATTGTGTATATTTATTATGTATTATATTTGTACAATAATTTCACATTTAATCTTCAAATTAATGAAGAAACAACATAAAGACAGTATATTTTTTATATTTCTTTAATGGCATCTTTTTTTATGACTGAAGGCCAGTATCACTGATACCAATACTACTGATGCCTTTATAACATTGTTATTTTTTCCTAATATTTAACCATTGACTATAGACATTACAGTATAATTGAGAGCTATCAATTTTAATATTTATTAGACTTTAATAAAATAACTTCTAATTTAAGTGAACTGTAAACAATCTTCACATAAACCCATTATAACAAATGTCATATTTAGCTACCTGTGCCCTTCAGCAAGTAGGACATATACAGAAATTGAATAAAGTTATCAAACTCTAAATTCTAAATTAAAGCTGCAGTCCATAATTATTATTTTTTTGCTTGAAAATAATCCGAAATCAATATTTGAGCAAGTACATAACCAGTCAGTGTTCAAAACTATTGCCGTACTTTAGCCGATTCACATCAGTTAGCTTTTAATAATGTTTTCTAATTTGAGTGGTACGGGTAGGTTTTCGTGGGAAATTCGAGCATGACACAGCTTCATTACGTCACGTCTGTAAACATAAAGAAGTTATCCCGGCTACTAGGCTATCTCATGTGAGGATCCTGCAGGTGGCAGAGCGTTTATAGCCTTTTCTCACAGCAGCTAGAATAATTAACTGAATCATTTTGATGGTGGATTGGAATCCAGAAAGTATTGTGTTTATGAAACACATGTGAATGAAATTAAATTATGTTCCAGTTTTAAATGTGTTTCTGATTACAGATAGCCTGGGATTACACAAGATTTGTATTTTAAAGAAGACCAGTTCGAAGGGAGCGTAGCTTGCTTTTTGGGTTAAAATAATTTCTTAATATGAAATTCGAATGGCATGACAATTAGATTAAACTGTACAGAAATTGAAATCTACACGCTATACACACTATAGTCTACTCATAGTGACGCAATGCTGATGCTGATTTGAGAATAAAGTATAACAATAATAATAATTTGCAAGGTTTGATGTGACATGAGCTAACCAATTTTTAGATTAAATCACCATTGGAAGCGCGATTTATTGTAATGCTTTTTTCCTCAGTTGGTCAGAACAAACGTGACTGACTTGTTACTTACTTGTTCAGATGACAATATCTGGTGAAAATTCTTATTTGGGTCATATATTCCAAGACTAATCTCTGATTGCAACGAACAGTAAATATCCACACCAGCGCGGTGACTGACAGCTATACTCCTCAAAACATTAATAATAATAATAATAATACATTTTAATAATAAATTTTATTTAAAGGCGCCTTTCAGAGCAAACAAACAACAACAACAAAAAAAGATTAATTAGATTCATCAAAGCTGCAGCCGTGCCAGAGTACAACCCCAGGCAAGCAAGATAATTCCGCAGGTAACTGCAATTCCAGGTTTTCAAACAGAGATGGCCACAAAGAGGCAAAACTTATGGACTGCAGCTTTAAATATAGATGTATCCTTAAAGCTATAAAGGTTATTGGTTTACTCTTTATTTTTATTTTTTTATTTTGTCCTTTGATGAACAGACATCACAGCAGCTGGCTTAATAGGTTATTTTGGGTGCTTTTTCTTTAAGAGCTGCCGCTGCTGAACATGACGCGATCTCATACATCTTATTCTCTCTCAACTCTCTTTCCATTTTCTGACTCACTTCAGGTCTTAAAGTCTCTATTAATGAGCTGACTAGTTGAATCAAGTGTGTTAGATGAGGGAGACAGTGCTTAGATGCTCTAGGACAGTTTCGAAAACCATTTCAGAGCCATGTTCTTAAATGTGACTCATATGTGTGTGTGTGTGTGTAATATAACCAGTTCTTTATGGTCCTTAAATCTGATTGGCTGATAGCCTTTTTTAGTAATGTGATATTCTAGTTAACAGAACTTCAACCGTTTCACTGTTTGTATCACTCAGCTTGCAGTATTTCTCACAGTGGGGTGTAATGATGCTAAATCTACTATAATTTTATAAATAATACTGTTTTTGTGTCATGGAATGTAGTTTTGAGAGTTTTTTAGGCGAGAATGTAGTTGTTTAGACTTCAAATATGCGGTCTGTGGTCACATCTATTTGAAAGTTTGCCTGAATGTTTTTGGTGATGTGAGCTCTAGGGCGTCAGCGGCTGTTCATTCCAAACTCCAAGTAAGGAATAATTGACGACGGGCCGTTGAATTATTAGAAATATAATGCACACCCAAGTTGGTAATGCGGTCACGACGCGAAGCGGAGTCAATTATTCCGCTTATACTACGGTTGTCACACCTCAAGACATCGAAGGCATTCGTCCAGTATTTCTACTTAAATCTATTGTGAGTAGGATTATTCCTTCCGCATTTCATCCAACGCCTCCGTTGCTAATTCCAAAATGTAATTTTAAACCTAACGGAGGCTTGAGCCGTTGATAACAGACTAATGCAGTTAATACAGTTAATAACTAAGATATGAGAGAGCGAGAGAGAGAGAGAGAGAGAGAGAGATTACCTCAATAGTGTTCTGCAGCAATGTCTCTAGTTATAGTGAAACTTAGTTCCTTTTGTTCACGAACAGCGCCGTTGTTGTTACCTCGCTTGTGAGAAGTCATGTAGTTTTTAAGTTGTTTACTGATAAAATCGTCAGAGTAGCGCTAACAACATTAGCACCATGTATGCTAGTGTGTGTGCAAACTGTAACTGTTATGTGTGTGCGGTCTGTGAGGGAGAGAGAGCGGGAGAGATAGAGTATGTGCTTTCCGTACATAATAAAGCGTAATTTTGTGGCAAAAACATGGACATGATCTGTCGTTTTTATCATATTGTTTACTATATTTATTTATTTGGCCAGTGTCGTTGTGGGTTTTGGTTATTTTGCTGTTGTAAGACCTTTGAAATAACAGAAATAATTTGGCGAAGTGATATGGTCATGTAATGCGGTCAAGAGCTGCCTGGAACTACGTTCGCCGTGCGTTTCCTGAAAATAATTGCAGACCTCAGAACGTTCGTCAGCCAATCAGATTCAAGCATTCAACGGCCCCGTGGTATAATTCCAAATATAGACTACTTTATTCCAAAACTCCTGATAATTTAGTTTGTCTGAATACATGATAAGTGCCAGCTCCACAGCAATGGATTCTTATTATTGCATCCAGTGCACATTAACTTTTATCATTTCCAAGGACTGATCTGAAATAAATATAAACGGCCTCTGTGCATGCCCTTTAAATCTTTTCAGAGTTAGTAAGATTCTCTCTTTTGCCATCAACAGTAATACAACCAGAAGATATAAGCATGGAAGTGAAACCCAAAGGTATAGTAATGTACAGACTTATTTGACTAATTTTATTTATGGATATGAGATTTTCGACATCTGCATAGTAACTGAGTTATGGGGATTCAGCCGCCAATTTTCTGTATTGCAAGGTGCCTCCCGTTATTTTCTCTTTTTGTTGTTCTTGTAATCAATTTTTAGCTAATCCAATTTGGCTTCTCTGGTTCAGTTCACATACTTTAATCTGTTTCTGAGTGTTTCTTCAATTACGGGCACTTTTATGTCCCATGGGTTGATCTTTATTTAAACTAACACATTCCAGCTCTTTACTTTTTGTTATATGAAGGTCACATTAAAACAAGACTTTCAATCTTAAAATCTTAAAATATAAACATATACATTACATTTTTAAAACTATATTTAACAAAATAATAATTCATTCAAATAATTCACATCATGTTTTACATAAATTATGACAGTTGCTATGTAATTTCCAAACCAAAGTCTTTATAACTGGACACTCATTTTGCCAGATTTTTAATCTACATGTCTTAGTGTGGTCACCTTGTTCCCCAGGCTTCTCTTACTCAACTTTTCCCCTTTCTCTCATTAAATAAAATATGTTTTTAGTTGAGTGATGGAGGCAAGGTCAGGCCAGATGTCCTGAGGTTTGTACATCTGATCAGTCCCTTACATCAGCTCTGTGACTCAGAAATCTCCTCAAAGTTCAAGCTGTACCTAAGGCTGCAGAGAGCCATGTTGTCGCCTTGGAGACATTTTTGTCAAAATTGAGATATTCACATATTCTTATTCTGTGACAACTTATTTACATTATGTGATGTTTTTTTAAGTACATTTTAGGACTTTTTATATAGAAAACAAAAAGGTTCTATCTACAAAATCGAACTCCAACTTGGTTCTATAAGGTTCCACCTGTGAATCAGCCAATCAGCACTTCGAATGCACGCAAGAGGACCAATCAACGTTCTTTGTCATGTCGCCGGACTGCTCTGTAACAGCAGGAAAGATTAAACATTAAACAACAACGTGTCTGCAGAATCAATAAGTGCAATTCACCTTTATTCCACAAAGTGGCACTGTTTTTTGCACTGTAAGTGCAATTAGAGATCCATCCGTACTGGATATAAGTCTAGACCCGAATATCTAATGACTGGCGAAATATGCATGCAGTTTAAAGACTTAAAATGTCTCAATTTTTACAACATTAAGCCTTAAATATCAAATAGTCAACAATTTAAATGATGGGGTCTTAATTACAACAATAAACGCTAGCATGTTATCTCGGCCATACTGATCTAAAGAGAAAGCCATTTTCCTTGTGCTGCTTTTTGTGGAATAAAGTCCTGGTCAGAATGATTAGCTGCCTTAACTGTTCCTGCAATAATGTGTTTAATTACCCACTATAATCCTAGCTAAAATTAACATTAGCACTGGACAAAATATTTAGTATCGCCTTTTGTGCCTAACTTAATCAAGAAAAAGATTATTTGTCCTAAAATATGGAATAAATGTGATAAAGAAAGCATTAAATTGACCTTTCTCATACATGTTGACACATTGTTACAAGACTAATTTTATGTTTTAAAACAAATGATAAAAAACTATTGTATTTCTCGAAAATTGTTGCTTCAATTAATGTTTTGCAAGATAGAACCTTATAATTTCAAGCGGAAAATGACTTTTTAGAATTAGAAGCTTCTATCTGCATTTGACCTGTTCCAAAAATCCCCATTTAAAAATTTGAGAGGATTTTGATATTGTACATTTAGAATACATTTAGGGTCTCTATCATTTTCACTCTGTCAAGGCGACGATGTGCTAATTATCTGAAGAACAGGATTAACCTGGTCACAAGGGTACTTCACTGGTGTATTTTTGGTAAATTGTGGTTTTGCTATGCTGTACATACCATACACAAGTCATTTAGCGTATGCCATGTTTTAGACCTATTCCATCTAAATGCTCATATGAGCTTCCACCAGCTCCCATGTGGCTTTTAGCAATCTAGTGATGTTTTTTTTTTTTTTGTCATTTCACATTAACTCAGAAGAGATGACAGGTGCTTTGAAAAGCATCACATCCTTGAGAACTGCTGGGCTTGCTCATGAACCCCTATTTTTCTGCAGAGCTCTGAAAAGGAAATTCTCTTAGCACTAATGGATTTACTTATGTAGTACACAAAAGTCTGGGGCGTAATATGATTTTGTTGGGGTCATCACAATGAAGGAAAAGAAAAATGCTGCCAGATCTTTTCGAAAACATCTCTGCATATACTAGTAAATGCTAAAAGCTCTGAGGTCTTGTATGCAAGGAGTTTATAAAAATATCCACGTTTTTCCTGCATTAATCTGATAAAGAATGTCTGCATCTACAGGTCTCACTTCATCCAACAGTCATATATAATCTATTATGCATGACACAATCATGTGATGTAATCAATATATTGAAAGTGAATGAAGACTGGATCTGTCAAGCTCCAAAAGAGAAAGACCATAAAGGACAAAAAACATTAGAAGCAGAAAATTCCAGCTTTTCTGAAGCCTGAAACAGACATTTTAGTCTATATTCTTCCCCTCAAGTGGGTTGTCACCCAGAAATGAATATTTGCTAAAAATATATTCAACCCTAGGCCATCAAAGATATACATAAAATGAGTTTATTATTATTATTATTATTATAAATTTAGCATTACATGCTCACTAATGGATCCTCTGCAGTGAATGGGTGCCGTCAGAATGGGAAACATCTGATAAAAACATCACAATAATCCATAAATAATCCACATGACTCCAGTCCATCAGTTAACATTTTGTGAAGTAAAAAGCTGTTCTTTGTTTATTTGCAATAAACAAATCAATCATTAGGGTGTTTTAAATTTAAACCATTGCTTGTGACCAAAATAAGAGTCCATAATAGCAATGCTTCCCTTCAGTGAAAAATCCATTCTCTGTTGTCAAAATCAAAATCCACTAGCACATTTGTTTTGGACTGTTTTCAAATGGTACTTAATCTGTGCATGTTTCTCTCCTGATTCAGACGAGACTATTTAAGCAATATTATAGACAGAGTTAAATTATTTGAGTGTTTATTTATTACAAACATGGAGCTTTTAACTTCACAAGACATTAACTGAAGGACTGGAAGCGTATGGATTACTTGTGGATTACTGTGATGTTTTTATCAGCAGTTTGAACTCTCATTCTGACGGCACCCATTCACTGCAGAGGATCCATTGGTGAGCAAGTGATGTAATACTGAATTTCTCCAAACTGCATGGATGTATCATGTTTATTCATGGACAGCGTGTCAAGAAATCTTTCAATTCTTCTGTTTGGCACAGTGGCTTTTGGAAGGGTGATTTACTTTAAATAAATGTCGATGTCAAAGCTTTTGCTATTTCACGTCTCCTTCCCCCATCAGTCTGGAAGTGGAAGTGGAAAACAGGATAAGTCAGAAAGTGTTGTGAGCGGCGGGTGACCGGGCAGCTCTACTGTCTTAATTGAGAGGAACAGCGGGGCTCTCCTAAAGCAGAGTCAGGAGAGGACAAGGGAAAGACAGTTAGAGACTGACACATGAATGACAGAATCGTGAGTGCAAAGAGCCATTCATTAAGCCTACCTAAGGCTTGATGAGACAGAAGTGGCTGCGCAGATGTGCTGGTTTGCCAACTGTTCACAGTCCCTAGCATAATCTTTAATCATTAAAAAGATAGAAACTTTCTTTGTTGTCAACCAGACAATGATAAATAAAATCTAATAGTTAACAGTAGGGGGAGCAGGGGTAATTGTAGTCTCCTGTCGTGACTTATTTCAAATGGCCAACCACAGTTCTTTCTTTTTGGAGGTTTACAGGCAGTGTTTTTTTGAAAAAGAATTATGGACTGACCTGACTGCCATTTGCATAATGGCAGTCTCCATGAACAGTTGTACAGAAAACAGCAGGAAAATGACAGAAAATGCATATAGGCATATATAATTTTTGACAGTCCAAAAATACAGACTATTTCACATACATCTGAAAAAAGTACACCGTTCAAAAGTTTTGGGTCTGTGAGTTTTTAAAAAAAATGTTTTTGAAAGAAATCTTTTTTGCATTTATTTGATCAAAAATACAGTAAAAACAGTAATATTGTGGAATAAAATAACTTTACTATATAAATATATTTTAAAATGTAATTTATTTCTGCAATGACATTACTCCAGTCTTCGGTATCACATTATTAAGTATTATCATGTTGAAAATCTTTTGAACACTGAAGTCTTTTGTAAACTTTTTACTTTTAATCTCTTCACTGTGACTTTACTGTGACTGTCACTTTACTTTGCTGTCAATAATAATTTGCGGTGGTGTACATATACATAAATTCACAAAAACAGAACTTTTTAATTTACTGTTACATTTATCACATACCATCACAGAATAATACAGAAAGGGTGTAAATAATACAGAAGGGTGTAACTACCTACACAAATCTATGCAACCATAGATATGTATACACTCTTAAAAATAAAGGAGCTTAAAAGCACCTTTATTTTTAAGAGTGTAGGTAGTTGCCAACATTCGACTGGCCGCGTCCGCCATCTTGGAATGGTCAATGTGTCGTCACTCACAGTCTTTCAGTGAGAATGTGTTGGTTTGTTTTAAATATGTATTAACTCAATAGTACAGGCTTTGACTAAGTATAGTGGCCCAGAAACAGCCACTAATAAGGCAGATGCTATCTACCTATACATATTCATGGTAAAAACACACATTATTATTAATTTAATTGTATCTGACTTAAGATCTAATTTTAATCGATTGATAATATCAAAGATGTAGATTAACTCTTTGTTTTAATAATCAATGAATTGATTAATAAAACAACAAAATCCTGAAAAATAAATTCACATAAACATTTACATAACAGTATTAACCTTTTCAAAAACATTGACAAAAGCACAGAAGTTCATTGTGCCAAGACCATTGATTCAGATTATTGATTAGGATCATTGGTAGCACAACATATAAATAATATATTTCAACAATCTTACTTCTTCCGACTGAATTCATTTTCTACCTGTGCATGATTTTATTTAGTATTACTAGAACAATTTATTCTTTGTTCCTTGTATTGAACAATTCAAATGTCCATTGATTTTAAACAATGAAACAGTATAATACGCAGCAGCACTGAATGCAATGCTCAAAGGCGCACAGATCTAGCTTGAATATGGATTGAGGTATCAGTGCCATGTCTCCCAGTGGAAGAACATTGCTTTTTTGTGACAAAAAGCATATTCTGCAGTACCAATGTATTCTTCACATTCATTATTCTTCAACTTCTGTGTATTTAATGGCCACTATGCTTTCATACGCAAATCATCAGTCTCTTTTTGGGTAGAAGTGACTATAATGACTAGATAGTTGTGATACCCACAAGGGAACTGAGCAACAACAGAAGACTATGACACATGTCCCAGACTCACAAAAAGGGGTAAAAAAAAAAAAAAAAAAGGGCTTTTAAGAGGGACAAAACTGAATCATGCCCAAATTGATTACATAAAAGCTTGGGAGGAAAGTCTGAGAGAGTTGTTTTTTTTCGTATACCATATCTTTCCATTGATTTTTGCCTACATCATGTTGTCAGAATGGGGCAGGAGCATTTAATCTTTCCCATTACAGATAACTGCCTCAGTTTTTAAGACCCCTTTCATATACACATGGATTCAGTCATGTATGTCCTCAGATAAGGCAATAAACTTCCCTTGATCCATTTAGTTCCATTAGTCACTTGCTAGTGAGCTACTGGACAAAGATGCCCTCTAAAAAAGCAGATAGCATGTCCATCTCATGACACTATCGGGTAATATGGAAGGATAATAGATGTGTTTGTATTTGTTTTCAGCTGAAGATTAAAGTGCGAATGCTAGTGTAATGTGGGGTTTGGGTTTTGTTTTTGGGTTCATGTTTTCATGTCTTTTACTTTGAAGTTTAGTCACGGTTTGTCCATGCCAAGTCAAGTCTGTTCTCACTACGCTCGCCGCTCAGTGGACTGAATCTTTACAGAATACACGACCATAAAAATGAACCCAGCAGTTGTTCGTCTCCTCCACCTTTGTCAAGGTGATCAGGTATTGAGGAATATGTTCAGGACTTTTGTGGACTGTGCCATTTGGTGGCTTTTAATGATGTGGCCCTTAAGGACATTTTTCGAGTGGGTTTAAATTAACCCATTCATTCTCAGTTGCCTGGGGGAAAGATTCATTGGTCACTAGAGCGATATATTGACTATGCTTTGTTGCTGGCTGGTTCACCTCTTACTGTGGGAGTTGCGGATGAGGAGCCCCGCAATTTTGCTGTACCTGCACCAGAGCATTTTCACGTCCTGACCTTCATGTTAGGAGTTGTTCACGTCATGCCACTCCAGGACCTACTCACATGCCAATTAAGTCAAAGTTTACTCATGTCTTGTCTACTAAGTCAAAGCCTGATCACATCATGTCTGCCAAGCCAGAGTCTGCTAACGTAATGTCTGCTACTCCAGGGCCTGCTCACGTCAAGCTGGCCACTCAAGAAATTCTTCACAACATGGCCACCATTCAAGAGCTTCGTTGCAAGATGGCCGCCACTGAAGAGTCTCTTCGGAAAATGACCGCCGTTCTAGTCTCTCGTCACGTGACAGCTGATCTTCCAGAGCCTCGTCAGGTCTCAGCTGATCTTCCTGATGGCTGCCACGCCTGATTCCCCGGCCAAGATGGCTGCCACGCCTGATTCCCCGGCCAAGATGGCCGCCACGCCTGATTCCCCGGCCAAGATGGCCGCCACGCCTGATTCCCTGGCCAAGATGGCCGCCACGCCTGATTCCCCGGCCAAGATGCCCGCCACACCTGAGCCTTGCCACGCCACGACCATCACGTCAGAGCCTCGTCACGCCACGGCTGCCAAGTAAATTTGCCCTAAGGATTTTTTTGGGGGGCGCTATAGTACCCAAGCTCCTGCAGATGCGGAGCTTGGGCCAAGACTGATTGCCAGTGTGATGGACCCACCACTGATGTTGGTGCGAGCAGCTGGCATCCCCAGGGCCTCAGCACTGGCTGTCACAGAGACTGTTCCCCTGACCTCAGTGCTTCCTGTTATGGTCGGTCGCCATTTTGAGCGTGTGGGCTGCACACTGTGCTCCAGAGGCCTCTTCTGTCCACGAGTCTGCCTCAGAGGACATGAATCTCTCCTGACCATGAATCCACTCCAGTGCCTCCAGAGGTGGTGGCTTCCGCTGCAGAACCTCCCGGGGTGGTGGCGCCCACTTTTGAACTCTCTGTCTGCCCTGTTACAGCCAAGGAGGCTGTTTATGAACTCTCCGCCTGCCATATCGCAGCCACGGAGGCCATTCATGAATTCACTGACTGCCTTGTCACAGCTATGGAGGCCGCTCATGAACTCAATGTCTCTCCTGTCACGGCCACGGAGGCCGTTCATGAACTCACTGTCTGTCCTGTCACGGTCATGGAGGACATTTATGAACTCATTGACTGTCTTGTCACGGCCACGGAGGCCATTCATGAACTCACAGTCTGTTCTGTCATGGCCAAGGAGGCCGTCCATGAACTCCTAGTCTGTCCAGCTACAGCCATGGAGGCTGTCCATGAACTCTTTGCCTGTCCTGTCACTGCCAAGGGGTCCACCCTTCAACTCTCTGCTTGTCCTGTCTACTGCCGGTAGAGGCTGTTGTTAACCTCTCTATGCTCTGTGTTCCAGTCCTGCCTGATCTGCCGTGGTGGTTCCCTGCTCTGCTTGCTCCGCCATGGCTTGATGCTCCTCTGGATCTGACATGGCGGACTTCTACTTCACGGGTTCACTGTCTGCCTCTGTTCCATGGCCCAGGTCCGCCATCGTTTCACAGTCTGTCACTGCTCCATGGCCCTGGCCTTCCACTGCTCCACAGTCTAGACCTGCCTTTGCCCCATATTCCAGGTCCACCATTGTTCCACAGTCCCGATCCACTGCCATGCCATGGTCCAGGTCCTGTTCCCTTGCATGGGCCTGGCCCTCCATGCCTCCCCCAGTTCCACCTCCGCTCCACCACCCTCCTGGACTTTGTGGGTTTTGTTTGTGTTGGGTGTTTTGTTAGGGCGTCTGGAGCCGCCCTTAGAGGGGGATATGTAATGTGGGGATTGGGTTTTGTTTTTGGGTTCATGTTTTCATGTCTTTTATTTTGAAGTTTAGTCAAGGTTCCTGTTTGTTTCATGCTTCCCTTGCCCTCATGTCTTCATGCTATTGGTTCCTCTGTTCATTGTGTCATGTTCTGATTGGTTGTCCAGGTCATGTGTCTTGTTTCCCATTGGTTGGTTCTTGTCATGTGACCCTCTTTGTTCGCTTAAGTAACCCAATTGGTTCCATTGTCTCTTGTCATGTATTGATGTTGTAACCTGCTGTCGGTGAGTCTAGTTTGGCCATGCCAAGTCAAGTCTGTTCAAGTCAAGTCTCAGATTATGCTTGTATTTTGGATCACGTTTGTAAATAAACTGCACTTGGGTTCTCACTACGCTCGCCGTTCAGTGGACTGAATCGTTACAGCTAGGCTCAGATTTAAGAGAGTAAGGGATTGATGTTTCTTTAATTATCCAAAAAAAGTTACATCTTCTCTACAACAATATAGCAATTTTAAATATAAATGTTTTTTAGAAGAATGGAGTGATATTTAATACATATTTAAATTCTGACAAATACAGTCTATTATCATGTCAGTTATTGGACCTTTTTTTTTTTTTACTGGCATTAGTGAATAGATGTATCCAATATTGGATATTTATTATTTATTTATTATGCCCGTTATTTATTTATTATGCATGCTCATTTCCACTATTTTTACATTTAGATTGCCTTTCTAAAATTAATATTTATTAATGCATAAATAAATATATTATTTATTATATGAATGTGATTAGAATATCTTAAAATTATCATCCATTTTATTATATTAAACACTATAATGTTGTGAAGCAAATTTATTTTTATTTTGAAGTAATCTCAATCTCAATGCAAGTGCATGCATTAGCACATTAATCAATACTTTCTTAAATATATTTTTTATAAAGAACAATAGAGTAATTTGCAAAATGCATAGATTCTGATAAATATACACACACTATATATCCAACACTTGATAAAAATGTACACTATTTTTATTACATTTGCTTTTATCTAACACTTAATAATAATAATAACAACACATTATTAACAGTTAATAATGCTAATAATTTAATAATACTATTCAATGTTATATTATATAAACGTAATTAGAATATCTAAAAATTAATATCCATTATTATATATCGTACATTATAATGTTAAGAAGCAAACTCATTGAAAATAATTTTTCAGTAATTCAAATAATAGATTTTTTTGTATGATCTTTACATTTGCCATTTTCAAAATGTCATATTCAATATCTTCCAATAAACTCTAAAACTCTAGTACCAATATACTGTGCATCCCTAACCTAAAAATTGTTGAATTTCTCCAGAGCTGCAGGAAAATGATGCAATGATAGCGCTGACTGACTGATGGCACCACAGAAACCGTCCTTTCCTAATGGCAGAAAAATATCCTAAAGGCAGAAAAAAATGATGTCTATTTCACACTTTTAAGAGTCTTTCAAAAAATTCAGGCACTGGTAAAATATAAACTGCAATATACTAAAATATTTGTGATTTGTGTGTTGCTTGAAAAACATTTCAGTCAAAACACATTGATATTTCTGAATGGCCATAAAATATGTTTTTTTGCAGCCATCTGGTGCAACAGGGGTTAAACTGGACCATGCTAACCAGTCAAACCTCGCCCTAGTGTCACCTAAACAGACACTGAGATCACAAACTGAGTGGGAACAGATAAAAAGTGTTAGACTAGCTCAGGTGGCTCAAATTAATGCAATACGGCGAGGATAAAGCAGATTCACTAGTCTGGAAACCCCAGTGAAGCCCTCTGTTATCGAGCACAAAAGGACCAGAGCACAATAAACTGGGTCCCACAGACCAAGGTGTGTCGGTAAATTAAATGAGCTTGGACTAATTAAATGTGCCATATGCTCCTGTGCTTCTAAAATGGCATATGCTCTGGGAAACACTTGTCTGTGAGAATGGAACACATAACTGTGCGCACTGGCATATTGGAGGATTTTGATGTGCATCTGGTTTTAACTGGGTTTGGGGGAGAAAAACCAAGGAACTGTGATGTTGGATGAGCCCTAAGCCATTGAAGCTCTATTGGGAACTGATCACATGTTGAGTTTACGGCTTACATCAGAGATCTGTTTTAGATGACACTCATGCATCACATGCTGAAAGAAACAATGAAAACGAATGTAACAGATTGATCTTAACATGACATGCATTCAATGCTAAAAGTAAAAGCTGAGTGAATAGAAATCTAGATCACTTGAGATTTTTGCGAAAATGTCCCTCCAAGTAAAGCTCACTCTTTCTTGCCTTTCAACATAGGCTAATTAAACACCACTGCCTCAGAAGCTCCACATGAACATCAATTGTGCCTTTGTTGTCAGTCTGTCCTCACAAACTAACTGCATTGAAGCTCTGGTAGTCTAGTCGATTGTGTTACCATGTACAAAAGCTATGGGCTTCTCAATCAATATAGCTCAGATGCATCAGATGGGATTATCAGTGTTGGGACTTGCTTTGAGCCAGTCTAGAGTAAACCCTAATTAATGGCTGGCTTTTAAACAAAGCTCTTTTGAATGATGATCAGATACAGAGGATATTATGATTAATGCACAGCAAAATGAACTGATTTATAGTTATTTTTATAGCAGGGCTACAAACTCATTTGATTAGGTTGTAAACTTAATTATAGTTCAGGTGCACAATTAGCATTAAAGTTTATCATGGTTTGAGAAAATGAATCAGAGAAAAGCTATATGTGATGCTGGAAGCTATGACTAATGAAATGAAGTCTAAAGCAGATGGAGTATAAATATTCAGCAGAATCTGTCTGAAAATGGACAGATATTCAAATTATCTAATTAGCCATAGATCAAAACAAACATAGTTTCTTCTAAATCTCTGTTACTGCCTTCAGCTTGATATATTTTACTGAATATGCTTATATGCAGCTTTGGTACACAAGCAAACTCTCCTCAGAGAACTGTTACCTATATCACTTTAGCCTTTATCATATCAGCACTCTTGAAATGCCTCTCGGCCAATCAAATTTGAATAACTAACTGTAAGTCCAATGGCAGATCATCTCAGATATAAACAAACACCGAAGTTCTTAGAAAAATGACCCCATACTCAATCTGGTAATCATTGTGAACCAATCGAGCAGTGTACTTGGACTGTGAAGGATTACTGGCCTATTTTTGCCACAAAGCTGGTCCATATCTTTATATCTGTCTGAATCATATGTCATAACCTCCACAAAACAGACTGCAGAGATAGGAATCATTCAAAATTTATCATAACAGAGCTCTCTGATTATATTTACAGAATTCAATTATTCTGACACAGACAGATGGACTGCTTGTCCAGGAGAGGCCTGTCATTTGTTACCGTCAACAGTTGTGTCAGGCTGAAGGGCTTCTGGAGCTCAACTTCTGTGGTTGCAAACAAAAGAACAAAAAGTTCTTTCAAATTGTACTAATCAAATTGCTAACTGATGCAGTGTACTTAAATAATATATAAGATCATATTTACTGTAGTTATGTGAATCTGCCATACCCTATGATGACTAATTGTTCATGATAATTAATGTTGCAAATGTATTATTCACTGGATCTCAACTGGAGGAGTGCCAAAAATGGGTTGCAGATCTTTTCTAATTCCATTAATAAAATGCTATAAAGAATGTAATCATGCATAGTTAGTATAGCAAAATAAATGTATAAACATTTCAAAGGGAAGAGGAATATGCTTCCAAAACCTTAAAAACCAATACTGATCTGACACTATCGGATGAAAACACAAAAAGTTGAGGCTGGATAATGACACTATTGTGTTCTGTACACTAAGAAAAATCTATAGAAAAATGGAAAATGTACTGGTCATTCTAAGCCAGGTCATTATCTGTTAAGTCTACCCTAAAGTTTAACCCTAAAACACAACATACAATGCAATGCGTAATTCAAATACAAGAGCCTGTGATAAATCAAAACATTATATTGGGCTTTATTATTAAGTTGTTTTATAATTGATGAACCGCGACATTGACACTTATTGAACAGAATTGAATAAACAATGAATCAGAATTGAGCAGAATAATGACACTAGTCTGTAAAGCTGCTTTAGCTGAAGTTGTTTTATAAAAAGTTGTTTTAAAATCTGTGTGTCCATTGCCTCAAACCCTTGTGTAACAAATTAGGCAGATGCCAACATGAGCAGGCTGTGATCTTAGCCTCAAGATCTAACCCCCAAGTCTTTAACAACATTAAAATGAGCACTATTTAGTATTATTAATACATTTCAGTGTTCAATTTTAATGTCACTTTTGTTTACTGTATTAGGGTACATTTACATGGCAACGATGTGCTAAAAACGGATTTATTTTTTTTCGTTTTTCATGTGCATACAGCAACGTAGTCAAAACGATCCCCGTTCACATGTATTGTGAAAACGACTTGAAACACTATAGCTGGCCAAGCCAGTTGCTGGTAATGTCAAATTCTAAAGAAACATGCATGCGCATGATGGCGAAGTTTTCACAAACTCACGTTTTTGTATTTTACTCCGAGACGATAACGGTATAATTTTCACCCGTTTCCAGGCACCCAATACACTGTTTCAGTTGAAAAGGGTATTGTGTAAATGCCCCCCACCTTATTCTTCTTAAAATGAGTTTATAAATCAACAACCACAATTTTTTTACTCAGTTATAAATGCAAGCGTAGTGCACAATTTACTGTAGCTCAACACTCAACAGCATTTGAGCACAGACACTTTACTGGCTCGCCTTCCAGCTCATCAGAGGTCAACACCATTTAATAGATGCAGCTAATAGCAGGTGCTTGAGGACACCAAACAATATACGTTCTCATAAAAAAAAAAATTCCATTGGGCTTGATTTATAAATTATTAGTGAAATTTACTGTCCTCTAAAAGGCTCAGGAAAAATTCTAGCTTGACAGTTTCATCACCATCGCTATAGATATTACCGTAAACCCGTTTATCTTTGTGTTTAGCTGCAAGCAAGTCCTGGAGAGAGACATTCATTAGTATTTCCATCTCAAGGGCAGAAGGTTGGAAACGAGAAATATGCAACATGGAAGACAAAGACTGCATTTAAAATGCATATATGCTTAATTTCAAAAGACTTTGAAAACTCCAGTTTCATGGGGTCCTTTAACCATAAAACATGTCCTATATAATCATTCCAGTATTTCACATCACCCATCACTCCCCCAGAGACACATTTCAGTCCGATAGTTTTCCTTTCTCCCGTGTGTATATCATCTGAGCTAACAGACACAAGGTAAATATGGACGAAAGTCTTCTTTGAGTGAAGTTGTGTGTTGACGTAGAGGCTGAATTATGGATGAGTTCACTCAAAAGATGAGTGCTGTATGGAATTCATTGTGGTTTTGCTGACAGTTCTGGTGCACCTTGATCCAGTGGGAGAGCGCGAGAGAGAAAGAGAGAACATTTGGGGAGAGAAGTACTGTAAATCCTCTCTCCTTCATCATACAATAGTCACTGCGATATAGTGCAAACCCTTCACTACCCCGTCCAATCGTTTCATCCCCTGTGGTGCATATGTTTGGTGGATAAAATAATCTGATAATGCAGTGGAATAAATAACACACACAATCTAATGTGATCTCCTCCCACTACATACCAGCCTTTGGGATCCTGCCCTTTCTCCAAATTCATCTTCATACGCAGTCGAAGTTCATACTTTGGCTTGTGTGATAAGTTGCAATTTAGAAAATGTATAGTGTGAATTTACAGTAGGGTATATTCCTTGATAGTAGTTATCTACCTTCACTTTTGGCAAATACTGTATAGTATTGCAATAATAATCTGTATTAAAAAATGTATTTAGTTACCACTTGTAGTACACTTGAACCCACTTGTGTCTGATGGATTAACTGTACTACTTAAGCGGTAACTAAATTCATTTTTTAATCAGAGAAAGCATGTTCATATTCATGCTGTGCCAAAATAGCACATTCGAGTACACTTAGATTATCTTAAGAAGTACTCAAGAATAATTTTTATTATATTAAGTACAAAAATTAGTGCGTGAAAATAGAGCACTGTAAGTACATTATGGAAGTGCACTTCTTTTTCACCTGCAGTGTGTATTTCCACCTGTCATCAAAATAGACGCTAACAAACAAAGCTAGGTTCTCCAGATAAGATAACCATAGTAACAGTACGCTGCAATTCAATTTTCATTGACAGTAGCATGATCAAGCATGACAAGTGCTTTCATTATGTATATATCACAGATCTATCATAAAAACATAAGTGTTTTGTCTGTAAAATGAAGTTTTAGGTGTGCTAAGGCCGCCACATAAAAATGTGTGTTGCACATGTGCTTGCTGAAAATGACATTTAATAATTTTGCAGTAATTTCTTTACAATAAATTATAAAAAATTAAAGTAGGTTATTTGTTTGTTTGTTTTGATATTGCTATTTTTGTCACTTTACGTTACTTTCTTTGTAATGTTGATGAGTTTTTTAAATCTAAAATCATCATTGTTGAGTTACATCTGTCAAGTGTTGAGATATTTGCATTCCTGGTTGACAATACATACTAAAAGTTACACTAAAACTACTCAGCTCACCACACGACAATAGCATTGCAAACACCTCAGCAACTCTTAATTATTTATAAAAGATTATACTGTTTCTGTAACATATCTTATAATAGTCCCATATTGTAAATTGCAAGTTAGCCTTTAAACAGAGCTGATTTTCTCCATGTAATACAGTGGAACCATCTGCTGGGAGTCAGTTAATTAAAAGTAAATACAACTTCCCAGCCAGAAGGGAACACTAGTCATCATAATGGTGACTTCAAACGAAACTCTTCACAGTATTATCCCACAATGCAGCATAATATTTGATTATTTTTATAGCCTTACAGTAAAACTCTGAATACAATATTTTATTGCAAGAAATCTACTGGCAATATAAAATCCAGGCTATTTTTACAGTGTTGTTCTGTACAAAACAACATCAACAAAGAAACCCAAGAATATCCAAACAACAAGAAGTGTGAAAAAAAGGTAATATTGGAAACAGATTGACTGGTATGCTGTCAGAACGCATTGTCTCACTGCATGCTGCGGTTCACAATCATATGACGCTTGCAGCATAGCTATTTTTGACACAAAGTTCATGGTATAATGGTCAATATGAAGCATGAGTAACTGCTTAACCATGCCATTTACTGTAACAAATGCACATTACTGCTTTTAAGCTACCAATACACTGACAGACAAAGTGAAACTCACTTACTAACTAGCTAGCGTATCTGCACTTTGGAGAATATTATGGTTTGTAAAGTTGACTTGTAGGCAATCATCTTTCATGAAGGAAAAATTGTCTTGAAATGCCTGGAATGTGAATTTTAGAGAAAATAAAGTGTGGGAGGAGTGAAAGTGAGGGTGCCGGGTTTGCTGAAAAACACTGACAGAACAGATGCTAAGTTTGCATAGTCGTGTATGCGCATGCAAACTCACACATGTGCACATACATACACCTACACACCCCTTTACCACTCAGTCCTGTTCTCAAGCTGCATTTCTTCCATTCCTGCACTCAGATTCTCTCCTTTTTTAGCAGTAAAACATCATGCACTCCTCCTATGGCCCTGGGCCCACTAGAGACTATAAAAAGATACAGGCTCATGAAATATAGAGTGTGTTCGGGATTCAATTTTATGGTGCCTATTACTGCAAATTGTAATATGGCTAATTACTCCTCGCCGTGTAGGATTGCTTCAGCAATTGTCTCATGCCCCCATCAGACGAAATTTCAAGCAAATGGCACCTGAGGGGCGTCAATTGAGCATTTCATTATTTTAATTATGTAGACTTATGATTTACCTTCACAGACGGAGAGAACAAGGCAATTTGAAAGTCTTTCGTTAGGCTATGCTTTCCTCATGGGTACTGAATCCATTTGTACAGCTTTCCAGATGTACCGATTTGTTCTAAAAAGGAGGCAAGCGAGATAGATAACAAATAATTTTTCTCAAAGCTACAGAGAAATGATCTGAAGATTATGTCTTGGCCGTTCATAAATTACACATATTTTTATTTGTACCCTACTTGTATATTATTGCCTGCACAGTACTTGTCAAATCCGTCTTTGTGAATCACAGTGTTAAACACAGTTAGCTTGGAGAGTGATTCATCTTAAGTTTTACTGCGGATATTGAAAATCTGAGAGTGAGATGGATTTTCAGACTGCTATGATGGAGGGAGCAGAAAATATTGGATTTATTTCTAAAAATTTTAGGATCCGTTTATGCTTCATCGTTTATTTCAATAAAACATGGTTGCCATGTATTTATGTATTTGAAGACTGCACAGTTTGGTCCAAAAGCCTTGAACCACATTGACATTTTTTTTCTTTGAAACTGGAAATAAACTAAAAAGTAGAATTTTAATTAATTTAAAACAAAGAAGAAGAAATATTGTCAATCTAATGAGCAAATACAGAGAGTTAAATGCAGTAAAATGTATTCAAAATGCTATGCTGAGAATATGCAATGTAAAATTTTTTATTAAATTAGAAAAAGTACAGACTATAAACATTTTCCTTGTTGGTCTCACATCTTTGGACCTGACTTGATGTGTCAGGAAAACTGACGATTTTTGACAGATGGCTTTGGCATTGGCATAATAGCAAAAATAATTTAAATGAGGATTAATATTTAAGAGTTGTACACATTCTATAAACTATTAAATCACATGCTAGCAGCCTTAGTAATTCTCTATGTAAAAGAAAATGTAAATATAGTAACTTATATTTTGAGCAGTGACAGTAGACTTGTAAATACTGTTTATTTTATACCTCTATAATATTTGCTACATCCAGTTCTCATGTTCACGATTTCTGCAGCAGACTCATTTTCCTTTCCCACAAGTCTGTGCCTGACCTTTTTGTGATAATTTTCTAAGAAAAAAGGGGTCATTTGTAGAGAGCAGGTTGATTTTTTTTCCTCTTTTGTTTCTCTCTTGGCAACCAAACATATGCTAGACTCTTGACCTGTGGCCACTTCACTTCCATCTCTTCATGCTAATACATTACTCACATGTACAAAAGCACACTGTACACACCCACACATTGTGGATTTGCTCTGAACAGCGGTTAACGCCATCCTCGGAGGTCTAAATTTGTCAGCGGGGTTAAGAGGGACAGAGGGGGCTGATATTGGCTATGAAGAGATGGGCGATTAACTGTGCGGCTGACTCAGGCGGCTGGTGTCTTTGTATGTCAGGGTGCGATGGAAAAGCCAATGAAACAGTTCTCAGAGGGTGTCATAAACTCTGCTTTATTGCCGGTTTGTGTTGCCTTTGCAGATTAAGTTCAAAGAGAGATGGCTTCTCTTCTCCCTCCATCTTAAATCCCGTTTCTATTGAGTTTCTTCTATGGATATATTCTCAGGGCCTCTGAGAAATAACCCTGCAGTCAGCAGCTGCAGGGCAGAGAGTGATTGTAAATGAGGGAGGATTACTCCCTCAGGGTGCTTTTAACCCCTAGGATTCTGGGTAGAAAGTATGTCCTGGCATAGAACCCAGTGGTTACATTTACTTGGGCTTTCTTTAGAAGATAGCGACTCATATCGCAGTATCCGTGTGGTAAGGCGTTTTTGCAACCATTTCCTCATGCCTCTCTTGGGCCAGACTTGTTTTTTCTTTATCCAAAACTGGAATTAATAACACTGGGCAATAATATTGCACTGTCATGAAACGAGAAAATCTCATATTTTTTCCTGCCACTTTTATAAGTAGACTATAACACTGGGGAGTAACCAACTAAAAATAGCGAGTAATAGCTAATTAGCTGCATTCAGTACCGTGAGGCTGATTTCGCTGCATTCAAAACAGTGTATCTGAAAAGCAGCTCGTCTTACAAATCACCACAATGCTGTTTAATCGTGTTGTAATGAACCCAAAGCTTCAGAACCGAGCGAGCTGAGTTTAGTGAAAAAAATAAACCCACCTGGGCTGTGCTTGTGCTCCGTATTCAGTCGTATTTAACGCTAGGGAGTCCGATTCATTTGTGTGAATCAGTTCATTTGAACCGTTGCGTGTAAATGAACGATTCACTAATTTTAACTAGCGCAAAATCCCCTATATTCGCAGTATTCTCAGAATTATATTAAATGCAGCTTTTACCATATATCTTTGCAAAATGAATGATATTTCTGATGATTTTGTATTTATGTGCTATGGAAATAGCCTACTCTGTAGCCTATTCATCAACCCAATGTTTATCATCCATTAAATACGTTAATGTCAGGTATCCTTGCCTTTGAAAACAAAAAGAACTGACAAAAAGGGCCATGTCCTTTGGTAATCACTTTTTAAGCTAAAGCTGGACTGCTGACATTGAGAAGATGATCAGCACTTCACCAAACGTACAAGCCTCAGCAGAACACCACAAATGTCAAGTATTAAAAGAAAGTGGAAAACTGATGAGAATAGCAGGCCATAGAGAATACCATACAGCAGCAACAAACACCTACATCAAAACTAGTGCTTCAGATTCATTTCCATTTGCCACCAGTCCTGCTTAAATATTAATAACACAGGTCAGTGTGTTCATGTGTATTACAGAAAGCTTACATACAGACAAATAAGCACTCAGAGAATATCATTAATACTGCTAATACACCAGTTGCACAGTGTCCCACATAATTCTGCACCTTTTTCCATAAATAAATAATTTTCCATAAATAACTAATTAAATGAAACAAACATATTATGTCATTGTGAACCACCAATTCCAAAGGAATGAAACAATAGGAAAAGGAATAATTTAGTCCAACATAATGTTTTCCTCTTTTCTCTGCATATTTATTAATTGGCAGTGTGGCTGAAGATTTGCATTTAATCATCATATACCTGAGATGAGGAACTGTTGTTTACACAGCGTATTTCCAATATGTAAAAGTGTTGGAATGTGTCACATAGAAATAATAAATTGATTAAAGGAACTAGCAGAATGGCATGAACAACAACACAAATTTACAAAGACATCCTGAAATCCAAGATTATTTTAAGGCTAAACACTTGCACAATTTAATATTCCCAAACCTCATAATCTCTGCATTTCTATGCAACATATGTACGCAATGAAATTACATTTTCATGACATATTGGCAGATATTTGAGCTCAGACTTCCAAAATGTGATGTGTTCATGGGTTTAGTAATTTAATCCATGATATGAACTAAAACAGTAATTAGCAGGGCCACATTAACCCAAGGGATCACATGGGCTGCAGCCAAAGGCTCAACCTCAAGGGGGCTCTGTGAACAAGAGATAGCATATTAATTAAATGAGGATTTTGATTTGTATAGTTTCATATCTGTTATCCACAAATTGCAAAGTGGCTGCATAGCTCCAAAGTGCTTTTCCCAATGTTGACACTGCACTTAGAAATAATCACTGACTGACTCACAAAGCCATCAGAGGGAGATAATTTTTGAAGTTAAAAAAAAAAAAAATTAGAGGACTTCAGTGGATGGAAACACGAACTGTCTGCCAGTGATTTAAACTGAACACGACCTTCTGTGCCGACTTGATTTCATCAGGGACTTTGCTTTTAACAAGAACATGGAAGTGGGGATTTCAATAGCGGTGAATGACATTTCAGTCATTTTAGATCTCTGTTTGACTGTTTATGGGGTTGTAAGGACAATATCCGCTGATCAACATTCATAGTTAAGGCCATTTAAGGGCTCGCCCAGATGATACATGCTATTTATTTGATCGTTTGACCAGCTTTGGCATGTTTGTCACTGGCAAGTCTGCTGTGCTTTTTGTTGATGGTTCTTTGGTCACATTAATGCACATTTACAGGCTGAAAAGGGTGGGCATGGGTGCTTATTTAGCATCATGCTATTCTAAAGGCCTGGTTCATGAATATTAAGAACTTTACATGGTTAAAGGGATAGTTCATCCAAAAATTAAAATTCTATCATGATTTTTTCACCAATGTGTTGTTCCAAACCAGACTTTCCTTCCTCTGCAGAACACAAAAGAGTCTATTTTTAATAATGTTGGTAACCAAAACATTTTGGTTTCCTTTGGCTTCAATTGTATGGTCAAAAATCACTGAGATAGAGGAAAGATAATCATACAGTAAGTGAATGATTACAAAATTTTCATTTTTGGATAAACTATTCCTTTAAGGAAAGGTACCAAGCATCATAATCATGACCTAATTATTATTAATGAGCTAGGCTTTCACCAAAGTAGGATCTATAATGTTGCATTTACAGTACATGGCATTGACAATTTCTATGCAAGTTGACAAAACAAACTGAAAAATATGAAAAGTAATCAACACAATATTACGTAACCAAATATAATTTGTTGGGACCTACGAGTCCTGTTTGAATCAGTGTATACACTGAATGCAATATAAGTCACTTTGGATAAAAGTGTGTTTCAAAATGAATGAGTAGTTCACTTAAAAATGACCTTTACTACGTCCTGGGCTCCATCAAACTTTTTGTTATATTCCTCAGTTCATCTACAGACTGAACAAGCTTATAGCCTAGTAGAGAAAGAGTTCTGTTACAAAGAGATTGAACTGTCTTAACAATGTCAAAGTTCAGATGTACTCTCCAGCTCTGAGCTGTGGCTTTCGAGTCTCTTGTAGTGGAGTACTTATAGTTCCACTCTGAAGAAGATGGGACAGTGCCAATGGTGTTATGAGCAATCCATGTGAGGACTCTTTGATGCAGGTCCAGCCCAAGAAATCTGTATATCTCCTTGGCCTTTTCCTCAGGATTCAAGGCCAAGTCTTCATAACGCACCAGCAGATACCTACCCCTCAGCCATGTAGGTTTCTGCAGGCTGGTCTCCACAGAATACTCGATATCTCTGCAGGTTCTCGTTATCTGCGTCAGGTCCACGTACCGTGGTTGACGGCCGGTGGCGTTCCAGATCTTCCAGGCCCTGAATTTACCGGCAAAAGCAGTCATGCGGGAGGCGAGAATGGCTCGGGGGTCTCTCACCAAATGGATGATTCGCAAATCTAAACGGGGGTCTTCTGAAAGCGTACGTAGGTCGCCTATCTCTGGGATACGCACTGTTTTTATGGCCACGTGGGTTCGTGCTTGGCAAGCCTGAGAGGCTAGTGTGAGGTTCAAGGCCTGGCACTTTTTTGGGCACCAGACTTCATCCGGTTGGCCTGTTAGAATATCCTCGCCCCCCTCCTGGCAGACAGGCGGCGTGCACAGAGCGTGACTGGAGCTGCGACGGAAAAAGGCCCCGGTCATGTGATCCTGTGGTTCGGGGCGAATGTAGCTCTCCAGGAAGCTGAAGTCACAGTTGTAGAGATTGAGTAGGAGGTCTCGGTAGGCTCCCAGAAGAGCTCTGCCATCCAAAGCCCTTTGCAGACGGCTACTAGAATTGGTGAAGGCCTGTTGCACATGGAAAAGGGGCTCAAAAACATAAAATATGCCAGGATGTTGATTGAAAAGTTGTCCGGTAAATGAGGAGCCACTGCGGGTTTGCGCAAACAGAAGGATGTGCTTTCGAGCGGCGGCAGCACTAGTCTCATCAGGGACGCGGCTGTCATCGCAGAGAGATTTCCATCTCTGCTCTGGGGAAGAGAAGAAGAGAAAGTGAGATAACACGGCGCTCTGAAACCTCAGAGGACATTATAAGGCCACAAAAGACCCAATTAGTTCAGCTTCATCTTTAATCAATCATTTATTTGGGTAAGAAAATACCTGGAGCTGTAATTTAGGGAAAAAACACAGTATAATCTCAACAAAAACTTTAATAAAGTCCAGTGCAATTCAAAAACCTATTCTGCCCACAGAGAGGAAATGTACAGCAGTAATAATGTTGTTTTGAAGACTTGGATTGCCTCCTTCTGTGGTGGTAATCATTTCACATTTTGAAGCAATGTTTGAAAAAACGTATAAAATTGAAATATGAACAATGAGTGCATTTCTCCACATACAAAAAAAGATTATGTGACTTTTGCTCAAAATGAACAATTACTATATATAGCAAGAGGGTAGGAGAGACTGATAACGCTTGTAATTATGGCTGATGAGAGCCTGATTGCGCGTGGCACATTAGGTTGTGCGAGTCGACGCTTGCTGGAAGTGCAAACAGCTGGTCCGTGAGGACATATTACGGCAAATTAATGATGAGATAATTGTAGAATTAATTATTGATATTCCATCTCTCGCTCCTTACAGCAGAGGGGATTTCCAGGTTGCATTTCTAACAGTTCTCTGCTAATTTCTTTCCTTACAAACTTACTCATTACAGAAGTGATGACCCGAGAGAGATAAGCCTATAGAGAGAATGTCATTTGAATCCTTTAGGATGATCTTCTCAAACCAGCTAAAGCTACGTCCATAACCAAACATGAATTATAATTGAATTTAAATCTCTATGCAAACTGTAATTTAATGGAGGGCTTAAACTGTGTCTAAAAATGCATACTGGCACTTACTTGGACTTGAATACAGATGAAATTCAGTACACATCAATAGATGGGTCATTGCTGTTATGCAGTTTTTGAGCTCTGTAACTTTATGTCTGTATTAAAAGTATTTCTATGAAATGTTTTAAGATATATGATCTAGTCAAGCTCAGATACTTCATTCTGTTTGTACGATTATTTACACAATGGCAAGAAAATAAAGAGAATGGAAATCCATCTTTTGACATTTGGATAATATCACGTAATTTATCTAAACTACCTTGGATGCTTTAAAGTGAGACAAACCAACTAGATCAAGGCAAATCAACTTGATATAACTAACCATAAAACATTGAAAATTTAACAGAATACACTGATAAAAATACTGATAATGATAATCTTTACTGTACTTGCTGAAAAGTGAACTTGAGGACACGGAGAAACTATAAAATGGTTACCAATCAATACAATTATCCCAAGAAATAAGGTTTTGTTTGAAATATTTTAATTAGAGAAAAGAAAAAACATTAAGTTTAAATATCTGGCATATTTCTTGAGGATTGTGTGAGTGTGTGTGTGTGTTAGAAGTCATTTATTTGATTTGTTTTATTTGAATCCCTGCTAGGTTTATTTTATCCAATATATTTCAGCATGAAATGAAAATTCACCCTATCTAAAATGCATTTTATTGATCTCATTCTGAGCAATTCATCTGTGCATGTGTTTAGTTTTTTTTGACCTTGTACTTTTTAATCAAAATTTCATAACTCAATCTTCAAGTGAATCGACTTCTCTTGCAAAGATCTGTCATTGTATCCGTTTCATTCCAGCTTTAATAAATATCTTGTATGATGGGAACATGCATTTGTACAGCACAATAGAAAAGACTCAGAAGCAGATAGAGGAAAACCTTGTTGATTTGTTAATCAGAATAAATGTATATACAATCCATCAGTAAGGTTTTGTAAACCTGATAAAACCATGCATTTCCACTTACAAATTTCATATTCTTTCTTCCAGTGACGGCACTGATCTGCAGAATGCTCATGCAATGTTAAATGTCATTGTGAAAATCTAATGCTTTGTGTTACAGGACAGTGACTCACCTTTACCCTGGCGTCCTTGGCAGTGGGCGGAGTCTTGGCATGGGCCACTGAAGGAGTCATGGAGGGAGCGGATGGCAGTGTACTGCACCCCCAAAGACGTGCACACGAGCAGCAGTAGAGTCTTCCACGAGCACTCCATACTGCTCCGTCACCATCACATGCTTCACTCTGTCAGGAAGACAAGCATGGACACTTATTAACTAAAGCAACCTACTGTAAAAAATTACTGTGATTTTAATGGTAAAAAACTGTGAAAAAGCTACGGTAAAAACCTGTTAAATGGTTAACGGTAAGTTCCCCTAATATATACAGTGAAAAACTGTAATAGACATTTCAGACAATTTTACGGTGAAATACCGCTTTTGGAAGTGAAAAAGAATGTAACATTTACAGGGAAAAGCCGTAAATTGACATTCCCAGAATTCCCTGCAAGGTTTTTTAGTTTTTTCTTATCAGTTATGTTTATTAGGGTTTAAATCTCATTTCAGTTTAATGAGACTCACCATGATGGTGTTTAGTGTTTGTGTGAATGACACTGTGCACCTTCTATATATGTTATTATTTAAAAGCTGCTTGTGATTGGTTTTGGTTCATCATGTGACTTTCTCATCACCACCTGCATTTGGTGGTTGTCAGTGTAATACAAAGGTACAAAACAGATTTCAGTACTTCAATAGGTTGGTATATTAACATTATATCAGTTAATGAAATTACGGTATTTAACTGTAATTTTAAGTTAAAACCGTAAAAACCTAAAACGTTGCTTCCGTATATTTTACGGTAGAATTCCGGCAACCACAGCTGCCGGTTTTTTACTGTAAATTTTACGGAATTTTTTTAACAGTGTATGTAAAAAAAGGAAGGATTACACTTTTTATTTTTGGACTTTAAAGGAAGTGCATTTCATGAAGATTTGTTTTAAAATTTTAAACAGTGTGTCTGCTTTGCTTTGAGAGATCATTACACTGAGTGCTTGTGGAGTTTCATTACAAATAGGCAGATGTGAGATGCATTATTGTTCTGGGAGTTAAAGCAAGGGGTTGGTATTACATATTTTTTCACATTTAATCATTATCACAGTCACAGAATAGGCTGCTTGGCCCTATTACCTTTAATAAGGGATTAAAGTTCTCCGTCGCTACGACGCATTTCTGTTAATGGCAGCGAGTCTACGACGGATTTCCGTCATTTGCAGGGTTCCCGCCTGTCTTTAATGTCTTAAATGCACTTTTCATCATTTTAAGGCCGTAAATAGGCTTACATTTCTCAAATAGTGTAATAAATTTCTTAATTTTAGTTTGAATAGGTCTTAAATTAGGGAAAGATGAGGTGTATTCAGCCTGCTGAGGAGGGTGTGATCAAAGCCTGGAGTGGAGCGAAAGCACGTTCCTCTCTCCGCTCGAAGCGTTCTGTGTTCACTCCGCTGTGGATCCACTCCGGGTTTTGTGTTCCCGCTCCCTGAGAAACTGCTGCGCGTTCACTCCATTAGTTATTAGGGATAAATGAGGGGAAAAGAAACATGTAGCGCGTTGTTGTTGTTCTGCCGGAACACCAAAAATCATCCCCGCTACGGCTGCAGCTTCTCACTGACAACATAGTAACGCCGCTCGCATCATTCACAGTCGGGTTATTATCAGAGAACAGAGCAGAACTTGAATTTCGGCGCGAGATCGCGGCTATTAATGATAATCCTACTCATTCCCGCAGGTTCCGACGGAATGTATCACATTTGCACCTGCTTTTAAGTCTTGATAAATCACTCGCACGCTCTCATCTATGTGCACAGATCGCGATAAGGAGAGTGACAGCTTTTAATAATAATTAAGGGAGTTTGCAAATGTGATATTGATTTAATACAACAGATCAATATCATCAACGAAAATAGTTCTAAATAAAGTAACAGCTGAGCCGCTGCGCATCTCTAAAAGCAAACACAGGGGTTACTGTATAATTTCAGTTATTTAAATCATTTACGTTCTGTAGCAAAATTGTATATTTAAAGCATTAATCTCCACATGAATTTATGAAATTAATTGTACTCATGCCATCTCTGAGCCTCATTAAACGTCTGAAAATGTACCTACAAGCCACTTTTGTGTTCTTCATGCCACCTCTGTACAAATTAATTTCTTATTAATACTAATTTCATATAATTGGTAACTTATTTGTCTTATTCTACTTCTTATATATATATATATTTTTTAATAGAAATTTTAAAAAGCTTATAAACGTAATTTTTTTAATTTGACAGATGAAAATGATGCCATTGCAAAAAAGAAAATGCCCTGTAAATCACTTTTGAGTCAAATGTCACCTCGAATTAGAAAGGTTATTTTTTTAATAAGAATTTTTTATTATTGATCAGAAGCTGCTCCTAATTAAATTAGGAGGACAAAGCTCCTAAAAAGAAAAGTAAGCATAGATAGAGCCAATGTGTAACATATTAGATCCGTGCATGAGGTCTTAAAGAGACAGCAGCCTAAATAAACCTGCTGCTGTCTTTTATTATACAGTGAAGACTATCCAGTGTTATTTTACAGTTGAATAGATTATAGTTAGACCTAAGTGAAAAAATTTAAGTACTGATAATTTAATTTGTATCTTGTTATTATTTTTGTTTGTGCTATTGATTGTCATTAATTTATTTGTTCTCATTTTATTATTTACTAAATTATTCAAAGACATACTTCTTTTTTTAGTTAATATAAATTCAATTCTGAGTGCAGGTGATTGTTGGGTGGGGAGGGGGCGTGGTCCATGTGAAATAGTCCTGCCACCACAACTGGAAAAAATCCTAGAGGAAACACTGCATACATTTAATAAAATTAGAAAAATGCATTTACTAAAGTAAAAAGAAAATTCCCCTGTAAATCACTTTGTCAAATGTCACCTCGTATTAAGAAGGCTAATTTTTAGAAGCTGCTCCTAAATTTTTTAAATTAGGAGGACAAGCGCTCCTAATTTCAAGAAGAAAAACACGGCTCTTAAACTGGGTGTGTGACAGGTATGGTTGTGGATCAGGGTTTGGCCGAGGAAAAATGTTTAGTCAAAAGATTTTTTTTTGCTTTAACCCGTTATCATAGTATTTCCATATTTAAATAATTGCAAACCCGTAACCTAAACCACAGTAACAAGGTGGTCATTTCTGTCACCTGGACTCACACCCACCGACCAGTCCATTTGCTGGCCGAATACCTAATGCATGCAGATCTCTCTTGATCTGTCAAGCTCTAATCTGATTTATTAGTCCACCAGGGAACACATTTGTGTTTACAAGGTACCAAGCTGATACAACAAGCACCGCTGAGGATGAAATAACTCAAATAGTTTGCCAAATTTTGCCTATTATTCATATTAGTCTTGTTGCTTTACATGGGGACATGTTGATTTCCATGCTGAGCAGGCAGTTTGTTCCTATCCAGGGTTATTATATAACTATAACCATATTAGATGAAAACCATACAAATATTTTCTTAGAAACAAAATAAATGTTACCCGAAAAAAGTATTTTATTAGAAGAAGATACTTCTCATTTTCACTAGTTTAAAAATTAATTTAAAAACTATAGACAAAAACACAAAACAAAACAATTAACTAAATGAAAAATGAAAACTATAATAATATCTCACCGATACTTAATAACAATGTTCTGTTTATGCAAGCAGTTCTTGGCCAGAATAAGATGTGATGTGGACCAGGCCTTTTGACTTATTTTCAAAGATCTGGATAAGCAGGACTAATGAGTTGAAAGCATTTATCTTTGTCCATTTGCATGTGCTTTAAAATTAATCTTTTGAATGCCCAGAATTCAGCTCAAAACTTATACCATCTCAGTATTAGTCACAGATGACAACCCTATAGTTGGTCTTTCCTCAGCTAAAAACATTTCAAATGGCCCAAACCTGCTCCAAAATCAATGTGTTGCTGCAGTTGTCAGTTCACACTGTTTGAGGTGTTGCTGTTAAGATGCAATTTCTGCAACATATTCTCTCATCACGATCTCATTTCTCTTCAAATGGCAAAAAATACCATCTTAAATAATGCAGTGCCTATTTCAGCTGTGATGTATGTTGCCACATGTTTCTCTTGAAGTCCTTAAGAACCATTTCATCAATATAGGTGGCACAAAATTGGCAGTGATGGCCTCCAAGTACAATTTTCTCTGTTATTCCCTAAATTAATATGGTCTATGGTATCAGTGATTTTGTAAGATGTAAGAAGCAGAAATCCCATATTACATATTTTCTTCCGCAGCTAATATAAATGAACATGTCAAAAAAATGTAGCATGGCAATTTTGGACGTTGTCAGAATTTCAAAAACATTGTTAGAGCATAAATTTACAGATATGGCAATCAAGCACTCAACAAACTCCTTATCAATGAACAGCCATGTCGCTTGCCTCGGGTTGCTTGAACTTTGCATGAAAAGCTCTTGCTGGCCTGCTAATTGAGCATTCAATGAGGTGGTTTCCCTGTGCTTTTTATTAGCTCCTTAAAGGGACTAGTCACCACTGCAGCTCTGTATATAGTGACAGTTATACAGTATACAGCTAATGGCATAAGAGGGCTGTGACTAAAACAGTCAAACATGTTCAGGAGATTGATCAGATTGTTTTGTGTCTGTGACAATCAATAAATTGAAATCAGTCAACTTATCTGCATGTGACCAGCTGGTTGTATTTTTGTGAATCTTTGGTTATGGCAGCTCTCTTGTTTTGTAACATATCTACACTTTCATTTCCAAGAGAGGCCAAAAACTCATTACGATGGCTTTTGAAATAAAAAAAATAATCAAATCTGACATATACTTTAGCGTTTAGACTGCAGTAAAGATTGTATTTCTCTTTTCAATCATGCAATCTTAAAATCCTCATTGGCTGCAGCTCTTTTCAAACCATTTACAGGATTTTTAGGGTTGTCTCGTACAATAAACTCTCTTATGATTCTGCTTCTTCATTCAACAAACTGATTACCACACTGGGAATAGGGAATGTAGGGGGGAAATTTATTTCCATCAGTGTGCACACTGAGAGCTACGATTAGCTTTCTCTGCCATTTGACAAAAACGCTCCAGCCATCGACCAACACAATCAAGCACCAGTACTATCAGCCGTCAGCTACTGCAAGAAAATTGATATCTATTTCTTTCTGTCACATTCCTCCTATGTAAATGTATTTGGGTCTCTTGACCTTGCTGTGAATATATTAATCTGTTTTTAAAAACTCATTACAGCCATGTTAATGTCTCCAACGATGAGCAAATAGTTACTCTTTTACCTCAACTAAATGTTAGAGTAGATTGAGAATTCATTAAATATTTGAATACTCAACACAATTAAAAATGCAAGTTTATTTCTTGCCAAATCAAAGTGTTGCCAAGGTCTCAATAATCATTGGTACATCTATAGCAGGTATTTGATCTCTTTGAACTAAATCACATGAATGAAAATAATTTAACTTAGAATTAAACAGATTAATTGAAATGTTAATACAAGTCTAGAAAGATATGCAGAACTCTAAGGTATGATTAGTTATGTATTATTATATGTGTCTGAACTCTCTCCATGTGTCTATATGCCTACAGGCACAGCAGGCTACTATTCAAGGTTAATGTGTGTCTATGGCCAATACAGCTACAGGCAAGACACTAATGTGAGTGACCAATCCATAATATCCAAAAAACCATAAATACAGTATCGCTCAATAAATAACCATCAAAATGTCTATAGTGCATTACCCCATAGCTTTCCTGCAGAATTTGTTAGAATAAAAACTGCTTAACAATGGTCTGCTGGTCTTAAGCTGGTTTTGCTGGTTTAAGATGCCATTCAGTTGGTTTGCTGGTCTCATTAAGACGGCTCACGGCCAAGCTGGTTTCCAAGACAAATTTAATGAAAAGTGCCTTAAACCCTTCTTAACCAATTAACACAGAAGACCAGCATGCCCATGTTTTGGGACCAGAAAAGACTGGCAATGCAGTTTAGTCTGGTGTTTTTCTATTTTACCAAAGCACGCTTTAACCGTTCAGCATTAAATGTTGTATCAACACGTTTCAATGCTGAAACAAGAACTGACCTTATTTCAACCATATTTCAACCTTGAAGGTTGGTCATATGCCAGCTGGGTAATAGCTGGAACAAGGTGCAATGCATGAAATTTAACCTATGCTTTTAAATCATGGTTCAAAATGCATTAATTTTTTTCTTTTTACACTGATAAAATACCCAACTCTTCCCACAAGACTGCCAAATTAATTACACAAACAACTAACAGAATACTAGTACAGTTTTTTAATAAGACTGAATCCAGTCACACATCTGTCAAGAGCATCCGTTGTCACACAGCCTCCGCTGACAGAACTTCTTGCCCGAGCTCCGAGAGAAACTGTAGCCTATCAAACGCATTTGCACTGCAGCCTAGAAGTTATTATGATCAGTACTGCTAGTCTAAAAATCACACATTGATGAAACCTGACAAAAGCAGTTAGATGAGAACGGACTCTGACAAGACGACGATCCGCGCATCTCTTACCACTCACGACGTGCAGAAATATTCCCCAATAAAACATGCATGGACTCGATCCAGTAAAGTTGCTATCCAGATAGTCCTGCGGATCTCGAGTCAGCCCACCTATATCAGCCAAACGATTCGTGTGCTGAGCGTCTGTATTAAGTGACAGATGGATAATGTTGGCTTTCTGTAAACGCAGGGGGTGGGCATCGCGCGTGGATAACCAGTGGGCTTTTCTCTTCCTCTGTCATTGGTTTGTCTGTGTTCTACCTTTGCTCGGTCAGAGACGATCGCTGAAAACGTGCATAGGGAAGACAAGAAGTTTCTGGTTGTTTGCACCTGACGCAAACCAGTTGCTTCTTTCTTTTATTGGGTAATTTTAGACACTTATTTACAGAGTTTCTCAAAAAAAAAATCGCTTGTATATGAGTTTATTAAAGGGATAGTTCACTCGAAAAATAAAAAATATGGTATTTATTCATGTCGTTTCAAACCTATGACTTTCTCCTATGGAAAACACAGTCATTTCTAAGTAGTCTATACTGGTCAATATTTTTCATGCAACGAATGGTGATAGGCCTATGTCAAGATCGTAAAATGATTGGACTCCAATAAATCTGCTCACTAATTGGACATTGCTAGTTCTCTTGTGCATTGAATATTCATGAACAATCCAAGACAGTTATGGCACATTTAAAGATTTTTAGTGAAAAATAACAATTTGTTCCCACACAATTGCTATCATAAAAGACCTAAAATAGTGTGTGTGTGTGTGTGTGTGTGTGTGTGTGTGAAAGTAATTCCTCACCACATTCATGAATATTGTAACAAATACCTTTCTTAGCGTATTTTACGCTAAGTACAAAGCTCTGATTTTATCAAAAGCACTTAACACAGACAAAACCACTAGCAAAAATATAATCACTGATAGATTTTTGTTCGAAAGGTTGGATACTATACTATAATACCCATTACAAGATCTCACTAAAGGCTTGTCTTTACTGTCCTTATAGCCACCAAATAAGGGGGAGCTGACAGACCCCAGATGCCAGGCTCCAAATCACTTCAGAGGAGCCCGCCACCAACACAAAGCCTGAAGAAAGATAAGCACAAATATACACCCACACATAAATACCCATGCAACAAGCTAGGTGCAATATACCCACTTAGCATGCAGGGAGAAAGAAATGCAGCCCATGGCAGCAGGAAACTGAGCCTGCAGGTCCACAAACACCCTGAGGAGGCAGTGTACACAAGAAGACTAGAATAAAAACATTATTTACACTAGGCAGCTGGTCCCATAAAAATGAATAAAAAAAGCCACTCAATCCTACAAAAAAAGGAATAGCAAACATTATGAAATCAACAAGATGAGAATAAATTGACTATCATACCAAATCAGATAATAAAAATCCAATTTAATGTACGATATAGTACAATTAATTATTAAAAAAATAATTATATTCTCTGACCCATAGGGAAATTTCATAATAAGGAATTTTCATACTAACTCAGGATTGAAGTAGCCTACCACCTGCGTGTTTTAAAATCACTTTTTGCAATGTACTACTGGTAATGTTACATTTGAAAATGAAAATGTTTAATCAGCACAGCATGCAATTATTTCAAATAGATTGTTAAATTGTTGAATAATCCTGCTATTAACACACTGATTGATTAATTTTTCAGGTTTGTCAACCTCATTCATCATTTGAACAGCCATTATCTCACCTAGAAGCCCAGCATTCATCACATTCATGTTAAAATTAGTTTAACTGATAGACATGATCCTCTCTCCTTAATTTCAGTCCCCTCAGAAAGCAAGAGGACTTATGCTGCTAGTGGCTTTTTTGTCCTGAAAATCACTCCTAGCTCATAGTGTTTGTGCGTGTGTGCGTTTTTATTGCGGTTAGACTGTTCCAGGGCTATTTCAGGGGGCATATCCTGTCTGCACAAATACTCTTGGTTGGTTGAGTTTATTAATGTGATTTTTTTGATTTAGTGTTGCTGTACGGCAAAGTCACATTGCCTCATGACACATATTTGAGTTATAAGCATGGCTCGTCTCTAGGAACCAATAATTTTGGAAACAGTCATATTATGTGTCATGTTTAACATGTAATGTTTTATGAAACAACATTCTTTCATGCATGCATTTTTAACTGAAATCAATAAAAGGTAATTCCTTTAAGGTTTGGTGGCCATTAGATCGCCACAAACTCAATGTTTAATTTTCTTTACAAAAAGAACACCCCCCAGTGGACATGCACTTCACTACAGGTCTGAACAATCTTTTAGATAAAAATTGCTGCTGTTTTATCAGCAGGGGTGCAGAAACTATTATATCTGAGGAGTGAGACATGTCTTTAGGTAATGTTTTTCAATGCATGCTGCTGTTAAATGTGTTTAAACTAGACAAGACCATGCAGGACCTGGGTAAAATTAATATACAAAACGACCTAGACAGTCTGAGAGAATCTTTTAAATAAAATAAAGCTTATATACCCAGTCAGCAAACAAATTTGGCCCAGACTTGGCATGCATCTGGCACAGCTGGCATTCATCCGGCACTGGCATACAGCATGTGGGCCAAACATGGCCTGGGTTTGGCAGAGATGGTACCGGGTTTAAGATGGCACACAAGACATGGGCCAGATGTCAAATGCAGATATGTGGGCCACACAAGTATTGCCGATCTTGACCCATATTTAAAATCCATTTCAAATATTTTTGAGTAAAATGCCAATGTTTTCCCATACAGAAAGGTAATATATTCACATAAATGTGAAACTGTTAAATATATTTTTAAAATATATTTTTAAAATGCATAACATGAAGCTCATGTTGTGTGTTATTATGTGTTTACTTGTATGCAAAATTATATTCATGCCTCATATGATATTATATAGTATATTATAGAATAATATATTCTGTTGTTTTATATATATTCATATATTCATCTGCCATTCATCCGGCACTGGCATACAGCATGTGGGCCAAACATGGCCCAGGTTTGGCAGAGGTGGTACCGGGTTTAAGACGGCACACAAGACATGGGCCAGATGTCAGATGTAGATATGTGGGCCACATAAGTATTGCCGATCTTGACCCACATTTAAAATCCATTTAGAATATTTTTGACTAAAATCCCAATGTTTTCCCATACAGAAAGGTAATATATTCACATATATGTGAAACACTGTTAAATATATTGAAATACATTTTGAAAATATATTTTTAAAATGCATAACATAAAGCTCATATTGTGTGTTTAATTGTGTTTGCATGTGAAATTATATTCATGCCCCATATGATATTATATTATATGTTATATTATAGAATAGTATATCCTGTTGTTTTATTTAGCCTATATAATTGACTTCAAACAATGTTTTGCATTCACTGCTTTCATATTCTCATTCAATTTACAGTTTGATGTAGGCCTACTAAACAATACATGATGAAATTTCAGGACATTTTATTTGACTTTTGTACTATTTATGTAAATGCGTAACTTTGATGTGTTTTAGGCCATGTTGGCCAATCAGAAGCCTGACAAAGTTTCAAGTAAACGGAGATAACAGCGCAGGCTCCGATTTAGCTGTCTACATGATAACACTGCAACCGGAGCTTTTTAAAATCTTCACCCTGGCAGGAGTTTTCAAAATGTTCGGTTTCAGTGACCTGCTGCAGTGTTTTTTTTACAGTCTATGGTGAGGACGAACGGAACAAACCGCATAGAAAAAGCTGCTGTTTTGAAAATAACCGCGTTCGTGTGGACGGCCAATGAGCGCGCGCGTTGAGCATTCAAATCGCATTTAAACTGAAGCGGTGGAGGTTACCATGGTAACAGGGCGTCAACTCACTCAGCTGACAAGTAGCGAGAAGCTGTCTCTCTGCTCTTTTCATTGCTTTCAGGTAAGTTTAGTCCCTAAAGTTACACAAATAATATATACAACTGTTCCTGACACTTTCTTACATGTTACTGACACGTTTCTGTTGAATCTTTACTTTACAGGAGTGGTATAGTGTCTTCAAAAAGACCGTTAGCATCACAACCGTTAACTATAGAGGCTAACAATTAGAGGTAAGGCAACTTATACATTTGAGCTCTTATTAATGAACGTTTGAGCTTTTAAGCATCTTTTATGTGTAGATGAGCGGCTTTGATAGTTTTGTAAATGTTTTGCTGATACTTTGTCAATAGATAAATGGAAGTCACTATAAGCTAATTAATTTAACCTAAAAGTCTGCACTGTGGGGTCAATCGGGGACGTCACTTACATGAACTAATGGGCTGAAACTATTTCAAACACGTTTTGAACTTTCATTGCAAACAAATATTGATAAATTGTACTATGCTTTCAGGAGCGTCAGAATAAAATACCTAAAACAGGGGAAGTTACAAAAAAATTTGTAATGTGAGCTGCTGACAGAGATACAGGAAACACAGGTGATCTGAGAAATCTTATTAAATAACTTTATATGAATTTTTCACAGTATATTTCAACTATCATCATGCATCTGTAAAACCTAAAAATATGAATTCTGGTATCTTAAGATTTTTTGTATGTTTTGTATATTATTATTATTATTATTATTGCATTTCACCTCTGCTGTAGTGTGTTTATTTCTAATAATCCTGACATTGAATACTACATTTGTTGGCTATGTGACATATTGTTCCTATTCTCTGCAGAGCTGGAGCGGAGCAGATCTCCTGTCGAAGAACATCTCCAAAGCACCATGAACCATCTGACTAGTAAGTAAAACCTCAAACATTCAAAAGTTTGTCGAATATTCAAAAAAATATATCAAATATTTCCCAGACAGCAAGCAGTGTCGGCCCAGATCCGGCCCACATCTGGCCCGCATGGATTTCACTGGGCCGACACTATGTTGCTGTCTGGGTTCCTGTATGTCCTACAAGGCCATCTTGTTTAACTCTGCTCTGAGGACACTTCATACACAACAACCTACAGAGGGGTCAATCATAATTTTTAAAAAAAGACACAGATGATAATAAAAAAGTTCTTTGAAATTAAAATTTATAACGGTAAGACAGAACCAGTACTGTGAACGCACCTCACTTCAAACTGTAACGGTCTGTATATTATTTTCTAAACTTTAAATGTAGTGAAATTTTTGTTCAAGCAGACTTTGTTGCTCGTGGAAACCTCACGCGAGCCTGAAAGATACTTAAAACTTAAAATATTATTTGCACTCTTGAAGACTGTTCACCAAATACTAAATTTCAGTCCAGCAGAATTTTCTGCACACTTCACCACCAAGGCCAAAATGAGCATTGTGAATGTAAGAGCCTCACACTACATTGTTTGTTTGAATTGTATTTCAGGGCAGTTCGTGAAGACGGATAACCTGGACAGAAGTCAGTTCAAGATCCAGCCTCCACACTAGACTTCTCACTCACAAGGATTGCTGTCTACTAGATATTATGTGTACTCTTCAGACTTAGGTTCATGTAGATATTATTCAGGGACATGAACACTTGAATACTGCAAAAATAGAGAAACTACCTTATTTAAGAATTTTGTGTTAATTGTGTGAACTTTAAACAAATATATATTTATTTCACTGTTTTTTTGTTTTGTATTCCAAAGCACCTAAAAGCCAATTCACACTGCCATACTCCAACAGGTTGAACACACTGACCAAGCAAAACAAATAAGCATGTTTTTATAGTTTTTGTGAAAGTGTGAACTGACAATGCTGTATGTTAGGTGTGAGATTCATTCAACTTGGTTTGCCGATTAAACATGATTAAATATTTGTTCAGAATATTGTCGTTGTTGTGACTATTCATCTGGGAGGGGTGTGTATCAAGTGGCTTGGTTATGGTTTTGTTGAGGCTGACATGTGGAACCCATCTGATCCAGCATATAGGACCAGAAGAGGGCCAGCTATGGTCATACAGAACCTCAGATCCCACATAGCAATTTTTCTCTGGCCCAGCTCCGGCCCACACAATCAGCTTTTGCTTGGCCCACATACCGCAATGACTTACGGTCCTAGTGTGTACCAGGTCTGGATTCCAGACAAGGGCCAAACATAGGCCAGAACTGGCCCAATTCAGGGCCAGTTATGGGTAATTAACTTGGCTGAGACTTGGGCCAGTTCTGGCCCTTATCTGGAATCCAAACTTGGTACACACTAGGACCGTAAGTCATTGCGGTATGTGGGCCAAGCAAAAGATGATTGTGTGGGCCGGAGCTGGGCCAGAGAAAAATTGCTATGTGGGTAAGAGGCTACAGATGTTTCAAATAAAGGACAGAAGTGTTAAAGTTTTAAGACAAATACAAGCGTGTGTATGACACCCATGAAATACGACTCTTGCCTTTTGGCGTAATGCATAATGACAGTTAGGGAGGTTGACAGCCTATTTTGACAAGTGAAAGCAGACATGGCCCATCAAAAAACCTGCCTGTCAAACTGGTCTACATTGCAGGATGATTCATGGTTAGGGACTTCATTATGAATCATTGACACATTTCAAAAGAAAAGAAAACAGTACACCAGAGTAAATTAGAGATTAGATGTGTCAAAGTGGCTTCAATCACGCAAAGGCAGTCTAATCAGTTGTTTTCAAATATAAGCACTGTTTTTATTTAGTGGTAACCATCAACACCTCTTTGAATCTGGCTTTGTGTCTCACTCAGCATGTTCTGTTATTATGGTTATGTTGCTATGACATGTTCAGTTAATTATCAAGATCGTTATATGTTCCAGAATCACTTTTTTTCAAACATTTGACAGGATTTCTGAATGCAATCAAGGTGTTATTATAAAAAGAAAAATCCATTAACAAAGCACCGGATCATTTATATCCAGTGGATACATTGAGAACGCACCTGTGTTGTAATAAAAAAGCAAATATGGATTAAAGCTTTCAAACAATTCCAAACATCCCACTGTAACTCAAATGATTTTAATACCTATTTAACAAAGATAGTACTTTGGCTGTCAGCCCAACCACAGCAAAACACATTGGTCATATTTGGAATGCACATTAACAGAGCCGTTTCTCTAATCTGTGTTTCCACACAGGACCACCAGCACAGCTTTACATGACATAACCGTGTCCATCAAATCCACATTGTGCTCTCTAGACACCGTCAGCCTTTCTCTCACTGACTGCCGGTCTTTACGCAGCCAGCTGTTAGACTAGGATATAAGTTTCAGCAATAGATTCAAACTCTGTTGACACATTAATGGAAACCGAAGAGAAATTAGAACAGGAAGTGTTCTACACGTCCCCAGTCAGGAAAAGAATGAAAATGTTTACGGATGTGTTTGCACATCTGTTGTTTATCATTACCAAGATTTCTGTCATGGGAGAGATGATGTTCTAATGGTAGCAGTTCAGTAGTGCTAAATGCCTCTTTGCGGTATGGGATACATGATTAATGGATGTGTTTTTACAAGACATGTTGCAATTTTGAACCATAAATGCAGAAATGAAGAGAAATGTATGTATAGATACTATATGTACACTATCCTCTATAAAGCATATAGTTAAAGGAATAGTTCACTTAAAAATGAGTATTCTGTCATCTCGCCCTCAGGTCATTCTGAACCTGCATGACTTAATTTTTTTCCACAGAAATAAGTCATACTGGTTTGGAACGACATGAAGGTGAGTGAATGATTTTTAATTTTTGTATGAGCTATCCCTTTAAGACCCATATGTTTGTCTTCATGTGAAATGAGCTTTGATAGGCTTTATGGCATGTTTATTTTTAAAGCACCATTTGCTTAGTGTGTACTCAAGATTTGACAGGGAAACAAACCAGCTGGTCTTGTCTTCATTGCATAAGACAATGTCACGTGTGCTAGTAGCTGTTTTACATTATCCTCATGCCTGAGTCTTGCTGTGTGATCACCTAGAGGACACTTTTGTGATCCATTTCAACATTTACAAGAACAACAATTGCCAAAAGTGTAATTGTGAAATTGTATATAATAAATAATAAATCTTACAAATCTTTCAGGTTCAAAGGTGAAATTGTACTCTAAAGGGATAGTTCATTGAAAAATGAAAACTCTTTCATCATTTACTTACCCATAAGAGAAGATATTTTGAAGAATGTTAGTTACCAAGCAGTTTTGGTAACCACTGATTCTGATGGTATGTACAAAAAAAAATAAAATCTTATTTTGTGTTCCACAGAAGAAAGAAAGTCATACAGATTTGGAATTACATGCGAGTAAGTAAATGATGACAGCATTTCTGGTGAATCTTTGGTGAACTATCCCTTTACCTTAAGTAGTTTCCTCTTAATTCTCACAATTACACTGTTCATGAACATTATACACAAATTATTGTTTAAAAAAAGCAGTGACCTTATACTCTACGTGTTCGTTGATTTAAGTGCTATTCCTTCCTCTTCAGATGGTTTAAGACCTCCTCCTTGAATAGACGCAGATCTTTTCTTAGCTCTAACTTTTAGAACCACCACAATACAGATCACCGCCAGTAATAATAGACCTACAAGCCCTGCGCACAAAGCATACATTGTCAAGTTAGTCTCAGGTTCAGGTTCAGGTTCAGGTTCAGGTTCAAGTTCAGGTTCAAGTTCAGGTTCAGGTTCAGGTTCAGGTTCAGGTTCAGGCTGAGCTGTAAGATCCCACTTTCGTTTTTTATTAGGTTGGTGAAACTTTAAATTGGTGACCTGCCTAAAGAGACACATGCCCATGTATTCTTCATCCATTATCCATGAATGGGGTTCCTCTTCATCATCATCATCATCACTGCCATCATCACTGCCAAAAGCATCCTCATTATCGCCCTCATCAGTCTCCTCATTCTCCAGCAGCACCACGCACCAGTACGTCCCACTGTCCTCCTTTTGGGGATCAGTAAAGATGAGAGAGGAATCTACCTGTGAGAACTCTACCCGACCTTGTAAATCATTAGGTGGGGTTAAAGAAGGATCCCCTGAGTCCATTATTTGGATGTCCTTCTCACCAGTCTTTCGATACCACAGAACACTGGCGTACTCAGCTTTACCGCTAAATGCTGGTAAAGACATGAAGTTACATTCAAGGACCACCTTCTTATCGCTTGCAGAAAACAAAATATCGGTTGATTCATACAAAGGGCACACATTCAAAAAATAATCTTCAACAAGGAAGGTCGAGAAACATTTATAGCTCCCAGAATGATTTGAAATGAGAGACTGAATGATTAGGGAATAGTTTTTAGAATTCATTCTTGTCGACATCTGGTTTTCGGTTGTCCCTACTGGTGCCGATGAGTTAACTTGTCCAAAGGGTGTTTTCCAGTGATTCTGTCTGAGGGGGTCTACTGAACATGTAAGGACTACATCTTCTCCATAAGAACGATAAACAGTCTTCAATTCAGGCTCCTCTGGTAGTTCTATGGTTTGGAAGCTCCTGCATTGCTCTCCCTCCATGACCTGACAGAAAAAACGAGGTCTGTCCTGAATAAACTCATCTGAAATGTGTAAAAATGAGCCTTCGCCTTGAACCCGAACGAGGCTTTTAAACTCCGCTTGTAATGGCTCCAAAGAAATCTTAGTATCCATGAACAAAGACACATCATGTGTATCTCTGTACCATTTTACTGTAGCATGCTTTATGGAATCCATATTGCATACCAGATCTGCACCTGTGCCAGGTGTCAGTGAAATTTCCTTAGAGCCGAACTCCTTGTTACAAACGTAGAGATAGTGTTTGCGATAATTTTCAATAGTGCTATCACTCCAGCACTCTCTGATGTAGATGCCAGAATCAGAGAACTGAAGATTCGTGAGTTTCAGACCAAGCAGCCCTTCAACTTCAGTGGAGAAACTGATCCGACCCTTAAAGGCATCAGCTGGTGAAACTGAGGAATTCGAGAACTGACCCAATAGCTCCTTTCCATCAGCAGTCATTCTATAGACAGCAATATCATCGCCAAAGCAAAAACCCATCTCAAGTTCCCCACCAAGAGCTTTAAAAATGGGCTCTGGGTCTTTTTCTGCAAAAGTGCTCACCAGCAGCAGAGCGAGAAGTATCACAGTATTCCTGGTTTGGATCATCCTGTTCTACTCTGTCCATCCGTGAGACTGCTTTCAGCCTGTTGCCTTCCACATACTCAGAAATTTGAGTAACCTGTTTCTGAAGTTTGGCATTAAGATCCACCCACGTTGGGATGTTGTCCTTCTTAGGTGCAGGGTTTTTTCTTCAGCTTCTCAGGTGCAGTTTTTCTTGCTTTGCTTTCCTCATGCCTATATCCTCCCTTATAACTTAGAGCACATGGTTATCATTTATCTTTCCATTTAAGGTTCTTCTTTTAATTTTGTTGTCGAAAGTTTTATCTCATGCATCAAAAGAAATTTGAAGCGCTGCATGGACAAACTGGTTATTTTCTCTCTTGCGCTCTTCCTCTTTAGACTGTATCAAGTGTGTGTGTCTGAGTATTTATTTCAAGAGACACTATACACTGCATTTTAACCACTGTGTTAAGCATAACAGAGAAAATGCAATGTGTAAAAAATAGTCTCTCTTAGTTAATTCAGACTTGAAGCTGAAAAAAAGAACACATTTTTATAGAGAGTCACAGCTTCAGTCAACCATTTCAGCAATGTTCTGCAAGAACCTGATTGTTTGCATACAGGGAAAATCATTCACATGAGTGTTCACTCTTGTGCTACAATGTACTACATACTGCAATATCTGGCAAAGTAATTAATTAAATAGTGCAGTTGAAAACTGTTATTGATTTGAGTTATATATATATATATATATATATATATATATATACACACATACACCAATTACATAATATACAGTAGGCTATACAGTATATTAATATAGGCCTATATATTATTAAAATATTTTTTAATTATTTAAATATTTTTTAATTCTTCTTTTATTCTATTATACCTGCAAATGATTTATTTAATTAATTTTTTTAAGCCATGTTTAAGTAATTTTTGGAACTTTAAGTGTGACCAGTTATGCCCACAAAATGTAGCCTATGGTTTGTTAAAAACTTAAAAGCTTTTTGTGAGACAGAGATTTAAACATCTCTAAATACGTTGTAGTCTTCAAATAAAGAAAATCCATTGTCTTAAATTGTACCTTGTCAGCCTACAGGTACCTAATAGTCTGTGGGGGCTGTCTGAATGCAAAGCTCTTTGTAAGTCGCCAGATTGTAGAGACTTCAAGGGTGGGCTGAGTGAACAGTTTGAGTAGGCAGGCATGATCCAGCATTGTGATTAAGCTCCAACTGTGACTCACTCTCCACTGCCATTCAAACTAATTGCTCTCTGTGCTGATTATAGAACTCACAGTCCCTGATACCATTTTAAGCAACTTTTCTGTTTTGAAAACACAGTTCCCAATGACTGCAGCTTAAAATAGTAGGCTATTATCTGTTAAATAGTTGGCCCTCATTCATGAATATTATATTAGAGCCAGTTTTGATTATTTTGAAGTTTAGGTTAGTGGTCAATTCATATTTCCCTTTACTGTGTTCGTATTATTTATCAAAGTCTGTAAATCAAAATGTTTTTATATTGACTGGTTTCAGTGTTCCTCCTGTACTAAGGGTGGCGCTGTTGTGTTCAGACCGCATGGGCGTCACAACCAGAACAAGAGGTCAAGTACTGAACATAGATATGTATGCATTATGTATGGTACTGAAGATGTGACCGCTGTCATTGCAGAGGTACTGATCAGTTTGTCTTATCAACACGTTTCAGATATGATATTATTGACTAATAAATGCAAGCCGCATGTAGACTATGCTGTTTGTTTCTTTACCTCGATGTCATGACTTATGTTTCATAAGAGAGAATGCACTCCCTCGTGTTCTGTTGAGATTAACTTAATTGCGTTTATGTATAGATAGATAGCGACTGATGTACTGAAGGAAAAGTACATACTTATATTTTTCATAGTGGACATTTAATGTATGTTATTCTGATTTTAGAATGCATTTAACTGAACAAAAATTTTGATGTGCCCCTCAGTGCAAAATGTGCTGTTGATATTTTGTTCTGTTTCTCCAGAAGCCAAAAACTGTATACTATATACGGTATACTTTTTTTTTCTCAAATAGGAGAACACCAGAATATAGATTGCCTCAAAAAAAGCCACAAAAGTCTAAAAAAATTGATTTTTATGGGCTGAAAGACCTCATAAATGTCATTCAAAAACTATTGGGACGTCCTGGCCCCTCAAGGTATCTGGTGTGTGTGTGTGAGTGCTTCAATATCAAGATAAATATGTCATGATCTCTTTATAAAGAAACTGTCTAACCTGTTTGTACCTTTGTGTGTGTGTGTGTGTGTACCCAACAGTTGCTGTTGTGTAATCTTGCTGTTTTCTCCAAAGCTAATATCTAACAGTTAGTTACCATAAGTAAATTATCTTAGGTGTTGATGTAAAATAACTTGGCTCTTCTGTGGTATTGACAATTTTGCAGATGTTAGCAATGAGACAGCTAGTTGATTTCTGCTTACAATTCTTTATCCTATGGGTAGATAGTTTAGTGTCTGAATGCTCACTCTGTAGTGTTCACATTGTTGCCAATTTAGCAGTTTTGTAGCTAGATTTAGCGACTTCCCCACTCCTTTTGAGACTTTTTTCAAAAGTTTAGGGACAAATATAGCAACTTCTTGGACAAACCTCTCATCTTGCCCACTGATCTATATTCATCTTTATATAGATTAGTGAATTTGCCATTATGATGTCATCTAGCGACATTTAGCTACCAGTTTTAGCTACTTTCAACTGAAAGCAGTTGGCAACACTGAGTGTTCACTCGAAAGGCTTCATGTGATATCAGATTTGCATGAGTAAATGGGAACGAGGAAGTGTCTAGTCAACACTTTGAGACTTGAAGTAGATTTTCTGATATGTTTTTCCAATTGTTTCAGGCACGTTACTTGCATGCAATGCAAACAGTTACCCAACAGCTCCTCCCACAGACCTGTAGATTGTGCAAACATGTTACGATTAGTCACGACATCCCTGTGTCTCTACTGCCAGCGGGCTCAAGCAACACCTTTGCTTCTCACGAGGCCCCGCTCCGTGATCGTTCAAGAAGAGAACCTGCTTGCTGTAAACGCCTTGTACGACTTGTCTGTAGACATCAGTAAAGTCCGGAAGCTGAGGGGTTGGGTGTTGCGACAGAGTCCCGTGTACGTGAGTGAGACCGCCGCCCTGCTGAGGGACATGGGGGCTAGCGGGCCAGTTATCGCCCGTGTTTTGGAACTCCATCCTGAGGCCATCCTCTGTAAACCTGATCAAATGGAGGCGCAGAAAAAGCTGTGGATGTCAGTGTGTGCCAGTCAGAAGGATCTAGTAGGAATCATAGAAAAATTCCCTGCCTCGTTTTTCACCTTGTCCTCCGATCACGACAACCAGAAAGCCAACATTGTGTATTTCCAGACGTTACATCTCAACAAACGTATCATTAGCAAGCTCATGGCTAGCGCCCCTCAGAGCTTCAGCCGACCCGTCGAGCAAAACGAGCAGATGATCCAAACCCTGCAGAAGACCTATTTGGACTTGGGTGGGAAGCAGGTCAATATGAAGATCTGGTTGCAGAAGCTGCTTACACAGAATCCCTACGTGCTTCTAAAGCTTCCGGACGCCTTACACGATAACTTGGCGTTCCTACGCAACGTGGGCTTTACCAGCGATGAGCTCTTGCGGCTGCTCTCCAAACTGAAGGGATTTGTTACTGAGCTGAACCCTGAAAGTATGAGACTCACCCTAAGCTACTCCCAGGAGACCCTGGGATGCACAGAAGCAGAGCTCAGGCAGATCGTACTTCAGTGTCCAGCCTTGTTATATTATTCTGTGCCTATACTAGCTGATCGCTTCAAAGGCCTCCTCACTTCTGGAGTCAGTATGGAGCAGATCATGGAGACTCCCACAGTGTTAGAACTGACAACGCAGATAGTGCAGTATCGCATTCAGAAACTGCGCTCTTTTAGTTATGATGTGCGCTCAGGTAGCCTGGAAGTCCTCAACGGCACCAAGAAGGACTTTGAGATGAGCTACGGGAAGTTGTGTCTTAGGCAAGAGAGGCCACTTTTTAATCCAGTAGCTCCACTTCGATCAGAAGATTAAGAATTGAAGCCTGTTTCCAACATGGAATTAAAAAATAAATATAGTAATTACAAATTCTGACTTTATTTTTACATCTCTACAATTTTGAGTTAAAGGGGTCATGAGCTGCCTCTGTTTTTATTTTGTACTGTTCTCTGAGGTCCACTTATAATGTTATCAAGATTTTTACATCAAAAAACATTCTTTAGAAGCAATAGGCTATATTCTGTCCTATTTTTGACCCCCTCTTCAGAACGCTCTGTTTGAATAGGCGTGGCGGATTGTAGACTTTTGAAGTTAAACGCCCACTGCTATGATTGGCTTGTGTGTGTTTGCAATATAGTCGGCAAAGCATTGTCTTTTAGTTTCAATCCTTCTGAAAATCTTACATCAAAATGTGCCTTGTTTGTAATTGAATCCGCAGTAAAATGAAGTGAACAAAAGACAGAGTTCTTACTGACGCGGTCTGGAACTTCATTAAAAATAAAGTTCATCCACTCTTTCCTAATATTGGGATCATAAGGAAGGCAATGCAAATACAGTTTTTTCCACAACTTGGCAAGGCACAGCATCTTGTTGTCTTCAGTGGCATCTTTATTGTTTTGTTTTTGCGTAGACCTGCATGTTCGCCTCTCTCGTAAACACTATGCGTGAATCGGTGGGCGGGGGTTAAACAGGCAGCGATGATCTTCTGCGGAGGCGGTGCTTATCCACACATTGTAGAGTAGAGCATTCCAAAAGCTGTTGTTTTGGCAGACTGCCTTCAATTTAAGCTGTTTTTAGAGTAACAACAAAGTTTTGAGTTCTGAAACTTTTTAAAGTACAATTACCAGATCAAGGGAATTTTGGTTTCTCAGTTCACGAACCCTTTTTCCTCCAGATTTTTCTCTCAGAATTGCAAGTTTATAACATAATTGTGATTTTTTTGTTGTTGTTTTTTTTTTTTTTGCAATTCTAAGGAAAAGGACAGGATTGCAAGACAATTCTGACTATTTAAAAAAATAATAATTCCTCTCAGAATTTGCTCATTTTCAACACACTTCTGGGCTTGTATGTCAATTTTGAGTCAAGTTTTTGCAATTCTGCAAATGATTCTGTTTATATCTTCCAATTTGGAACTTCTCTCACAGAACTGTGAGTTTCTAACACAATTCTGACTTTATTTCTCGCAATTCTAAGTTCATGTCTCATAATTTTGAGTTTACATCTGTACTTTCTCAGAATTGCAAGTTTATAATACAATTCTGATTTATTTTATAACACTTATTCTGACTCGATTCTCTCACAATTTTGTGTAAACGTCTCACAGTTTGCACTTTCTTTCTGCACATTTATAATACAAATAATAATAATACTGAGTTTATATCTCACAATTCTGAGAAAAAAATCTGAATTGTAAGATTAAAAATTCACAATTACCTTTTTTTGTTTTATTGCATGGCAGAAACAGGCTTCCATAATTAAAATAGCACCTGCTACATAAACAGTATATTTACAGTAGTTTCTTTGTCTGTTTTCTGCATGAATTCTTTTATTTTGATCATTCATTTGGTGAAAGGTATAAATTATTGAATGTTTTGTTAGCGTTGTGGAAGGTGAATCTTACCAAATATATTGTCAACCCATTATCACAAGGAAAATGTCAATTTATGTAACTTCTATTGTAACTACATTGTAAATGTACATTTTTTGCTATTTGTGGCAATGAGCTATTGTTGTACTGTCACATACAGACATGTTGTGCCAAGTAATTTATGTAGCTTTTGAAATTCCTCATCAAAGTCTCTAATAATGAGCAATATAAAATACCTCTAGGAGGTATGCATTATGCAGATAAATATTCAGATCAATGAATGTTTACCCGTGTGCTGCCGTCAGAATCTCATTTGCAAGCATTTCCCAATATTGTGGCCTCTGGGCAGCATTTTGAGATAATTTTACGCTTTTTAATGATTAGACTAAAGTCTTCACTGGTATCTATAATGAAGTTACATTACATATTGCCTTGTGGCATCTGCTGTTTACGCAGTGGACTTTATGATTTCTTTAATGGTAAACTATTACATTTCTCACAAGCTTCTCAAAATAATGGATATTTTTGAGCTTGATTAGAGTTGATGATTAAATAAATTTATGCAGCACCTTTTTGGGTAGGTTTCATTAATATTTATTGCTGCTCTGATTTTTCTACATCTCTAAATTCTTGCCTCTGCCTTTCTCTTTGTTCTCCATTCTTTGTCCACTCCTCGTGCATGGCTCCAACCGGATGGCTGCTTTATCCTGCAAATGACACTTTGAGTTATACCCGAACACATAGGAGGTTAATAAGCGAGGATATAAATAGCTCTTTTTCATTTGAAATGTGACAGTGGGTATTATTAGCAAATGTTACACATTGATTTTATGGGGCATAACTCAGGGAAATTATGAAAATAGATGACACATGCAATTAAAGTCTATAATTTCCTGCCCAGTGCTTGACTTTGCATGCTGGAATATTAAGGTGGTAAATATTCCATGTCTGAGGTCATGCTGAAGCGCTCCGCTGTCCTCTGTGTGCAATCTGCTCTCAGATCTTCTAATCAGAATGTGCTATATGCAACCATGAGTTGGTTTTTATTGATGTCAATGTGGACATTTTAGACATTAGATTTAAAAACCAAACAGCAATACCACCAATTTGTTTTTGAAAAACGTGTCTTGTATTCACCAAGGTGTCATTTATTTGATCAAAAATACAGTAAAACAGTAGTATTGTGAAATATTATTTGTATTTAAAACATCTGTTTTCTTTTTTTAATATACTGAAATGGCAAAAATGAATTTTAGCATTTTTCATTACTCCAGTTTTAAGTGTCACATCCTTCAGAAATGATTCAAATAAGCTGATTTGGTGCTCAAGCAACATATTTTATTTTATTATTATCAATGTTGAAAACATTTGTGCTGCTTATTATTTTTGTGAAAACCGTGAAACTTTTTTTTTCAGGATTCTTTGATAAATAGAAAGTTCAAAAGAACAGCATTTATTTGAAATAGATTTTTTTTTGTGACAATGTAAGTTTTTACTATCACTTTTATTAATTTAATGCATCCTTACTGAATAAAAGTCTTTTAATAATGATATTATATTTAACAATAATAATAAATTCATTGACCCCAAACATTTGAACAATAGTTTATAATACCAGCATAACAATTATCATGGATTTCTTATTATTTTGTAGGCCTATGTCTCCCTTTAGATTGTATGTTTTCAATGTTATCCAGCATGCTTTGAGAATGTTTTTTCTTTTCTTTTTGAGGATCTTGTGTGAAATCATGGGTGGGCCAAACTTGTGTTTGGAAAGGCCAGTTATATACCTCAAAAACCTGATAACTGCAGGACTTCCTAGCTGCCAGCTCCATCTAGTGGGCAAGGCCATTCACTATCACAATGTACACTGGACATTTACTCAAATATATAAAAAAATAATATCCCACTATATGTGGTCAATAAGTTGCTGCACACTTTGTATTTTAATTTGGATTAGAAACTGACTTTATTATAGCACCACAGATTTAATTTCACAAAAAACAAGTGTATGGAATGATATTACAAATCTAAGAAGTTAAATACACTGTCTACAAAATATACTTGACAAAAAACTAATACTAATTGCAGTAAGGCACTGAGTTCACACAGCAGATGGTATATATATACACAAACCATATATGACTCTCACTGTGTCCCATCCCCCTGATCTGCTTTGATTCATCACACTCGTGTCACCATGGTGACAGTGAGATGAGTAACAGTAGATCTGGTGAGTGGTCACAAACTGTTGCATGTGTAACCGTGAAAGAAGTGGTGCTCATCACTGGCAACATGTCACAATGTCTGTGTCCATCTGCTGTTTAGGTCATGTGTGGTGTGATTTTTTTATGTAATAAAAAAGATGACATTAGGAAAATGGTCTTCATATGGTTAATATAAAGAACTAGCTGCTTTGAAATACTTATGATTTGGATGGTGATGAAGTACCACCAGTTATATACTGTAGCGCCCAACAGAGCCTTTGAGATAAAGTGATCTTCTGTACAGTATTGTTAGATTGTACAAAGCTGACATAACGATAAAATGATGTCAAATATTGTTTCATACAAGGGGTGCCCATTTCTGTTCCTGGAGATCTACCCTCCTGCAAAGTTCAGCTCCAACCCTAATCAAACTCACATGAACAGGCTAATTAAGATCTTCAGAAACATTTGATAATTACAGACAGATGTGTTGGAGCAGGATTTGCACTGAACTTTGCAGGAAGGTAGGTCTCCAGAAACAGAATTGGGCACCCCTGCCCTAAAGTACTGGTTCTCAATTCCAGTTCTGGGGTAAGGTGACCATACGTGCCTTTTTCCGGGGACAAGTTCTGGCCAGGATTTCTACATTGCTTAAAATGACCAGGTTTTGGCTGTTTGCGCCACGCAAATTGATCGTTGTATGACATCTAAGTACCATGAGAGCTGTAGACAGAGCAGACAGCTCCTTATGCTTTCGAATCCCTTTCGTGGTACTCTGTCATACACCGTTCGGTCTGCGCAGCACTACTTCCAGTTGAACACCTGATATGGGCGCGTATTTGCATTGCTTTGACCGTTCTCTGTAGATCCCACCTTCTCACACACCACGATTGGTCAATTATGTATAATGCCTGCATGTTATTGGTCAAACTACTTTTAGATCATTACCTTATGCAAGTATGAAAACAGGAAAACAAAGCCAAAACCTGGATATTTTTTAGGCAATACAGAAATCCTTTTGCGAGAGAGCGCAAAAGGGAATGCAATACTTTGGGGCAAGAATACTTCTGCAAAAGAACGCAAAATGTCTCAGGAGAATGCAATACTTTTGTTTTTTGAGTGAACCCAAAATATTTTGGGGGAACGCAATACTTTTGCAGAAGAACATAAATTTTTGGCGAAAAAGGCAAAATTTCTCAGAAGAATGCAATACTTTTGTGAAAGAATGGAAATATTTTGCTAAGGAATTAAATGTTTTTTTGTGGGAATGCAACACTTTTGCACAGTAACGAGTTTTTCAGGGAATGTAACACTTCTGCAAAAGTTTTAAAAATGAACACAATATATGGGGAGAGAACGCAAATATTCTTAGGGGATAGCTATACATTTGCGAGAAAATGCAAAAGCATTTTTTTCTCCCGTCTCATATTTATTTCCATCACCATGAGTAGTTTCAGATTATGTAAACAAAACAATTCAAGTAACATGTTTGACAGTCTTGTCCAGGGCTGTCCTTTGGGCGGTGCAACTGGCACCGGGCCCTGCGTTAGCCAGGGACGGCCCTGGTCTTGTTTCCTCGTGGCTTCAGTTTTAAGCTTCTTTCTTGAATACTTGAAATTGAAATTTAATACCATTTTCTTCATGAATTTCATCTGGTACTCCAGGAAAGCTTATATAAAGAAAATCAACAATTAATAAGACAAATTACAATGCATTTGATGCATAAAATGAGGCAAGTCTTATCAGTAACACTTTACAATATGTTTCCACTTGTTAACATTAGTTAACTACATTAGTTAACACAAACTAAGATTAATAAATGCTTTAAAAGTATTTTTAATTTTAATGTTAATTTCAACATTTCCTATATTATTAAAATCAAATGTTGTGTCTGTTAATTTAATTAAATGGACCTGAGCTTACATGAACTAACAATAAACAAACATTAACAAAGATGAATAAATACTGTAACAGATGTATTGCTCATTGTTAATGTTAGATGATGCATTAACTAATGTTAACAAATAGAACCTAACTGTAAAGTGTTACCTTATTATCTTTGTAACTGAAATAATAAATGAGAGGATAATCCTACCCCTTTTGTTTTCTGAAAACATTGCGATCAAATTTTGGGAAAAAGACATTGCAGTCAAAGTCGGCCATGATGTTGGTGAGATAGATGAGATCACACCATGGATGCTCAAGACTTTCCTAAATAGCACAGTTACAATATAAATCGAATTACTGTATTAACATATATTATATATTATAATATACATGTTGCATAAATCAGGCTTCTCACCTTATATACCTCTGGACCTCCTAAAACCCAGATGGTCTCCACAATGTGACATAAAGGAGGCTCAGAAGCCAGGCGAATTACTGTCCCGAAATCCTTACACAGATAGTGGGCACGTGGAGGCACTGCACTGAATTAATGCAGAATATAGTAAATAAATACAAAAATCACTACTGTTCAAAAGTTTGGGGTAAGTATATTTTTTAATGTTGTTGAAAAAAGTCTCTTATGCTCACCAAGCCTCATTTGTTTGTTTAAGAATACAGTAAAAATAGTAATAATGTGAAATATTATTATTTATTTTTTTATTTATTTAAATGTAATTTATTCCTGTGATGGCAAAGCTGAATTTTTATCAGTCATTACTCCAGTCTTCAGTGTCAAATGATACTTCAGAAATCATTCTAATATGCTGATTTGCTTCTTAATGACTTATTATCGATGTTGAAAACAGTTGCTGCTTAATACTTTTCTGGAAACTGTGATACATTTTTAAAAGATTCTTTGAGGAATATAAAGTTTCAAAGCATTCAACATTTATTTGTAATATAAATCTTTTATAACATATAAATGTCTTTACTGTCACTTTTGATCAATTTAATGTATCCTTGCTGAATAAAAGTACTGATTTCTTTTTTTTTAAAAGTCTTACTGACTCTTAACTTTTGAATGGTCGTGCACGTACATAAAAATGTTTATAAATGAATATGCTTACCTCATCTTTCTGCTCAATACCAAATTTAAGCAGTTGGCCAAAGGGAAGACTGTTTCAGGACAGGAGAACCAGGAGATTCGGCCCCAGACAAGCAGATTCTTCTTTCCTGATGTGCACCAGAAGAAAAAAAAATACAGTTATACTGTAATTTCGTCATGCTGTTAAAATTACATCAACTAGAATATAAATCAAACCAAACATAAAATTTAAAGCCACTTACCAGGTGCTGACACAGCTGTAATCGTATCCAGAAAGAACTGAAATTCTTTTCTGTAAACAACATGAGCACATTAGACATATTGTGTGCCATTTGATATATATTAATTCAGCTTTGATAACTACATAGTGTGCAAAATGCAATTTGAGCTGCATGACAAGTATCTTTGATGTGTTTGTAGCTTATAAAATAGCAGGGCTGTGTGCCAAAATCAAAAGTTGAACCAAGGGTATCCTCCATCATACTGCATGCATTGATCATATTTAATATGTATGGCTGAAAAGGCTCATACCAACATAATATTCTATACCATAAAGATAAAGGAATTCCCAATTAGAATATAATCCCTATGTTATCTGGCGTGTTGTTATCTCTTATCTCAAATGGGGCGGGCTTTGGGGGGCTCGAAGTTTCCATCTCTCTAATTCAAAAAACTGCTGACATTCAGTTATTCAGTTTGAGTTCTAAAGGTCAGTGACATATTCCACGAATAGGATACAAAAAAAAAAAGAGAGAGAGAGAGTGAGAGAGAGAAGGTTCAGAAAATGTGTTAAAAATAAAAACATTAAAAATTTTTAAATAAAAAGATCAAAACAATGAGCTATTATTTTTAGCTGTTTATGTTTATAACACACACCCACACACACACACACTGGCTTCCATTTTTTGTGGGGACTCTCCATAGGCGTAATGGTTTTTATACTGTACAAACTGTATTTTCTATCGCCCTACACCAACCCTAAACCTACCCCTTACAGGAAACTTTCTGCTATTTCAGATTTTCAATACACTCCATTCTGTGTGATTTATAAGCTTGTTTCCTTATGGGGACAAATGTCCCCACAAGGTCAAAATTTACTGGTATTACTATCTTTGAGGGGACATTTGTCAAAAATTTCAGTTTTTACTAGTGGGGACACATTTGGTCCACACAAGTACACACACACACACACACACACACACACACACAAACACAAATACTTTAATTCAATGAGATACAATCTTACAATAACTTCTAACTTGTAGCCTACCAATGTACTTGGATTTTAATCGTTGCACAGTGAAGTAGGCTACAAGTCCTCTGACATCGGACAGACAGGCGATACACGATTTGATGTTTTAACCTGCTTTCCATTTTATGATAGTTTCTATAACATATCTAATTGCTCACAACAAAACATTGAATTTGTGTCTCGAATGCCAATAAAGGATTTGGGCACTGAAGTAGCTATCACATGAGCTATCGTTCATGAGTTCATCTGATTACAGATACAAATTATTCATTCACATCTAACATAACATAAAATACAGCGATTCCAGCTGGATGAAACCACTGGCTTGAATGATGATTGTCTTACGGAAGACTCCAGGGAAGCTGTCCGTTCTTTCCTATGCCCATATCACTGCAGGCAGCCGAGATGAGCCGGATTGGTTTGCGCATCTCCTCCCCCTCGATGTTCATCGTTTACGACTTTAGCTAAGAGCAGTTTATCTGGTTTATCATACAAACTAGGCTACCGTCGTCCAGTGGGTTTAGGATGAGATGTTTTCATCCTTCTCGACCTCAACCCGTTAGATTATGGAGCTTTAAAACATCTGCTTGGTTCACCATGTGACATCCAAAGGGAGTGGCTGTTTGTTATCAATGGTGTTTACAGGTTAAAGAACCAGACAAATAAAAAAGTAACATTATTTTAACTACACCTTTATTACCAACACACGAAGCCCTAAATTGTCTTATTGTATGTTTTGATAAAAACATAATCTAATTTTCATGTGTAGCCTACTAACACCAGTTTCTGTAAACAGAAGTAAACTTAGACTAGTAAACTGCAGTCTTTTGTAGCCAATCTGAAGTAAACTTTTCCATCAGAGGAAAAAAATATTAAAATGTATTTAAATACATATAATAGATAATTGGTTTAAATTATAATAGTATTTGAAGATATACTGCTAAAATTTCAAAATAACTCTGCTTTTACTGTATTTTTTATCAAATAAATGCCTTATTGATGAGGCATTATAAAATATGACTTCCTAAATTATTATCAAATCTTACCAACCCAAACTTTTGAATGGTATACTGTCAGATATTAATGTTTGGAAAGCAAGAACTGCATTACTCAGTGAAATTTTCCATGTCTTTACTGTATACATAAATTAAAAAATTTAGGGTTACAGTCAATCTTTGTTCAAATCATATAAACATAATAATAGCTAATCTGATCATGTAAAACAGATTACATGTGGTCTGTTAATAGCCAACACTGAAGTGAATGTCAAGAATTTTTTATTAATAATACTGAATACTGATGAACATGCTTCGAATGATCTCATAATCACGTTTTAATGGTGATTTATAAAGAAGACATTACAACATTCAAAAAAGGTATTGTCTCTCATATAAAAAATATAACAGCGAGTCTGTAAATAAGAAAAACGTTATGTACAATGGTTTGTAAAGTGAATTACTTACAGTATACGCTTATATACATAGTAGGCTTTGTTTCCCTGTAATTGTCTTGAAACAAATCCACTTGTGCTTAAGAGCCACAGGCCTCAATGATAGTTACTCCATTATAAAAAGCGAAAATCAAACTTAATATACAAATTTTTGCTCTGGACTTCACAGACATTTTAATGTGTCTATTTATAAATTAGAATTGAACATTTAGATCAATAAAAAGATTCTCAATTAGTGTCCAGTATGCTCTTGATTATCGCTATTAAGATGATGAATTTCCAAATAAATCCCTCTTAATATTACATAGCACAGTTAGTGCCAAAAAACCAACACTGCACAAATGGACATCAACTGGGATGCTAGATACACACACTTTCAGAGAGAAACTGATGACTGACATTTGGACTGCATGAATACTATAAACCATTTTCCTCCACAATACATCAACATACAGCTTGCAAAAATGTAGACATCTTAAATGCTGTAACTACATACATTATATCATGCCGAACGGCTTAGTTTACAGTTTCCCGGACCACCACACGATTGACCTCAATGCTAACTCAAGCTCTACAAGCAGAATAACATCATGGCAAAGCATAACGGGAAAATCTAAGCATGGAGGAGTAGATATGGCATGCAGAGACATTGTCCTTCGTGCTACGATTCGGGACAGGTCCAAACACTAGTCCGAGGAGGGGTGCGTGTAAATCCTTGCTTCCGAGACAGCTAGTTACTGTCATGCCTCTGAATCTTCGATGCACTGTCTGAAGCTCTCTCTTCATTATGTCGTTTCAAAGTACTTGTCCCTCTCCCTGAACACAAAAACAGTATGTGAGGTTACATGTTCTAATTTACAACATTATTGTTGGAGTGGCATGAAAAACAAACACTACCGTTCAAAAGATTGGGGTTAGTCAGGTTTTTCTTTAAAGAAATTAATACTTTTGTTCAGCAAGGACACATTAAACTGATCTAAAGTGACAATAAAGACACTCATAATGTTACAAAAGTAAAATGTATCAAAAATGATTATGTATTTTAACTTTATATAAGAAGAAATGTTTCTTGAGCACCAAATCAGCATATCAAAATGATTTCTGAAGGACTGTGTGACACTGAAGACTGGAGTAATGGCTTTTAAAAATTTAGCTTTGCCATCACAGCAATAAATTACATTCCCCAATATATTACAACAGAAAACAGATATTTTTCACAATATTACTGTTTTTACTGTACTTTCGGTCAAATAAATGCAGTCTGGAAAATCATAAGAGGCTTTAAAAAAAAAAAAAAAAAAAAAAAACACATTTGAAAAAAAATAAATAAATACTACCGCCCCCAAAATTATGAATGGTAGAGTAACTGTCCACAAATGAACAGCCCTGATTTTGAATAGTCTGTGCTTTCATCAAAATAATCCTCCACAAACATGAGGTAAACCCTTCTTTTTCATGCAAGATCTGGTGTGTTTAAACTAATCTGTCAAAGAAGTGTAGTTCAGTTAAATCAAAATATTTTAGGCCACAGTGAGACATAAAACTGCTTTGTGGTTCAATACAGCTTGAGTTCAGAATCTGATAAGAGTCCTCTGAATTGGTTTGGACAGAACTCACCTCTCTGTGACTGTTTGTGGGCTTGTCCAACCATACCGCTACCTGAGTAACCTAGATTAGAAAAAAGACTATTAAAGCAGCCTAAGGCCTGTTTCATACTTCAGATGTCAACAGCATTTATTATATTTCAAAACCCATGCAGCTGTGTCAATACACACCTGGTTGTGGCTGCACAATATTTCCAGACTGCTGACCACATGACACTGGAAATGGTGAGAACTCTGGTTGAGAACTTGCTGGTGATGGGTGCACTAGTAAATAAAGAGTAAATATTTCAATACGACTATAACTGAAATGAACCAAACTACCAATATGCATGATGAAAGAAATATATACTGTAACTAAATTAGGATCAATTAGACATGTGTTTCACAAAAACAGGGTTCAAAACCCTTGTGTTTCTTTTACACATGGTTTATTTACACATTCGCATAATTTCAAACATCTTTCTGGTTAGAAGTTACCAAAATAAATCCAAAACAAAAGCCAAATGTGGAAAACCCTAGATTACAGCAAAAGCTGTCAGCATTATCAGACATTTCCAGAGATGAATTATAAGATGTATGACAATATGCTTGTTGGTATACCTGTAATGTGAGTGCTCTCCTGTGTGTTGTCTCCTGCTCCATTACCATCTCCATTGTTGGTTGTGTTGAATGGAACAGTTGCAAGGAGCCCTGAAAAGCATTGAGAAAACCCATTAAACCCAAGATCGAACAGCAAAACACCTGCATTTAATTAAACAAATCAATCAACAATAGAAATAAATAAAGTTAAACTAGATTTTTAAGTGTTGGGGTTGAAAAAGCTTTGTATTTTCTTACCGAGGCCCCGGTAGCAGGACAGCTGCTGGTAAATCTGCTTCATTCGCTCGATGTTTATCCTGCTGGCCTCAGCGTGATTAACCATGGGTTTAGGGTAGTGCACTCCGATTATGCACTTTGCAATCTTCTGAACACTTTCTGGGGCATTCCAAGGGTCATAGATGAATTTAGCAGGGAAGCCCCTCAATATGGGCAAATAGCGTCTGTAATAATAATAAATCGGCTTTAAAAGAGAACGGTCTCAATATTGAACCAAACTGGTCAATTATAGTAAACCGAGTATTAGTGAATGTAAGCAAGGGTCAAGAGTGGCACCTTATATAGTCTCCATTAGGGTCAGTACGTCGACCGAAGCCCACCGGACAGTAACAGTGAAAGAACTGCTGGAAGAATGAGCTGCATGAAAGCCACATCCAGCTTCCAGCATTGACGCTCCAGTCTGCATCCAGCAACAACTCCTCAAACACCTTAAAAAAAACAAAAAAAAACACAATGTCAATATAGATTCTAACGCAATCATAACAGATCTTTTACTGAAATCCAGTATTGCAGTACCTTCATGCCCTCTTCCCAGCTGATCCACAGGTCTCCACGCGTGAGGAAGCAAGCAACAGCATGCCTGGCCAGATGGTGGATCCACCCCTCCTGCCTCAACTGGGTCATTATGGCATCAATCCACGGGAAACCAGTCCGGCCCTCTGCCCACTTCGCCAGAGCTTCGGGGTTCCTGTCCCACGGGATCTGCACGCAGATGGGATTGAACTCCATTTTGTCAAAGTGTGGGTTGTTAGTGGCAGCCGTGTAGAAGAACTCACGCCAGAGCAGCTGACCATAAAGGGACAATGGTGGGACGCTGTTTTTCTTGACCTGTGATTGAAAAGACAGGGAAAAAAAGGAAGAGAATAACGTTTTATTTTATGAGCAGTTATCACAATGATAAACAATACCTTAAATGTCAGAGTAGGACAGTGCTGTTCTCTTTACCTTTCTGTAGAGGTCTGTGAGTTTGAAATAGAAAAGTCTGCAGGAGAGGCAGCCGAACCGGAGGTAAGGGCTCAGGCCTGTGGGGCTGGCCAGCAGGGAATTAGCATTCATTCTGGGACGCTCGAAATTAGCCACCCAAGCCTGAAAAAAAGATTTTTTTTAACATTGTTGAAAAAAAGATTTTTTTTAACATTGTTGAAAAAAAGTCTCTTATGCTCACCAAGGCTGCATTTATTCAATGAAAAACACAGTAAAAACAGCAATATTACTACAATTTAAAAGAATGGTTTTATGGTAAAAGAATGGTAATTTATTTTTGTGATGGCAAAACAGAATTTTTAGCATTTTTTTAGCCATTACTCTAGTCTTCAGTGTCACATGATCCTTCAGAAATCATTCTAATATGCTCATTTGATGCTTAAGAAGCAATTCTTATTATTATCGATGTTAAAACATTTGTGCTACTGAATATTTTTTGTGCAACCATGATATCTTATTTTCAGGTGTCTTTAATGAATAGAAAGTTCAAAAGAACCAGCATTTATTTGAAATAGACATTTATTTGTAACATATCTAAATATCACTTTTAATCAATTTAATCCCTAAACTTTAATGCATAAACTATATTTAACGCGTATAGTTTTTGTTCATGTTTTGAATTAGATTTTGTTTTTATGATTTCTGATTTTATGTTAATTTTAGTTAAAGTTTTGTCTTCTTTATTAGTTTATTTTTGCTGTTTTCAAATAATGTCTAGTTTTTATTCATTTTTATTTCCGTTTTAGTTTAAAAAACCAAAATGTTATGGTTTTAGTTTTAGCTAACTGTAATTAACCCTGCTCAGTACACAATGTTGATTATACTAAATATGGTGTAATACAATGCAAAAAAAAGTACAATTGTAAAACAGTGTAATAAAGAAGATGTCTACCTTCCTCTCCAGGTGTCTCTCTAGTCGAGTCAGAGCTTCAGTCTCTCCACCAGGCCACACAGCCGAGGACAGCCCATCTGTTTCAAAACCTGAAGACACAAATCCTCATTCAAAATCTCATTTACAACAGACACATGCACACATACACAAAGAGAGGTGTCTCACCGAGCTCTTCCAGAGAGGGAACACCAAACTTGTCATCGTGGTCATCGCTGACTGGTGTGGCGCATTTGCCCATGACTTCAGCCGTGATAGTCTCCGCTGGTATTTCCACAGCATCCATTCTACTAATGAGCGTCTGAAATCGTTTATAGGTAAGAGGAGACTGTCCTCCATTCAACTCTATGATCCTAGAGACAGAAAGAACACTTGGGATAATTAGAATATGTACACAATATTATGGCATTTTAATTGTCATGATACTAAAAAGTAAAGCCAATAACAACAACTTGCATGATTGTCAATACAGCAAATGCTAATATACTTTTGAACACAAAACAAAGCCTCATCAAGTATTCATGTAAACCTTTAGAAACTGAATATAAAATTAAACTGAATTATAAAATCAAAATTGAATATATTCTATAATATTATTAATTACAATAATTGAGGCAATTTTGTTGTTTTCATATTTTATGCAATTAGAATTTTTCATTTAACACAATCTATATATATATATATATATATATTTATATAATAAGACATTTTATTGTTTTCATATTTGTATACTTCATTATATTACAAAAAGTGCAATGGAAAAATATGAAGAAAAAATGAAATGCAATAAGTGATCATATTATTAGAATTTGAATAAGAACAACAGTTAATTTTATTTTCATATTTCTGTACAATATACTATATGAAATTTCCATATTAAATTACAAAATTGAAAATAAAATTACTTAAATTGTGTTATATTATGAATCAAATTCTAATGATATTATAAAATGTATTCATTTTGTTTTTCTTTTTTATATTTTACATTCGATTTAGTATTTTTTGTAATATAATTCATTTCACAAAAATGTATATCACACAATCACAATTTTTGGAGTATTACAATATTTATCATTTAAATGCCACTTCTTTTTGATATTCATATGACAGAATAAAACAACTTTGTATCTGTCTGCATAACATTCTCAATGAAGAGTTAACTATCAGGCATGATGGGCAACAGCTTCCCACGTGGGAGTCATATGGGCATATGGCAATGATTACAGATACACTCACTTGTCCAGATCATAGAGTGTGTGGGAGATCCTGACGAAAGCCTCCACCCCTGCCTCAGTGGCCAGCTTCTTAATGGCTGCATCACGATCTTTCCCGAAGGGCTCAGAGTCGTACTCATATGACAGCCGGGTGATGTTCCACTCCTAGAGAGAAAAAAAAGAGATGGAGAGTCAAATAAGGGGCAGACACAGAACAGCATGTACTGACAGAGAGTTTACACAAAACTGTTGAACAGGCTCTAGGCGGTCTGTTCGCTGACCTTGAAAAGTCTTGGAAAGACATCCGTGGGTTGTCCCCTGATGACAAAGAGGCGAGAGTTAAGTTTGCGAAGGCTGGCGTCCAAGTCCTCAAGACACTGCAGCAAAAACCTGTAAAACAAAGAATAATTAATCAAAATTTAATGAATGACAAGCAAATGAAATGGTAGTTTAGATAGACATAGTTGTTCATTTTAATCTTTTGCAGGAATGGGAGAGAGATTTTTGTGACTTGTGCAGCAGAGGGCACTAACAGACAAACGGTATGGAAAAACAAAATTGGTTATATTCTGAATTACATGAGCTGTGTTCAGAATGGAATGGAATACTAGTTTACTGACAGTGTGCTGCCTACTATTTCTTGAAAAAGAAAGTGAAAACTCAGACATTATGCTGCAATAAAATTTGCTTAATTGTATGCTGCACCTGTGTTTCTTAAAGGGATAGTTCTTCCAAAAATGACATTTCTGTCATCATTTCGTTTTTTTCTTCTGTTAAGATATTCTGACATATGTTTATGGTAGCCACTGATTTCCATAGTACAGAGAAAAGAAAAAATAAATTCAAATACAATTCAATGGCTAACGGCAACTGTTTGGTCTCCAACATATTTCATAATATATTCTTTTTGTGAAGAATGAAACTCAAACTGGTTGACCCCTCATTGTCCACAACAACATTCAAAGGCCTCAAACCCAAATTTTGTTTTCGTAACTTTATTTAATCTATGGGAACTCCTGGATTCTGAACATTAAAGAAAAGTAACTTCAGGACTTAAGTGGTTTTAAGAGCTGCATTTTCTTTTCAGGGTTACTGAAATTCCTGCTCTATTTAACCAAAGAAGTTGCATGACTCTTCCAGTCTTTTGTGTTATATTGGTTAAGGATTAAGAATAAGAGTTTTAAAAATATTTTTACTAGTGCTGTCAAACGATTAATCGCATCCAAAATAAAAGTTTTTGTTTACACACACACACACATATATATATATGTGTGTGTGTGTGTGTGTGTGTGTGTGTGTGTGTGTATATTTATTATGTATATATAGATACACTCACATACAGCATATATTTTGGAAATATTTACATGCATATACATTTATATGCTTATATTTTATATAATACAGGTGCTGGTCATATAATTAGAATATCATCAAAAAGTTTATTTATTTCACTAATTCCATTCAAAAAGTGAAACTTGTATATTATATTCATTCATTACACACAGACTGATATATTTCAAATGTTTATTTCTTTTAATTTTGATGATTATAACTGACAACTAAGGAAAATCCCAAATTCAGTATCTCAGAAAATTAGAATATTGTGAAAAGGTTCAATATTGAAGACACCTGGTGCCACACTCTAATCAGCTAATTAACTCAAAACACCTGCAAAGGCCTTTAAATGGTCTCTCAGTCTATTTCTGTAGGCTACACAATCATGGGGAAGACTGCTGACTTGACAGTTGTCCAAAAGACGACCATTGACACGTTGCACAAGGAGGGCAAGATTCAAAAGGTCATTGCAAAAGAGGCTGGCTGTTCACAGAGCTCTGTGTCCAAGCACATTAATAGAGAGGCGAAGGGAAGGAAAAGATGTTGTAGAAAAAAAGTGTACAAGCAATAGGGATAACTGCACCCTGGAGAGGATTGTGAAACAAAACCCATTCAAAAATGTGGGGGAGATTCACAAAGAGTGGACTGCAGCTGGAGTCAGTGCTTCAAGAACCACTACGCACAGACGTATGCAAGACATGGGTTTCAGCTGTCGCATTCCTTGTGTCAAGCCACTCTTGAACAACAGACAGCGTCAGAAGCATCTCGCCTGGGCTAAAGACAAAAAGGACTGGACTGCTGCTGAGTGGTCCAAAGTAATGTTCTCTGATGAAAGTAAATTTTGCATTTCCTTTGGAAATCAGGGTCCCAGAGTCTGGAGGAAGAGGAGAGGCACACAATCCACGTTGCTTGAGGTCCAGTGTAAAGTTTCCACAGTCAGTGATGGTTTGGGGTGCCATGTCATCTGCTGGTGTTGGTCCACTGTGTTTTCTGAGGTCCAAGGTCAACGCAGCCATCTACCAGGAAGTTTTAGAGCACTTCATGCTTCCTGCTGCTGACCAACTTTATGGAGATGCAGATTTCATTTTCCAACAGGACTTGGCACCTGCACACAGTGCCAAAGCAACCAGTATCTGGTTTAAGGACCATGGTATCCCTGTTCTTAATTGGCCAGAAAACTCGCCTGACCTTAACCCCATAGAAAATCTATGGGGTATTGTGAAGAGGAAGATGCGATATGCCAGACCCAACAATGCAGAAGAGCTGAAGGCCACTATCAGAGCAACCTGGGCTCTCATAACACCTGAGCAGTGCCACAGACTGATCGACTCCATGCCACGCCGCATTGCTGCAGTAATTCAGGCGTATTCAAGTATTGAGTGCTGTACATGCTCATACTTTTCATGTTCATACTTTTCAGTTGGTCAAGATTTCTAAAAATCCTTTCTTTGTATTGGTCTTAAGTAATATTCTAATTTTCTGAGATACTGAATTTGGGATTTTCCTTAGTTGTCAGTTATAATCATCAAAATTAAAAGAAATAGACATTTGAAATATATCATTCTGTGTGTAATGAATGAATATAATATACAAGTTTCACTTTTTGAATGGAATTAGTGAAATAAATAAACTTTTTGATGATATTCTAATTATATGACCAGCACCTGTATATTTAATATATAAACATAAACTTTTCTTAAATGTATACATGCATGTGTTTGTATTTATATATACATAAATATACACAGTACACATTATGTAAACAAAAACTTTTATTTTGGATGCGATTAATCGTGTTTGACAGCACAAATTTTTACTACATTTCTACCTGATAAATTTTTAGAGCTTGGCATAACTGGAAAAATGTTCATTCTTTTTAAAAATGCCCATGGAGCTGGCATGACCTCATGACTTTATTATGTTGCTTCGAGATTATTATAGACCTTATCAAACGTCAGGTTATGGTTTGGTTGAATAAGCCAGTTAAAACCTCTACCTTATACCTGGACACATTATAAAACAGTATGTATGATTTTCTTTTTAGCTGCACTGAATATATAACAAAATAAGGGTATAATATAAGAATATAATCCTGTCTGAGTGAGAGTTAAGAGTTCCCTCTTGTAAGACTGTGTATAAGCAGCATCTAGTTGAGCTTGTCTGCGCCCCGGCCTAAAGACGTCTGATCCGCTACAGCACATCCCAGGACAAAATGACACACATGCTCAAAGTCACTGTCATTTCAATGGATCTGCACATGAAAGCACACATGCAGCTTGTTCTACAAGTCAGAATTACATGGTTATCTTCAAGTACAAACTTTAGCTTGTTATAAAAACATTAAGCAGCCATTTTTAACATTGATAACAATAAGAAATGTTTAATGAGCAGAATAACAGCATATTAGAATGATTTCTGAAGGATCATGAGACTGAAGATTGGAGTAATGACTGCTGAAAATTAGGCTTTGCTATCCTGAAAAAATAAAAAATAAAAAATAAATAAATAAATATATATATATATATATATATATATATATATATATATATATATATATATATATGTGTGTGTTAAATACAGTTTCAACAAATATTAAGCAGCAAAACTGTTTTCAACATTGAAAACATTGCTTCTTGAGCATCAAATCAGCATATTAAAATGATTTCTGAAGGACCATGTGAGCTGTTGAATATTCACAAAAATAAATTAGATTTTAAAATATAATCAAATAGAAAAGTTATTTTAAGTTGGAATAAGATTTTACAATATTACTGTTTACTGTATTATGGTGTAGGCTACATCTTATAATTAAGGATTTATAGTTTCAGATTTAATAATTACATATTTATCATTTAAAATAAAATTGTGCTTCTGCATTAAAAAAATCTGTATTTTTTTTGGCATATTAGTCATCTCAGATTCAGTTTCTGATCTGACTTTCACTGTAAAGATAGCAGCACAGTACAAATGAGTACAACTTCCTGTCGAGCTGGACTGTACAAATAGGCTGTGCATGTGTATGTAAAATTAAACATTACTAAGACATCAGTCGGGGTGTCTTTGATGCATAGACCCAATACAAAAGAACAAAAGTATTCCAGGTCAATTCAGGGGACGAATTATAGACTTAACCTCTCAAAAGAAGCCTTTGCGTGGATTGTAATTTCGGTTACAGTTTAGCAACCATTAAGAGAAGTGGTGGCAGGCATACCATAGGCGAGAGGCTGTTTGAAGGAGGTGGAAAAGTAGGTCAGTGCTGAAAGGGGAATGAGGTAACAGCATCTAACACACTGACCTAGTTCCTCATGTTCTGCACCAAAGGGGAGAGGAGAGGTGGCTGAGCTGTACGTTACATCACAACTCTGCTATGAGGTGACCGCTCAAGCATCTCTCAAGGATATCCCACCACATAGTACACTCTTATAAAGATATATCCGGCCAGCACTAACAGTAGGCCAAAAGAATGGCAGTTAGTTTGTATGTACTCTTTTGGTATTGTACAAGTCCTTACAAAATGGTAAAACAATCACAAATTAAACTTAATTAAACGGTCTTCAAGATATCTTGAAGACATAAGAAAAGGCTACTCATGGCCAGCAAGTAAAATTTAAATTGGAAAAAAAAAGCTTACAGCATATAAATAAACAAACTGGTAATGTAAAGCTTCTTACTTACTATAAACACAAACTTTCTCATTACACAGCATGGCACAGCTTACAGAAACTCTGCTACATACTGAGCTACTTATATTCAAACAATGAAACAAAAAGACAGGTATAAGAGGTCACTCTCACCATTCAGATGCAGATTTGCACTCAATTCAGCTTTTAATATCCTAATCTCAACCAAAGAATTTGTTCCACATTCAAAATAGCCACCACACACACAGACACAGACACAGACACAGACACAGACACACACACAGACACACACACACTATTGACTGATCACTATGTATGTGAGTAGAGAGAGAGAGAGAGAGAGAGAGAGACTAGTATTCAAACAATATCAGTATTGATTAGTACAGTAGTAGTATGCATTCAATAGTCACTAATGAAATTGCAAGTGCCAACTGAATAGACTATATAAATTTTGGCCCCAGGTAACTATTTCCATTCTTACTGGTAACAAACTTTGCACTTATGCTACTGAATTCTATGTGGGTCTATGGTTATTTACTTCTAGTATGTATTCCAGTTTTTGCTGGTACATTTTCAGATTTCACTAAAAACTAGGAAAAGGTACAAACAACAACTGGAACACATACTAGTCTGAACAATTATTATCTAAAACCATAGATTGACACAGAATTTAAATGCAATAAATACTATCAATTTAAACGTAGGCTATCTGTTAAATTAGACAATAGTTATTTACTACTAACAACTATCCCTAAATGACACGTGTCTAATTCAATAGATTTTTGTCATTTAAATTACTAGTAACTAATACTAGCTAACGTGAAATATATTAGCTACTATTGGATTACTTACTAGAATTAACAAATAAGCACTAGTAGCAAATATATAATTTGAAAGTCGTTTAAAAAATTACTAGTCCCTATGAATAGCTACCAGTGAGTTTTAGGACTAGGTGGTACTATCCCATTTTACTATTGCAGCTGCCTGAGATAAGTGGGAAACAATGTAGAGCATCTTGTGTGGTAGCACCAGAAGTAGAGGGGAGAGGGTATAGAGGGAAAGAGGTCTCAGCTTCATTGGGGTCATCTAAGTGAAGATGTACTAGTTACTAATGTACTAGAGTTTTTAGAATTTTTGGATGAAGCCATTTGATAATAAAGGCTTTTTAATTCACAGGAGTGCCATGGTCATTCTGAAGTATTCTTTGAAGGACTGTGATAAACCCTAGGCCAGAGAGCACCTTGACCCCGAGACGTACTCTCTATCATTGGACCTTGTTTGATGTAGTAGTTACTATTGAAATACTTATTATTATTAACAAATAAGTAGTGTTACAGGATCTGATGTCTGCTCCCCACTGTTCTCTGCACTCACGTGCTCGGATCCCAAGGAAACTCACCTCCATCTGCTGATTCCCACGTTGGACGATCCTGCAAACCAGGGGTCCAGTATGTAAACGCATCTCAGAGTATCGGCTCCTATTATAGAGTCCCGCAGAGATGGGTTATCATGGAGCCTTAAGCCCTTCCTGAACCAGTGGATCGTATTGACCACCATTATTCCTAATGTACCGCAGTCCCTTCTGAGATCACGAATGCTCCAGCAACTCCCAAACTTGGCAAACCCGGACTATAAAGTCTGATCTGGTTACGTCTTCTTCAGCCTTGCTCAAGAAAAACTTTTCTCATGTTGAAGTTGGATCTCTGCGCTCGTGCCTGCTGAATTACACAGCGAAAATTCATATAGTTGCTTTACGCACCCTGTGATGGACACGATGCCAGTGCATCAGCGAGTTTACTGTTTGTTTCTACCGTACGCCTCGACAAAAACACGCACCACTAAGTGTAAAACTGACAGATTGATATGAAAAAAAAACACGCGCAAGAAAACCTCAACAAAGAAAGCACGCGAACGTCAACATGGACTCGCGAAGACAGAAAGAAAAACAACAGCCGTTTAACTTCTTCCTAAAACGTTAAATATATGGGTTTTCAGATTAAATCCATATGTAAGTACATGTTCTCTATCCGTATGACAGTACAGGCGTCGATTAGCGATGAATATTCACACGATTGTTGTCCTTTAGTTGAATGTCAATTTTAATTCACCCCGTGAATCGTCAGCCATTCGTCGACTCCGCCCACTCGTTGACGCAAACTGGCATCTACGCAGCTGATTGGTCAGATCCGCACGGCAGACGTAATAGACCATCACGTTTCTGCGGCATGCTCGCGCAGACCCGCACTTTTTAGCACTGATAACATCACAGATGAGGTAGATATTTTCAGGTTAATGGCATGTTCTCGATTATTTTTGACCACGACGTGTAAAGGTAACTTAAAATAGTAGCGCATTTAGATAAATGCATAGAAAAAGGTTTTTGTGCCCATGTTACTGCTCGACTCTGATTGGACAGGGCGTGAGTACCCGGATGGGCACATGAACTGGGGCACAAGGGAACAGATGAGTTTTGTTATGGTAAATATTCGCACCAGTGTTAGGACGTTATTTAAACTGTATAAAATATTATGGCCACAAGTTCACTTCAATTTTAAGGTAAACTAGTAGCAATCTAATAATAAATTATGTAATTGTTATATAATACATAATAAGCTACTATGTATGACGGGATAGTTTGTCACGAGGGCTTTATCGCAGTAAATTTTGAGTCAAAAGTCCAGTAACACATATCTGTTTTCTCTATCAATAATTGTGTTTGTTGGTTTCAAACACCTTGTGCAAAACCGTCCAAAGTAAAAACTACATTATTATTATTTTATATAGATTAATATGGGTAAACAAATGAAACCACACTGGCATACATTGAGGCAACTACTAAAGGCAGGAATGTGTTGTCGAGTTTGTCAATGAAAAATACCAGGATGGGTTAAGTTGTCACATATGTTATTCAAGTTTTATGAAACCTTGATTTATTCATTTCAGTGCTTATTGGCCTTACCAATGCTTTTTCCATTATTGGTAATTTAATTTTAGCTATTCGTTTTTTTTTTTTTTTTTTTAAATAATTATTTTACTGTTTAAAATTTAGCTGTAATGCCTGTAATAGTTTGTTATAATGGCAGGTTCCATTGTGACAACTTACCCCATAGAACGTAAATGATATGATATGCTACACTATTGGAGCACGTTATCATAAAAGGTTGACATTATTCATAGTATCTTTTTTTTTCCAGGAATCAAACAAATGCTGAGGTGTTGACATTCAAAACATCCAAATTAGTTTCAGGTGCAGGACATAAAAAAAACAACAAATAATAAACAAAGAAAAAATAATGTACACACACTAAAATTACAGCTCCAAAAATGACCAAACAGTACGATGTTTCGACCATTCAGATCTATGCAGTCTAGACAATTGAAACACTGAAAGTTTTGATCGCTTTGATTTATCAATGTATCATAATATGTATTTTGCACATTTTAGTCTGATATTATTTTTCTTCACATCAGTATCAATAGTTCATTTGGTGCAAATCTTGTATTTGGAGACAATAAATAGTCTAGTTGATGAAAGATCAGTATACTGATCGGTATGTTGAGAAAAGCATTGCACATCACAAAGAGAACTACATTGATCCAAGACATAATTACTTTATTGATTAGGTCTGTGCTTGCCTTTAGATACAGAGAACATTAACATACAATGAAGTAAATGAGACAATTTATCATTTAAAGATCAAGCCTCCTTGCTGCTGCATTACTGCTGATTTAAAATCAGGGATGGTCATTTTAGTTGTTAATCATGGAAATTAGTCTGGACAGATCTAAATGTCAACCAACTTGATAGAATATCTTTCATCCCATATTAAATTATTGACAGATTTCAGGTGAATGGGGGTCATATGTAATGTCGCTGATTGATGTCTTGAGTTCAGACTATTATTGTCGTTTGAGTGAACAAGACATGATGATTGTTTTAGTTGAACACTAGATGGCAGTCTACCACGACAAAATGCTACATCCAAGAGCCTATCTCAAATAGTTTATTAGTCTGATACTTGTTAATAGAATAATTATGAGGTACAAATTAATGATCAGATTAAAAATATAATTGTAACGAAACTCTGAGTTTCAGGTCGCTTCATTAAGAAAAACAGGTTACTCTTGGCAGAAACAACTTTCAAACTTGTTATTTCACTTATGGTCTCAGGTTTTTGGAGGAGTGCTGTCCAAAGAGGTCAGTGTTGAGTAAAATATGGTCCCCTCTTTATTAAAGCTGGTTTAAAACACTTAGGTGATAAAGTGTATTTCAGCTCTAAAAGCATCTTGTTTTTCTTTCTTGTGTTACAGTCACTGATTTATGTTATTGCAATCTCTTAAGTCTGTAAACATAAATGTCTTGGTGTCATTTTGAATTAGGTTGATTATTTAATATTTTTACTTTGTGCCATATACTCACTGCAGTATATGGCACAAAGCTAGCTATTAGGAAAATAGGAAATGCTTGGTGTCTCACTTTTATCCTTCGTTTTACAAAACATATGACCTTTTTCAGACTGTGGGAGTGAAGTTCACAAGAAGCCTCCATTCAAGATGACTGATATATTATGCATACTCTTCATTATTGATGAACAGGAATCTCGTTACTCTGAGCCCCATCTGAAAGGGAGAATGGGGAAGAGGACAGGTGTTCATTTGATCCCTTGCTTTTTGTCCTCAAACATGCTACCCTGCTTGGTCTACTGGATCGGAGCAGTTTCATGCATGCTGACTACTAGTTGTATAAAGTCTATCTGTTTGTTTTGGCCACTTAAGACCACTAGATCTAAAGCTCTGCTTTAACTCCAGAGACCAATTACAGTTTATTTACTGATGGAATTCTTAGTAAATGGGATGCAATCTGATCAAAATAGTTTCTGGAAAAAGTGGGTTTTATGAGCATTTCGGTAGTTTAATTTAAACCTTTGATTCTAAAGTAAAATCCTAAAAATGTCCATCTATCTATCTATAGTGACCATTAATGATCATAACACAAAGAAATTATTTAGATCTAGACCTAATTTTCATTAAAATTACCTAGTTAATACTTTATATAGTCTAAAGCTGGATTCAAAATGGGAGTTTCATTTTTATACGATCTAACATCTCTCCATGACCTTTTTTAGAGGGGATCTCCAAATGAACAGAAGTACACAGAACCATCATGCAGCACCGTGCGAATTCAAAACCAACTGTACGCAGCAATGCTCCCGTCAGCGTATTGGATTCAGTACTGTATGTGGCTCCTCCTCCAACTGATGCTTCGCAGCCTTCAAACACACTAGTGTGTGCCATAACAACACCACTGCTCCTTCAAAGTTGGGGGCGCATTTTCAACAGTGAACGCAACAATTTGGGAACTCGTCTGTGCCTTTTCAGTAACATTGTGGACAGAATAAAGCAGCCAAGCAGTGGCGTTTGTTTGCAAAGGAACGTTTCCCCTTGCTTTCAGCCTTGTGGACAATATGAAGTGCAGTTATGGCAAAAAGGGGTAAATCTGTGGTGAGGACCCTGGAGGATTTGACGCTGGATTCGGGTTACGGTGGAGCCGCGGACTCCTTCAGGTCATCCAGCTTGTCTCTGTGCTGCTCCGAGGCGCACATCTCCTATGCGCATGGAGGGCACTGCTGGCATCTGACCGACTCCATGCGCAGTCGACACAACAGCCTAGACACCGTCAACACCGTCCTGGCTGAAGACGGCGAGACCCTGGAGTGTTCCGGACACTGTGCGAAACTTCCCGAGCTTGAGGATGTGCCCTGGAGCCTCGGGGAGGTGGAGAACGCGCTCAACAAGGAGGAAGAGTTGAGGTTTGGGACCGTGTCCGCGGATCTGCTGGCGCGCCTCTCCACGCTCGTGAGCCGCGCGCTGGTGAGGATCGCCAGGGAAGCGCAGCGGCTGAGTTTGCGCTACGGCAAATGCACCAAATACGAAGTCCAAAGTGCCATCAAGATGATCCTTTCGTGGACCATCTCGGTCAACTGCATCGCCGCGTCGCTCAGCGCGCTGTCCATGTACAACATGAGCACCGAGGATAAATTCAGCCGGGGGAAATCGGAGAGATGCGGCTTGGTCTTCTCCGTGGGGAAGTTCTTCAGGTGGATGGTAGACAGTAGGGTCGCGGCGCGCGTCCACGAGCATGCGGCTATATACCTGACCGCCTGTATGGAGAGCCTCTTCCGAGAAGTCTTCACCCGGGTGTTGAATAGCTCGGTGGTTGAGAAGGATAACGGGATCCCCAAATTCACACTGGAATCCTTTGAGCAGGCTCTGAGCAATGATTCGGAGTTGTACGGCCTCCTTTTGCCCTATCAGCACCTCACATGTGGGAAAAATGCCAATGGTAAGTTCAGCACTTGAAAAGCAGTTCAACAGGCTTTTAAAATTAACAGATTTCTTTTTTATTCAGAGGGAGGGTGGACGCTTAAAGCTCGTTTATGTTTTTATGCCTTACCTTCGGGTCAGATTTTGATTATGGTAACTCAGGGAAAAACGTAACCAGCTATAATGTTTATACAGTGACATTAACTTTCAGGCCCATTGCCCAGAAACTGACATCATCTGTGTATATATTATTACACAGCCTCAATGACTGCGTTTACGTGCTCAATAATATTACAGCATTAATCAGAATTTGGTCTTATATTCTGGTTACGTAAGCATCAAGAAAGTGCATTAACCTGATTGCCATTATCAATAATCAGGTTAAAGTTGTGAAATGTCAGTCTATTGAAGATGATGTGCATGTAAAAATGGCCATTGGCTGCATTTACTTGCGCAAAAATTCAAATATGCTGAGTAATATTCTAATGCACTCTTGTGTTTTGTTGTTAAAGACATCAATGAGTTGACTGAGTTACTGTTACGGAGCATAATAAATGGCAAAATCATGCTTAAATGTCTTTTGTGGATGCCAGAATATAAACATAATTGCAAAATAATGTGCATGTAAACATAGTCATTATTATGTTTGGCCCAAACACTTCAGAAATGTGAGATAACTTAATTTATCAGGGATCTGCTTTGATTTATGTGTGCATGGATGTATTTATAGATGTGTATTTGGCTGTGTGTGCTGTGCACTGTGTATAATGTAAGTGTGTGTTAGAGAGCGGTTCATTTTTAATACCGAGCTCAGCTGCATTTTCCATGGGTAATTAGCTCACAGTACCATCTTGTTCTTTTTAATGTATCATTTGTACAGTTATGGTACTTATGAATGTGTCGTCCAGAATGTTGCCAGGCTGTAGTTTATGTACAGGATTACATAATCCAAATGATAGACCCTGGAGCAAAGGGACTATTCAATGTATAACTTCCAATAATGCATGTGAAACAATGTGGACTTGACAGTATTGCAGCACCAAAGAGGGTGATGATGTCATTGATTTAATACAGCTGCCTGGCAGAGGGGCTTTTTCTATAATAGTCTATTGGTGTCCATTTTAGGAATATGTATGGACTTGTGCCACTTGTAATAATATATTCACTGAACACATAATATATTGTGTTCATGTTTTTATTCTATATATACTATGAATATATAAGAAACGTATAGGATATACATATACTAAATCAACTCAAATTTCTTCGTATACCACTTTTCATGATACACGCTGTTTCATTCAATCATGATGTTAATGTTTAATGTTTATAATATATTCATATCTTCATAGTCACATTTAACAGATAATAACATAGTTAATATAGTTTACATTATGCGATGAGACAAGCAATCAAGCAGTATATATACAGTACAATACAGTATATCTAACTTTATATAAAGAGCTGGGCGATCATGTATTTAACATTTTGCATTGATATAAACAATCACGCACTTGAGATTTGTGATATATATCACTTTACGTGAGTATGTGTATATATACTGTATATATACACACAGACACGCAGTAGTCAACATTTGAAGTGGATCAAAAAAGTTAATCAAAGTCGTCCTAAGACAAGAACGCATTTTAGGCTTTAGGACAACTTTGATGAAAGGTTTTGATCCACTTCAAATGTTGACTATATATATTGTATATGTACTGCATATACACACACCGCATATATATGTTACTGCTTATACAGTATAGATATAATAGACATGAAACAAAGGAATCTCAGATTAGTTTTAGTGTATAATGGACAGGTTTCAGTATCCCATTACCGAGATTTCTCACCTCTGTCAGAATGCCTCATTTCACATAGATTAAGAGGTGAGCGTTTCAACAAACCAATTACATGGAGATTACATCTTCTTCATAGTAAGGTACATTTCTCCCTCAAGGGTGGTATCAAGACGGGCTGCCAGATAATAGCCCACCCTTTGTTCTTCTCTGGAGAGCTGATTTAATTGCACTAGGGGTTCATTGTGAGAAACAGAAAGCCTTCTTCCGCTGTAAATTGTGTTAGAGTTACAGTAAGTATACATTTTAGACATGCAACTGTTATACAACCTCTTTAATTTTTCCTTGAATATGTATAACTGCATTAAATGCGTTCCATAATGCAATCGGCAAGCTTTCTCCAGTGGTGTGGATGTGGAGGCAGTTGGTTCAGCTGCAGAGGTGGCCTGCTCTGAGTTACCGGGTCTGTTGTGTGCCTGTGTGTGTTCAGTGCCAGGCACTGAGGGGTGTTTAAGTGTATGTTTGTGTGTGTGTGTGTGTGTGTGTGTGTGTTAAGGGGGGCAGTGTTAGGGAGTCCAAGCATGACACAGCTCTAGTTGTACCAGGCTGCCCCAGTACACAGCAGGTTCTTTGCTGTCCGGAGCTTTGGGTGTCAGGGATTTCTTCTGCAGGGGGTTTGCTGGAGGCATTAGAACAATTAAGGGTAATGTTGGAGGATGAGGTAACTGTGGAGTCTTGGTTTCACAGATTATTGTTTTTAATACTTCAAATCCATGTCTGTTTTTATCTATATCAGGAATCACTGAGAAATGGGAGAGCAACACATTTATTGTCAGAATTCTAAAAGCTGTCAATAGATCTGATCTTAATTACTCAATTCAATTTGTCACACTCGAAATCCATTGATCCATCGATCTTGCAGACAAATTAGCTCATCTTAGAAGAATGCAGGCAGTGTTGTGTTCATTTTTTCCCCAGGTTCTTCTGAAAGCTTTTGGCCGTCAGATTCTCTGCCCACAGTCTTTGCTGAAAATGTAGATGATAACATCGCTAGGAAATTTGCATTCTGCAGTGCAGGAATCCAGCAGGAAAGACAATACAGATAAAAATCAAAAGTAACAATACAGAGACGCCTCCAAAAGAGAGATACCTGCCTAACCTGAGTCTATAAGGAACAGTTTTACTCAAAGCAAGAGGAAGTTTAATGTGATCGATTTGTGCAAACCTGTACATTTCAATATTGCACAATGCTGTAATGTAAAGAGGTCATAATAGGGCTGGGTTGGTATGACCAATATCTCACTGAATGACTAATATTATGTCACAGTTTATATGTCAAAATAGTTATTTTCATTATAGAGAATAGGGCCAGTACATTATGATTATATGTTTTTAGTAAATCATTAAAATCCTAAGTAGACGTAATGACAAAAAATGTATTCATTAATTACCAATAATAATAATAACTCTAGTAATATGCATGCTAATAAGCAACTAGTTAAGTGACCCTAAAATAAAGTGTTACTATATTGAATTTTGCCATTTGATTTTTTTGTTGTTGTTGTTATATAGATAATGTCACTATGTTATGATCATAATTTAGACCAATTAATATTATAAGTTGACAGTGACAAATAATATTATTTTAACGACAACAACAACAATAATAATAAACTCTAAAATATTGTGAATATTATTTAATGATGCCGTTATGTGTTGAAGCCATTTTCTTTTTGTTATATTGATAATGTATGTAGAATATATATATATATATATATATATATATATATATATATGCGTATATATGGTTAAGCCAATTTAAAAAATATTAGTAGACATTGGAGACAATATTATTTTGATAATAAAATTATTACTACTACTAATAATACTAATAACAATATTAGTATTATTACTACTACTAATAAAGTGACCCTTTTACATGATTTTTAGTTTCATAACTGGCACTTGTTCTATCCTGCCAGTGTGACATTTTGTATATGTATTTTACAATAGATACATTAGAGACTTAAAAGTAAAGGCGCTGAACTCCTGTAGGCATGAGATGTAGTATGCATGAGAGTGAAGCCCAATCACACAGATGGCTCTCAGCGTGACCGATGTGGCAGGTCCTAAGAGAGGGAACACTCCTCTATTCATCAAAATTGACTGAACTATGAAACATAATGAGCTGAGCATTACACACTGTGTTTCTCACTCGAGCACGAGTATTCACCCACACACATATGCACGCGCACGCATTCCAGCTCTTGTAAATAAACAGACACACATATGGATGCGTGGCAGGAGCGAGGGCACCCACATTCACACAAACACACATGCTCATAGACAACATACTGACAATGTGTACTGGGTTTATGGGTCAGTGATGTGACACTCAATTATATATTTGAATTAAATAATGTATTATTTAAAAAAACTAATTATAATGGAAGTTATAGACCATTATTTATTAATCTATTGATCTACTAATTTATATATTTAAATCATATCATGTATTATTAAAAAAATCAATAAAATGCACGCTGACTTGAATGACTCGAATACACATTTTCTGTAATGAATATGTTTTCAATTTCTGATATTTTATGAGGCAGAAATGTCAAGGTCGTATAACTGTGCTTGAGATCGTAAAAAAACCTCTCATTAAAAGTTTGAAATCACTGAAAAAAAAAGTACTTAATATGCCACTTAAAGTCATTGTGGAGTAACTAAACGCAGGAAGTCATTTACTTATCATGTGACAATAAAGCCAATAAAAGAAATGTCAGATTTGAAGGTCAGATAATAAATATTAAATTACTTACTGCAGGTATTGTTCTGGCAAAGTGTATAGGCACATACAGTAAACATCTTATCCATATTTCCCCACAGACTAGACAGAGATTGCTAGCAATCCTCACAGCAAAGATTCATGACAAACAAAGGAGGAGAGACCAGATCTTTATCAGTGTAATGCTCAGACTGAAGTTCACAATTCACCATTACAACATTCCAAAGGGAAAAAGACGCTAGAGATGCAGCTGTGGAGAACGCTATCAGCAGACTCTTAGCAGCAGACAGTAATGGCTAAGATCAGTTTGTGGCGCAAAGTGATGAACACATTTCCACAAGCCCAAGGTCAGACAAAGGTCAGACAGCCTCCTTCAATAGCAATCGATACCACTAAGGGTTTCAGCTGACTAGTTTGTCACTTTGTTCAATAGTTCCAACAAGCTTCTATTGCTGTATTCCATTCGGTATAAATCCTATCATATATTAAAGAAATGTTCCGGGTACCATTCAAGTTAAGCTCTATTGATTGCATCTGTGTCACGCTGTCAGTTATCACAGACAACTCACTGATTCGTCCCTTGGTGGGTGAAAACAAACAAAAACCTTGTTTGCAATCCACTTACAATAGCAGTCAATGGGGCAAGGCATTGGGTTGGAGGGTTAAAAAAGGCTTCATTTTTTTTGGGCTTACATTATTCTTTAAAACAAAAATGTGTTATTTCAGTTGAACAGTTAAATTGAAAATTAGATTGAATTAAATAGATGTCCATTTTAACTGCATTACTGAAATTTCATTCAGAAATTGCTAGTAAAATTCACAAACAATTACAAAGAAACATCAAGTTACACATTGAATTAAACATTAAAAATTGAAATAGAAAACTGAAATAGTGTTATAATTCTTGTAAAATGTATAATGCATGTTTTATTTACAACTTCAAAAAATAATTTTTAATAGTGTAAATTACCTTATACGGTGAAAAATGATAACACTTTTTGTATGTAATTAAATATATGTAATTTTATATTGTTTGCAATTTTACCATAAAATACTGCAAGTAAAAACTATGAATTTTTGGTGAAAATGGTGAAAATCAGTAAAAGGATATTCCCAGAAAGCAAATTGTAAAGTAGGTGTATTAACATTATATAACTTTATTATGAGTTGTTAAATATACAAGCTTCAATCCTGTAATAACTGAAACATTGTCACTGTATTTTCTACAGTGAATTTCTGGCAAGCACAGCTGCTGTTTTTTAAAAACATAAATTTAAAAAGATATTTTTCAGATTTTTAAATAAAGGCTCAAAAAAAAGGAGTTTTAGGAGAACCTTACTGTGAACAGTTCTTGAAAGAACCATTTTTTTTCTTTGTGTAAAGAATATTTGATAACACTTTAGGGACCAATTCTCACTATTAACTAGTTGCTTATTAGCATAGCTATTATTAACATATTGGCTGTTTATTAGTACTTATAAAGCACATATTCTGCATGACCATATTCTACATCCCTAATCCTACCCAATACCTAAACGTAACTACTTAACTACCTAACTAACAATATCGATAAATGTGGTGTGACCAAATATTTTGATATTCTGAAGAACCCTTTCCCCATTATAAACCAAACATGGATGTTAAAGGTTATTCATAAAACCACTCATGCCAATAAAGAACCTTTATTTGTAAGTTTACCTAATGTACTACTTTAAAACCGTCTGTATTTGACCCAAAAGATGTGCTCTCAGTTTTTAATAAAGAGATGAATTTTGAATACTCTGTGACATTCAACACCCACAACAAGACAACACATTCATACAGGCACTATTGTGGCAGACCTGTACCTACTCACACCTGTTTGCTGTGTCACTGGCTGTTCGCTACTTATCTAGAAGATGATATTGGTGCTCACATCCTGTGGAGATCTCTTCTCTGCTAGTGAATAGATTGGCGATCCTGTAAAAGAGAAAGACATAAAGAATGAAAGAGACAGAGAGAAAAAGAAAGCCGCAAAAACAGTGAATGTAGTGGTGCTCAGGTGAAGAGGTACTGCAGACAGCCAGCACACAAAAGCCTGATGAAATTTAGTGCTTTTTTTAAGTGGAAGGATTCACATAAAACACCTTTTTATGTCAGGCTACCATGGTGTGTGTTTCGTCTGTGTGCATGTATGTGAAAGATTTGTGCATGGGAAACCGCCACATGTGCAAGATCACATTTATAAATGTGCATACCGAATCAAAACAATAGAAACCATAGTTCATATTAAGGTGTACAGGGTTCTTTTACGTTGGACTTGGAAAAGCAAAAGTCTGTCATCCTGTGTGACCGATTGCTACAGCTTCATCCTGAGCAGTTGGCATATGGTTTATATTATTTCAAGGTGTGTGTGTGTGTGTGCGTGTATTTTTTTCTGCTTTCATGACATTTTTATTACAAACACATGCTACTTTCAGAATAAGACTTATTTAATGTAAAAAGAGGGGCCGCCGCTAACATGATAAGAAGTCCCATGTATCATCCTGGGTCACTTTCTAGAGAGGATGGACTCATATGCATTCAATTAACGGCGCAAATTGCCACAAGTTATACCGCAGAAAATTAAGTTTAGAAAGAGCCTACTTCTTTTTTTTCCAGTGACATAAACAGTATGCAATCACTGAAGTTGGCCTGTGTTTTACTTGATTCTGTTTTCCATTAATGTGGCTACTTATTACAGTACTACTTTGTTGCTTACTCAAATGGCATTAGGTATAGGTGGAGACATTTATGAAATTTAGCAAAACTATAAAGCCTTCTGACCAAATTTGGGTTTGGTTTCTAAAGCCCTCTAGCACCACCAACAGTTCAATTTTACATTTATATTAATTTATTTAGCAAATGCTTTTATCCAAAGTGTGGAACATTTGTGATGTTTAAGTCATAATGTTAAGTCTAATAGTAACCTATAGTAGATTTTGCAACTACTTTGGGAATTTCATTAAAATATACTTTTTTGAACCATTGCTTTGATTGGATCTACTACAAATTTGGGTCATGTTGGGCTTGGTCAGGTTAGACGCCATAATGAATTTTATGCATATGAAAATGAGGCTATGAGGGATAGACTCAGTCTCATTTTCACAAGTTTCTTGGAGTTTTTATCTGCTTGAAAGTTTTCGGAAAGACATTTAATCAGCTGAAAAATCGGTGTGTTAAAACAGCTGTACAATCCATTGAACACTGTACTTCTATCCATTATAGCCTTGTTTTTATTCCTGACAAAAATTAAATATGGTGTTATCCTGATAAGGTAAACCAACGTGTCATTGAAGCCCATTGTTTCAGTGTTGGCCATTTAGTTGTACTGCTGTATCTTTCCAATACTTTAGTCTGTTGAGATTGAAGTTGCCTGAGCGATGTAAGATCTGTGTGTATATTAGTGCATATCGGTCATTCTATTCTTGCATTTTGTGTTTATCCATTGGTGTGTGTGAATCTTAGCCATGGGGAAAGTTTTGTGACTGAGTCATTAGAATATTCATATTTTATGCCTCAGCCGTGGAATCCTTGCTGGCCTGGTGTCTGTGATTAAGATGATGGATGACAGAGGGTGTGATTTATGCAAACAATGAATTAAATTATGACTATAAAAATACTGCAGCACAGTGTTTGAGATTTCAAAGACATTTGGATTACAGCATGATTTTATAGTGGGATGTTTGAATATGACTGATAGGAATGACTTTTTGTGACCTTTTCAAAATGACAAAGGGTAGAACTGGTTGATCTGGCTGAAAATGAAAAAAAAATGGACCTCTACATTATCATTCAAATGTTTGGGGTCAGTATGTTTATTCAAAAAAATACATTAAAAAAATACTATTATTCAGCAAGGATGTTTTGAAAAATAGGCTAATCAATACTGACAGTAAGGACAAACAAAATGTGTTCAAATAAAAAAAAAGTAAAAATTCAAATAGGAATCTTCACCAAAAAAATCAGAGTTTCCACAAAAATATTGAGCACCGACTGTCTTCAACATTAATATTAATATGAAATGTTTCTTGAGCACCAAATCAGCATATTAGAACGATTTCTGAAGGGTCTTCTTACACTGAAGTAGTGGCTGCTGAAAAGTCAGCTTTGCCATCACAGAAATAAATTGCATTTGAAAATATATTCAAATAGAAAACGGTTCATTTAAAAACATTTCACAATATTTCTATGTTTCTACTGTATTTTTGATCAAATAAATTTAGATTGGTGAATAAGACTCTAAAAACATAAAAAATAAGTGTGTGTGTGTGTGTATGTATTTTTATGGTGTATTGTTTATTTGTTGTTGTATCACAGAAAAATTGTTTAACTGTGTCACAACCCATCCTGTCATCTGTCTGTGGTGACTCACTCTGCTCTCTTTCTGTTTTCCTCAGAGGTTCCCCCTTTTAGGACTTTCCTCTTATAGGTCTGTCTGTCAAGAAATCTTTAAGGAAGTGCCTCTTAGCCGTTACTTTGAAACTTTGGGTAATTTACTGGTTTCAGGTGACCTGCCTTTGATGCAATTAGAGGAAGCGCTCCACAAGCAGATGGCTCTAAATCATGTTGTGACCATTAATCACATGCACATGGGCATCATGCCTGAAGGTTAATGCTAATGCTGATTTACAGTTAACCAGTTGTTTGAAAGTATGACTGATGGTTTTCATTTCTTCAGTTATGTAATATTTAATATAGGCTCAGCTTTAGGTGCCTCACTCTCTGAATTAAATTTCCAACACCGCCTTTGAGGAAGAACCTAACAAGGGCGCACACAAAATAAAATTACTGCACGCCCAGGCATGTTAGCCTGCATTAGTTAATAAGCGGCATCAGAGATGCACAAACTCGTAAAATCAGACCAGCTTGCTGTGGTTTTAGCTTTTAGACTGTCTGCGGGGCCACTGGATAGCAATGAATTACTGTTTACACATACCCTTAGGTGTACCATAGCAAAATTAAGTGCTGTGAATCACGTTGACTAAGCTAACTCACTGCTCTTCTGAGATTAGCCCTTATCTCCAGATCAAAATACAGCTCTGATGTGGTTATAGCTGCAGTTTTTCAGAAAGGTACCATCTGAGTCTCAAGTTACTCACTCTATCCTTGCCATCTAAAGCTATAAATAGGTTTCTACTCTAGTATATCCAGAGAAAAAAAAAAAACTAGCCTGCCATTTTCTATTTGTCTTCAGAAAGTACACTCCCAACTGTGTCATGCGCATTTCCCTTAGGAAGTAGGTTGTAAGCGTCTGCAGCACATAAGAAAGAAGCAATCTTCCCGTGTGTCTGCCTGACCAACCAAAAGCCTTGTGGTGAACGGTCAGAGTTGCACAAACGAGTAAAAACGTTTCCATCCAATTTAGTCCATTCACTCTCATAGCCGAGGCCGAAAGTAGGGCAGCCAATGGCTAAACGCTGAGCTGCCTGGGTAAGCCTTTATGCGCATGGAATGATGGGGTTGAAGCTGGCAGTCGTTTCGATCTGGAAAGGATAGTGACATAGTCGAATCAAACAGACGCACTGAAAATCCACTCACCGTAGCTTCGCATGCACCAGACCGCATTCTTTAATGAGCCTGTCAAAAAGAGAGTGACCATCTGGAAAACAAAGTATTGGATGGAGAATGTCATAAAATGTTGAACTTTTCCTCTCCACATCAGCTCAGGCGCGCATTACCAACTTGACTTTAAAGGAGTTATATGATGAATTCTTAAGAAATTCTCCTTCATCTTTCGAGATAAAAGAGCTTGATGCACTATGAAAACATTCTTCAGATTTCAAAACTCAAAACTTTATTTCTGTGTGGATTGTCGTTTGAATATGTCAAAATGTAATGCAGTCTTTGTGAACTGGCACTTATTGAAGGATGGAGTTGTTAGAAACTATACTGGAGCTGACAGCAAACCCGAACTCTTACTGTGAGCGCAGAAAAGTGCTGTTATTGATATTTTATATGAAAAGGGGGCTTGAATTAAAGGCTTACAGGCACAGTAGCATGGAAATGAAATAAAACCGAATGATTTGTAAACAGTTGATTCTTTTGAATGAATCATTCATTCATTGTGAGCTGAATCATTCACAGACGGGTCGGATTCAATTCCTGCAATGATCTGGTCACAGTGCGTAACAGTTCACTGGAAAGGAAGATTATAGATTAAAATTATTTTTCAAAATGTCATCTTTCGTGTTCCACAGAAGAAATTAAGTCATACATATTTGGAACGACATGAGGATGAGACCGTTGTTATTTTTGCCTAAACTCCACAGGTCAATGGTCAGACAAGCTCAGGAATGATTTTGTTTTTAACTTTTTAAGTTAAGAGTGTGAATAATAAGGAAATTAAAGAGCAGTGTTAGTTAATTGTAGAAGGTTGAAGCATCTCATCAGTGACTCATATACACTATCCTCCCACTCCTACAGGCATTCTTAGGAGGTGACAAACGTGCTGATTTCTGTTTTCTTATCTCTTCAGAGAAGTTAGCCATCATTACAGTGTATGACAAAAGAAAATTCTATGGTTGCACAAGATCCGTCAAATAAAAGCTAGAATTGTTTTAAACCACACCTGCCAAGAAATTACTAATGTCAGATGATTAATTGATTCTCCACTGAATCATGACTGATTTCAAAATGTGATGAAACTGAATGTGAAGTCATTTTAAAGGAATTTCTGACTCATTTAGAAATCACCTTGTGTTGATCAGATGACCTTTATTTTATTTTAAGGAAACTTCTTTAAAAGAAGAAGTAGGGGTTATTTTGCAAAATACAAGAAGCGCCTACTGCGTGAATCTCCTTTTATGGGCTAGTTTTTATTCTGGGCCTCCCCTTGGAAGACAAAGTTACATCAGTGAACATCAGTTTGTGTTGGCAGCATCACAGTTACCCACATGATGACTGAGTTCAGTAGTTCAGCATTGATTTGTGTGAATGTCCAAGCCTTTATAGAAACATTGTGGTGTAGAATCTGGTCTCATGTCTTGTCAGGATAAAAACTGCAGTACATGCAGTGAGATCTTTGTTGTTTCTGTCAGCATTCCGTACAGTTAAGTGAAATGTTTCAAGGGTTGGTGACAGAACTGGTTCATATTTAATAAATACTGGGTTTTCAGATATGTGGCAAGAAATATTTCAGTTGTCCGAGCCCGAGGTGATCTAAGGAATGCATCACTGTCATTTCACATGGCTAGCTGTATCAAATGAATACTAATGAGAATGAATCCATAGTCTGATGATTGAACATTCCACGGCACTGCAGCATATCCAGCCTCTCCATACAAAACACAAACCAGTGTAATTGTTTATACTAATGTCAGATCAGTTTTGAAATTGGTTCATTACCAGTGTTTTTGCCAAATGTGAATCTTACCACGTTCGATACTGATGGATAACAAGTTGTACTGCAATATAATGTGCCAGGAAACACTACCATTCAGAAGTATGGAGACTGTCAGGTTTTTTTTAATATATGTTAATCATTTTATTCACCAAGGATGCATTAAATTGATCACAAAATGACAGTAAAGACTTTTACATTGTTACAAAAATATTACTATTTCAAATAAATGTTGTTCTTTTGAACTTTCAATTGATTAAAGAATCCTGAAAAAATATATTACGGTTTCCACAAAAACATTAAGTGACACAATGGTTTTCAGCATTGATAATAATGAATAATAAATGTTTCTTATGGAACAAGTGTCATGTAACACTGAGGACTGGAATAATGACAAATGAAAAAAAAAAAAAAAATCAGCTTTGCCATCACAGGAATAAATTACAGTTTAAAATATGTTAAAGTAGAAAACAGTTCTTTTAAATTGTAATGATATTTCACAATATTACACTGTAAAAAAATGCAAATCTTCTGGTAATTTTTCTGCCAGGATGTTATCCATTAATTTTACGGACATTTACGTTAACCCTAAAACACAACACAATGAAGTGCAAAATATAAAAAATGTATATATACAGTACAGTGTGGCCTATATACACTGTATAAAGTGATAAGTTGACTTAACTTAAAGAAATTGAGGAAACCCGTTGTCTTAAAATTATTAAGTACATAATTTTAAAAAAAAGTTAAGTGAACTTGACAATTCAGTTAACTTATTTTTTTAAATTATCATTTACTTAAAAATTTTAAGGCAACGGGTTTCCTCCATTTTTTTAAGTTAAGTCAACTTATCACTTTTACAGTATATATATATATATATATATATATATATATATATATATATATATATATATTTTTTTTTTTTTTTTTTTTTACAGTGTACTGTTTTTACTGTATTTTTGATCAAATAAATGTAATCTTGGTGAGCATAAGAGACTTGTTTTAAAATCTTTTAAAAATCCTACCAACCTAAGGCTTTTGAAAGGTACATGTGAGAATTATATTAGATTGCTTTTCACACAGTATTTCACACTGTTACACCATCACCAAATGAAGTTGTCAAACCTTGCTAGAGTTTAAAAAAAGGTTAGTTTTGGAGATTTGATAGTTGTTTTTTTGGGATCCTTGTCAGAGTTCGCCTCTCACTTGCTACTCCGGAGACGTTTTAGTCTCTCCTCTGAGTACGTCGATAGATGTTTACACAAAAAATAGCTCAACACGCTAAAGGGCCCACTTGTCAAAAGAAATCAGCAAACAATAAAGCAGTGCCCCTGCCAATCCCTCTGGCTTTTGTTCAGAACTCATGCAACCAGCCCATCTGTCCTGAGATGCTCCCTCTGAAACGCTCCTGCCTGGCTCCCTTTTATATTAATCTTCCTGCCAAGCGCAGCAATTCCCTATGGTAGAGTTGCACTGTAGATTGGAAAAATGTGTTGTGTGTATGCTAATGATGAACCACGCAAAAGGCCTTTATGAGACTTCATCTCCATCTCTGAAGTGAACTGCTTTTAAGGCAGGTATGCCTATGTATTACAGGCTATTTACTTTTGAACCTCGTGGCAGGTGCTTTATTCAGTATCGAGTGCATGTGAAGGGGATTCTGTGATCATCGTTTCAGAATAAAAATGCAAGACTGCGCTCACTGACTGAACTCTCTCCAAGTGAGGGTCTTGTTCAAGAGGCAGCAGCGCCTGTCAGCTGTAATTCTTGCATTGATATTGTTGTTTAACATCGGTTTCTTATACGCTGCCTTTGACATGGTGGCCTATCGCCTTAGGATGCATTACGCAGAAGAAAAGAACAAGCTTGTTTGAATTACGTTCTGCATGAGGGGTTATGCCACTGCAGCTCCTCCATGCCTGATGGACGTGTTCTGGCAGCAGTCTGTAACAAAATACTGAATTCTCCTACAGAATTATACAGATTCTTGGTGATTTTTTTTGTCTATTTATTTCTCCATTTAATTTGCTAATTTCTTGTACTCAACCTCTCCAACCTTTCCTATTCCACAGAACATTGACATTAACACTTTTCATGTCTACATATGGCTTGTGTCTGTTGTACAAAATTGCACTTTGTTTGTTGTTTACAACTGTTGCTTGTCAGATTGTTCACTCCAGTGAGATCTTGGATAAAAAGCTATGGCAGACTGTTTGCCACCAGATATCTGTATGTCAGACGGTGTGATATACATCTTAATTAAGACTTTGGTCACGACTGACAGCATTGACTAGGCTTTCTGCCATCCTTGCTTTTACGTGCGAAATTGAAATCCAAGTAACTCGTTTCACTGATGTTAGCAATGATTATCCTGGAAAAAAAAGTATATGTAGTCTGTAATGCATGACAAAATAAAAAGTTTGTGGATTTAAAAAAAAAAAATTATTATTCTATTTGAAAAAATATTGTATTTGAAATATATTTGAAATATTATTTATGACATATGATCTATGAAGTACGAGCCTCCACTATACAGGCTAGGATTGAAACTTTTGGAACCATCTGTTTTTGTAAAGATTTGATCTATTTTATTTTTATTTTATTGTAATTTATTTATGTATTTATTTATTGTTATCAATCATTATTTGTATTATTACTTCTGTAATTATTATTATTATTATGATTATTATTATTTATAAAATATTTGGCAATTGTATGTAGTTTCATAATATATATTTGTGTAGTTTTATAGAAGTGTTGTTAAATGTTACTTTTTATATTATATACTATTTATACGTATTATATAGAAACTTTGTTATTTTTTTAGATATTTTAAAATTACATGAAATGTTGATCACAAAAATCTTATTTTAATATATATATATATATATATATATATATATATATATAATAAATGTAATGTTTTTATTACATATAATAAATAAAACAATTAACAATAAATAAAAATAATAATATAATAATATAATAATATGTTTTATTTTTATAGCGCCTTTCAAGAACCCAAGGTCACTTTACAAAGTAATACAAGCAATTGGCAAACATAATACACCAAACAATCAGAAGAAACAATAGAAACAATATAAATAAGAAATATAAATATATATAATTATATATTATATACTATATACTAATATATATTATATATTATATACTATTTTAATGATGACAAGTTTGATTTACCTTACTTAATATTGCTAATCTGTGACCCCAGCTTTGGTCAGATGGCTTTCTAATGTAGTGACTGATTTGTAGCCAGTGCCGTTATTTCCTGACCCGGGTCTTTAACATCCGCCATACTTAGATTGATCCTTGTTTGTTTGACCACATAGTGCTGGCTCTAAAAATAAACCAGCAGCAGGCATTTCCTCCCCTGCTGCTCAGTTCAGTGTGTGTGAGATGTGATTTAATACATACGATATGAGGTTTCGTGCTGTTATCAGGTGTGGCCTTATAACTACTGATAATTAAATATTATATTTAATACATAAAGTAAAACTAACTATGTGAGTGAACTTTTGTCTTTTGGCCAAAGGGTATGGAATGAGTCAGAGAGGCTAATTTCCATTATTTGATAAGAGACAATGACGACATGCTTGATTGGTTTGTTCACTTCATTGCTTTGTCATTTGGTAGTCTAATGTTAGTCATTCAGTGCCAGTGGGAGAGCGTCAGAAACATTTAAACTCCATTTCAGCAGCATGAAGAGCTATTAAGATTATCCTCTTTTTGTTGTAATTGCTTCATTTACAGTTGAATGAAAAGAGATGATTTATTTGTGGTCAGATGCAACCAACACAGATTTCAATTTAAACATTGGGCAAAAGCTTAAAACCACTGGGTTTGGATAAAGGCAACACGCTTATAGACCATTCAACCATTTATAGGTCTGTATTTGTGATTAATATTATATACTACATATTCAAGTTTTCACTGTGGCTCTGAAGCTTTGTTTAACTCTGAAGTCACTATTTAACCCCTCCTATTGGAACAGAAACACAGCATGGAACATTCCATGTCTGTGGCCACAAACACTACATGACTAGAAACCATTGAGAATCTCTCGCTAACACCCAGCAAACTGACATCATCCCTTAAATATCCCGAGTAAACAAAGTTTCCCGTACTCCACCATGGAAGAACTCCATGTGCTCAGAGTATGTCCAGCAAATGCTGTTGAATTTACAGCCTCATTTTGCGTCGTTGATTCAGAAGTGGATGGATAAACCGCCTGCTATTATGCAGTTGTAAAAGTTCATTAGCTCTCTTCTTTGGGTTTCTGAGGCCCTGATAGTGATGCCATTAAGAAACTACTGCATTCAGGTCATTTCGGAATATTACTGTAATTATAAGATGACAAATTCTTCTCTGAGCTGAAATTATTCATTTCTATGGCCCCATTCATATTGTGGGTGTGGCATTAATGCAACCCTGTATAATCTTGCAAAATGTAAACAGAAATTAACTTAAAAAAGAAACAGAGGTTGCTAAGATTGATATGCTTATGCTTGATTAATTGAATAAATATATACAAAACATGCTGTCAGTTGGTGTATTAGTGGTGGAGAATGTTCTTTGACTCTTTCTGCAGGTGGTGGAAAACAAATGATTTTATATTCATTCATCTGATTCTTTCAGCTGATTTGTTCAAACATGTATAGCCCCTGAATTAGGACACAGCTGTTGATTCTTATAGGGACTGTGCAGTAAGTGTTATTGGTAAGTCATTGAATCAGTCACGCAACCTATTCATTCAAACCTGCTGATTCATTTTGAAACAAGCGAGTCTTTAAAAGGTTCATTCAATCGGTTCGTTCAAAAATGCTAATTTATTCAGGAAATGAAAAGCCACAACAGTGACTTGCGTCAAGAGAGACACGTAAAGATTCTGCTACTTTGTTTAGATCTGTTTTCATTGACAGGCAATATTGTATCTACAAATATAAATTCCTCAATATAAACTTCTTGTATATTGAGCTATTGTGTAAAAGCAGTGTCACACCATCAATCATGCTGTTTTTCCCGAATATCCTTCGGCTGTCTGCAAGAGGTCGCACTGTCGCAGTGTGATATTGCTCAAGCTATTTTGTACTCTTTTAGTTTGTTGGTTTATGTACACATGAATAGTTTTTAGGGCTGTGAATTTAAAACTTTATTAATTTATGATAAATCTGACATGGTGTGAATGCAGCATAAGCCCAGGTTGTTGGGATCTGGACAATTTATGGGCTCCATGATACAGCCGAAGTGCTAACGTTAGTTTACCAGGGAACACAAATTCAGAAAGGTCAGTGTAAGAAGTCCAGGACATTATCACTGATAAAACTCACGTTTTAATGAGATCTGCGGAGACATTAAAATGACTATGAAAACATAAAGAAACATTGAGAACAAGTTCTGCCCTTATGAGATCTGTAAGATGGAGCCGGTCCACACAGTGAAGCCTGCTGACATTGGATTTCTCTGTTACTGAACAAACTTTATCCTGAGTGTGTGATTTGATCTCTAGAGACTGAATTTTTATTCCTGCTCTCATAGATATGCCCGTGCTAGGCTGCTTTCCCACTCTGTTGTCAGCGCCATATGGAAATTATTTCACCAAATCCACCTGGCAACTCATGAGGCCAAAAGTGATAAGAATATTCCCTTAATCTAACCGGACATTCGTGCCTTTATGTAACTGACAAGGGTTCATTTTCAACTCAGCACACCTGTCAGCTGTCGGTGCATTATGTGGAGGACATATATGTAGTCAGTGTTCATGTGCCTATATATATATATGATATATTGTCATATAGAGCATCAGTAATAAAAAGTAGCCTGGGATTTTTAATCAAACTTTTACCAGATAAGCATATCATAAACAGCCAAAGCTGTGGCTGTCATATTTGTTGCGTACTTATTACTTGGCTGAACCCCATTATGCATTTTCAGCAAATGTCCTCGTGGGAATATCAGCAAACTCAATTACTTCAACTAGGGATGAACAGGTGTCCAATTTTTCCCAAAACAGTCTCGTATTTAAAAGCTTTTTATAAGTTAAAGGGATAGTTCACCCAAAAAAAGAGAAAATATTCTGCCATACTCACCCTCATGTCATTCCAAACCTGACTATTTTTTGTTCTTTTTGAAGAAAATCCTGGCCACTCTTTGCAGTATAATGACAGTAAATGTGTACCGGACTCCAAAATGCTCTAAAATGACAAAAAGCACCATTAAAGTGTTTTTTCTAGCCATACGACTGCATTCAGTGTCTGAATTTGTGACGAATCATTCTTTTGAGTCATCTGTTGAATGAATCATTGTTTCTGTTCACAAAATGGTCTGAATGATTCATTCACAAATTGGACTGATTCAGTTCTCAAGTCCAACATTTAATGCTTCTTTGGAATTCTCCAGTCCCAATTTATTGTAAATGCATGGAAACTTGTGACATTATTCTAAATGTATCCTTTTGTGTTCCACAGAAGAAAGAAAGTCATTTGGGTTTGGAATGAATAGATGAGTAAATGATAACATTATTTCTTTTTCTGGATGAACTATGGCTTTAATTTGCAGTTTGGTGCAGAAGATGTTTTAAAATCAAGACAAATTTCAACCATTTCAAAGAGGTCTCAAATATGAACACTAATTTCCCTGGAAAAATAGCATGTCTGATCAAATAATTACAACACTGTAAATGAATGTGAAGTATTTTAATGCGAAATAAGATAAAATGAAACAATAGCCTCGTTAATCAGCATAGCAGTCAGGATTCTGTGGTCAAACGCGTTTTGTGAAGGTCATGGAGGTTTTTGTGTTTGAAAAACTGCTGATGGAGTCAGCTCTCTAGCTGACAAAGGACCGATTGTATTTCATATGCTCCAGCAACAAATCTCATGCTTTTTCAATGCAGACATGTTTTATTTATTTATTTATTTTATCTATTTTGTAAAGGGTAGCCATTAGGTACACAGCTGTAATTTAGCACTTTCCACCTCCTCTTAACAATTTCCCAGTGATCATAAAGTCAAAGTTATGATCCAAGATATTTAACAAGGTCAGATCATTACTGATGTATACCTAGTGGTGTCGTGGACTGAAGATGTGGTCATCAAGACACCACTTGCACTGGGGCAAAAGTTTTATAAAGTCATAATTAAATACTACAAAAGACCTATAGAGACCTATAAAATTATGACATATTGAAGGAGGTAATATTTACATAAATCATAATAGTTAATTAGTCATTTATTTGGAAAATGATCACCAGTGAGGAGAAAATGAGCACATACAGGAAACACAAGTTGCTTTACTAAATGATGTGGCAGGTGTTGTCAGTCAAGTCATTAACAAGCAGGCAATTTTCCACAGATTTTGACAGTGTTGCCCTCACAGATATAGTAATTTGCACGTTATTGCAAGTCGCTCTGGTTAGAAAGTACCCGCTGAGAACATAAATAAGTGTGTTTTGAGGTATCTGAACTTATGCTAGCACGTTCGCCGCAAGTGATTCATTTTTTCCCTGGCAGTGGAGTGGTTTGTTGTTTCTTTCATCACCTTGCGTAAAATCATTTTTCATTGCCATGCACTTCTGGAGGATGAACAGGGCAGATTGACTGTATAATAGCTGCTTGTCATAGCTTCCTCTCATTTCTGTTCATTTGCACTTTATTATGGTTTTTCTACACTGCAAGCGAGCAACAAAACCAGAACAGTCTTGCTATAATCAATGGAGCTGTCTGTGCTCCAAGCATGCAACATTGATTATGGCGATCTCGGTGTAGACAGCGTGTTAGCCTGAAGATGAACTGTAGGTCTCTCGGCGGAAGCAAGATCTCACATTTCCTGTTGAAACCCATTCAGTGAAGTTTAAGAGCAGAATTAAAAGCAGAAGTGAGAGAGCCACAATTTAGCCCAAGGCTGATGTTTTGCTATATGGGGAAAAATAACACTAATACCGTCATGTGACATTGCCAATTGGCTTACTTTGTTTCAGCCGGCACGGTACGTAGATTGAATTAAGGCCAGAGATGGAAGCTGAGAACATATACTTCTGTATTTATTGTCCCCCTGTTATGGATTAAAAATAGTGGGTTTTTCTGCTGTAGATTTAAATCTGTTTAGTTTACTTTTGGCCGTATCTCTACTCCGAGAACTGCAAATGTAGGAAGTCTGTAATTCTATCAGGTTCACTCAGTCACTGAGACCCAAGAGACAGGCAGTCAGTTCAAATCCACTCAGGTCTGTTACGCTGCACAGTATTAAGTACGGATGTCATGTCTCAGCTCACAGTCACAACCCTATCATGTTTAACTACTAGACGTTTCACTCTTGGAACATTTTGGTGTGTGTTTTGATTATTTTTTTTTTTTTAAGTTTCATCATACTATTCTAAACTTGGTTTGCTTTTGGCATTTAAAGGGATAGTTGACGCAAAATGTAAATTCTGATTTTCTTTGTTTTCCGTGGAAGACAAAAGGAGATCATTTTTTGTCCACCCAATTAAAGTCAATACACACTGAAAATAAAGGTTCTTTATTCACTCTCAAAAAAAAAAAGTACCTGGGGCAGTACCTTTTCAAAACATATACTTTTTTTTACTTTTTAGGTAATAATATGTACACTTTAGATACTGAGATGTACCTTTAAGGAACCAATATGGACCCTTTAGGTACAAAAAAAGGTACAGCACGTTTTAAAAAAGTATCACCCCAGTGACAGCTTTTGTACCTTTTTTTTTCTGAGTGTTGGCATTAGTGGTTCCATGAAGAGCCTTTAACATCCATAGAACCTTTTCATTGTACAAAAGGTTCTTTACTGAGGAATTATTGTAATTTTTTTTTTTTTATTATTACAATGTACAGAAAAAAAGGTTCTTTATAAAACTTTTCACTGAAAGTTTCTTTGGGGAACCAAAATGGTTCTTGCTTGTAGGATAACCTGTGTAGGATCCAATGTTCTTTGAATGCTTTTAATTTTTCCTTTGTGTTCCACAGAATAAAGAAAGCCATACAGGAAGTTTGTTGCATCTTAACCAAGCCCTATAAGCATCTAAATGCCTCATTTCTGTTCATTCAACGTCCAGGTTTATAAAAGACATGTTTTAGTAATTAAGATTAGGTAAATGGGTCTAGTCTTTGTTCTCTGACTTAGTTTGAACCTTTTCAATTTTCCACACCTCTGGAAAATAAGCAAATCTTTCCAAAATCAAGCACAGTAGTAAGTTTTACTAAGTTGGTCTCTGTGCTTCCAGAAAAGTCCTTTATTCTTCAGGCATTTTCTACAAATCTCGTGCCTTGTAATTACAACAACTTTTCCCAGTCTTATTCTTCTCTGAGCTTTCATGGCTCATAATTGCAGCAATCACGTTTTATGAAAAGTGTGGTTTGGACCGTTTTCTTTAAGCTTAATAGTGTGTGTTGTTTGGGTGGGAGTATGGGGGAACGAGCCACGATAAGATGAGAAGGATGGAGGAGATGAAGTGAGGAGGGGTATTGGTTGTCACCGAAGCAGAAGCCGTCCTTTTCAACACATGCTGTCACTTGCGCACGCTAATCCACAAAGCTGTTGCTCGTGGGTGTAAACAATGCCAAAGCGGCGTGGCACCCACATGAAGTAATGACAGGGCGATATTTCACATGAAAGGTACAAGCTGACTCCAAGTGCCGTGTGGATTTCTGCGAAGCCGGTTTCGGTTGACGACTAATTGACAAGCCTTAATATTCACTTCCAGTATTTTGATGAAATGGCCGCTTAGTCATATTTGTGCAGTTTTAGTGTTTCTAAATCGCTCTGATTTGTCAGAGCGATTTTTCAGGAGACCTTTAGAAATGTTGTTGATTAACTCTTTCAGGGAGCGTTATGTAATTTCTATGCAACGCTTTTTAGCCGTCTCTCCTTCAAACATGTTTGTGACAGCAATTTTATGTGTTTATGATGGCAACTCTGTTGCACAATTGAATTAAGCCTATGATTTAGTGTTGAATGATGTCATCACCACCGCAGTTTCAGTAAGTGGATTTTGAAGCTGTTCTCTGAAGCTGCACTGATACCAAAAGTGTCATCCAACAGCAAAATTGCATTGGAAACGTAGGGAATAACCTGGAAATGATGTAATATGTCTGCAGTGCTGGTTGATGTCTACAGAAAGTGAGGATTAGAGCTGGAGTCCAGAAAAATCTCATTGATTTTAAATAGATCTTGTTACTTAACGTATAATCTGCTTCAGGATTTAATTGGTCTAGCCTTTAGAAAGATTCAGAATTGGACCTAAGGATTGGAAGGTTACCATCCAGACAAGCATAATCTTAGAAAACTAAAACTATAAGAACTTCAGTTTGGTCACAGGAAGTGAGAATCTTTCATTTCACTGCTGATTACATCAGCTATAATATAGAGCTTAGAATGGTTTATAGTCTCTCTCCCCCTTGCATTTGAATTTTGCCTAGGGATATAGTATTTCATTTTATCCTGTTAGAATATCCCAACATATTTTTTAAATTAATTTAGCTTTAGTCATTCTCGCATCGAAGAATGTTTAAAACCATACAGACATTTACTGTAAAATCGCCTTCTAAATTAAAGGCACTGTGTTTTTCATAGAATGAGATGCTTGCTCTATAGAGCTTTGTATTTAAAATGCTATGTTACTAAGTTTTTTTTTAAATGTTTTTTTAAATGTTTATTAGTTTTCTCAGTTACTCTAGATTTATTTTATTTTATTTTGTATATATATAAATTTCTTCTTCCCCTGTCAGAATATCCCAGCATTTTTTTTTTACTTTATTCATTCACTTTAAAATCACCTTTTAAAGTATAAGGCTCTGTTTCATAGAATGACTCATTTGCTGGCATACATAAGCTTTACATTTCACGATAGCGGTCTCTTAATATGAAACCTTTTGCCCAACAATCTAACATTATTTTTATCTACCCAAGATTGGACTCAAATTTCAAATTTGGAAACAACTCCTGGAGACTGGTCTGATTTTCTTAAGGGGTTTCCACCCTCTTTTCAAACAACATTAGCTGTGACCTCTTTGGCAGGCGATTCAGTATTATGTAATGTATGTGAATATGCCTATTGAATCTCTTTTAGCTTGGCTTTAACTGTATTTGGCCATCACGAGCAGCATAAACAGAGAGAAAGCCACAATCGGACATCAGAGGTCTAAAAACATGCCTAAAAATATTTTTTAGCTTGAAACGCTGACCCTGAGCTGTGCATTATAAAAAAAAAGTTTCAGCAGGGAGCCACTGAATGTTGAACTTTAATCTGTAGTTAAGAAGCTCTGTTTCCAATAATATTTTTCATCAATGTGTTGCATAAACCTCACCCAGTTTTGGCTCTCAGCTTGTGGAGTTTGTTCAAAGGGGAGGAATGAGGCAAGTTGAACATTTGGAAAACAAGTTAACGCTTCATCTACTCCGGGTCTCTGGTTTGGAGCTGGTTTGTGCTAGACTGCGAGCTGGAGCCAAGCTCAGAGCTCTGAGTCAGGATGACGCTAGTGGAGATCCGCTTCCAGTGCGCCTCACGGCCGAGATCTCGTCAAATAGAATAATACTTACACTCTTGTTCCATAAACACAAGCTCTGTTGTCTTAATGGACACGATTACCTTCCAGCCCTCTTGCTTGCCGTACAGGAGAGCACCAGCTGTTGTTGTGCATACTCAGCTAATGTCGTAAAGTTTGTTTACAAAGGTCAGAAAGTGTGATTCACACCATCAGTCAAATTCATTAAACAAGCAAATTTTGCCAGCTGAGCCCCGAACACATTCTGCCATACATTAGGAGTTTATTCATGGGAATTGAAGCAAAAGATATTAAAAAATAACCCCTTTTTTACACGTATATTCACTGTGTTTGTGTGTATGAGAGGGGTTTGCTATGTAAAAGTGTGTATGAGGTGATATGGTGGCAAGAGAGAGCTAGTCCCTTTTTCCCCATCACATTGCTATTCTTAGTGTAATTGAGTGTGTGTATTTCTACAGTATGTGTGTCTGTGTGTATGTATGAGAGGAAGCGAGCGACAGTAATGTGATGGTAACAGCTATTATGCCTGGAGGAAATGCTGTGACGAGTAGGTAAGATGCATTTGTGAGTGACCACCTGCTGAAAAATTTATTTTTTCAAAAAACAACAACATATATTTACATGCTGATTTTGCAAGAACAGAGGGCTTTACTTGGAAATAATAAGTCATGACACCATAAAATGAACAGGTCTAATCATTCTGCTATAAAAAGCTCATAAGCTTATTTCTCCAGTGTGTATGACAAGTTTTACTGGTGCATAATCCCACAAGTCCTGTGTTCGGGATATAGAGTTACTGAGTATCTGGATGGAGGTCAAAGTAAGGCACTCATGGAATCTGTTCAACAGATTTCCAAAGAATTGGAGTTGCCTTCGGCAAGTAAAGTTCTGCTTCATCTGTGTCGTAAGAAAAAAAAAGTCACAGTTATGGTTGCGGTATCTTTTTGATTCTGTGCTGAAAATTGCCTTTCTTCTCCATTTAACACATTTCACTACATTTTAAATCCATCCTGCAGAATTCCACAAATATTTCTGCCAAAATTAGCACAGAAAATAGCTATTTTTGTGTGCAACCAAATAATTTGTTAGTAATCGGATTGTTAGCTTCCTGTAAACACCTTAGTTGATCTGATTATGCTTGATCCACATGCACTGTGATCGGACTGAAAGGAGTGGTGTAGACCTAAAATAATATGGTAGGAAAAATGTAGCATTTAAACAGCTGAATCCAACTATTTTCTTTGGTTATTATGGTAGATTATTGGAGAATGTTTTATAAGAAAAAAACATTCTTATAAACAAAACTTTTAGAATCTGAAACCATGATGGATTCATTCGTATTAACTCAAATTAGTGCTTGTAAACATACCTAATGTGAAAAAAGCCTGCAAATTCCATGTGGGCCTGGTCAAAGCTGTCTCATGCTAGTCTTTCTGAACAATAAGAACATAAATTGCGGTAACTGATTACAAAATAGACAGACGAAAGACTGGACAATGAATGCATGAATACTGTTCTTGATTAAATGTATTAAATGTCAAACGCAACTGGCAGACCTTCTTAAAAATTGGGTGTACAATCAGAAAATTGCAGGAAAATATTAACAGTTGAGCAAATGCACTCAGTCTTTTACTGGAACTTGTAAACGATGTGGATTTGCAAATGCCAAGTTTTTTTTTTAAGTATATCAAATGACCTTAACTACAATTGATTGGTTATTCTTCTGTGCAGTTTTATAAAGTCCCGCATAAAGCCTCAATCAAATCGCTCTCTGACGTCATGTGCGGCCCGTGTTAAAGAGCCAGTAACCCAGTGTGCCTCTCAGCAAAGTAAAAATGATGAATCGCACAGATCCAGTCAAACAATTACTGTACAATTTGTATCCCAGTTGCATGCAAATTACCACTCAGCACCGGGAAGAATGCAACGAGTAATAAGCAGGGACTCAAAATAAAATAAAGTTTGCACATATGAATGCCTCAGAGGAAACGCTCACTGGAATCTCCTCAGAACTGTTGTACTGTTCTTCCAGCAGTGTACCCCTCTGTCTGAATGAACGGAGATTGGTCTTTGAGGGGGTTGGCTGATAACACGCTGTCCCAGATTGCTGATAAGAGAACAACGTGTGTTTTTGATTGTTAGTGACAGCAAGGCTTACTTCAGCAGGGAAGAGCGGTGGGCGACACGCGTGCTGTTTTGGTGATGTAATCGGGGTCACTGCAGGAGGTAGCGCTTTCCATTACCAGTTGTTTTGGAGTTTTCCGGAGAGAAGGACCACAAGGCATCCGGGCTAGCTATGACACAGACACTTAGCTTAGTATCACTTTAGTGCACGCAGCAGGCGAACACAGCATGGTCATTACCCAGCATTCATCAACAGGACATGTTTCCACATGCAAACACGGCCGTGTTTGTGTTTTAGTGCCTTTCATCTCTTCTGATAACAGTTATTGTCAGCTTTCACAGAGATTTATATCATTTCTGCCTGTGTGAATCATATTATTTTGAGGTTTTCATTCACATATCTGCTTTAGGACTTTGTTTTGCTGTTCTGACTGATCAATAGCAAATTCTCCCAGTAAAGATCGCTGAAGGTCTAATTGGTTTTTACATTTATTCATTAGGCAAGTCAATAATTTACAAGAAATTCTCACACAAGTTAGAGCTGAATGCAACACTGACTCTAAAGATGCTATAGTGAACAAAGTAAATAGAAAGCTTGTAACAAAATGGAAATGTGAAGAAAAAAATAAAATCAGTTGAATCTATAGTGTGAAATGTATGGTCTGATTCACAAACAAATTCCTCTTAAAGTTTATTTTAGTGAATCAAAACATACAGTATAAACAATGTTTGACTCCCAAATGCATGACTCTTATGAATCGATTCATTTTAGTGAATCAAAACAAACAGAACAACCAGTGTAGTTTGATTCCTGAATGAATGACTCTTGACTTGTTACCCATTTTTTAAAGGGAATTAACATACTGTTAAAACAGTGTTGTTTGAATCCCAATTGAATGAAAACAGGATCTTTTTCAGTCTAGTTCAACTGATTCACAGACAATTAAAGCTGTTCTTTTTACTGAATCAAAACCATATAGTGAGCATGTTCTTTCTACTGAATCAAATGCATAAATCATACATTTAACCTAGGTTTGTGAGAAATGTGAACATTTCTGTTTGCTTAATATTTAAGACCAGGTAATAGATTTGCATTTATGTCATGGCTATCATTAAATAGTCTAAACACACCTTTTGCTGGAATTGTTGTAAATGAATGTATTGATTTATTTCAGTCATTTGGAATTGGAGTTGGGAGACCTGTCTGAGACTGTTATTATTTCTCCATTATATATTCTATTTGGTGACGCTAGTGGCTAATAAATTACACACTTCACCTTGAAAACTCCAGTCAATGAAGATTGTAAGAAAATAGTTAAAAGCTTTTGTGAGCTCTTGTTTATGTGACCTGCAATTCAAGAACCAGTTTGGATCATTTAGAAGTCAACACACAATCTGTTCATCCATCACACTGTTAATAGGCCTTTTAAGGCAAATGTTGTTTATGTACATGTCAGTGCTGTTTTCATTTGATGTCGTCTCTTGTATTCACCTAGTGTTTTCTTGTCCTTAGTATGTTCTAAGTGCCTTCAGGGTCAATGTTACATGTGTTGAATACTAATATTGCTAACATATTTGCATACATTACTGTTTAAAACTTTGGGGTCGGTAAGAAAGTTTTTGAAAAAAAGTATTTTATGCTCACCGGGGCTGCATTTATTTGATCAAAAATACAGTAAAAACTAATATTGTGATATTATGATTTAAAATAATTGTTTTCTGTTTGAATATATTTTAAAATGTAATGTATTCCTGTGATGGCAGAGCTGAAATTTCAGCAGCTTGAATCAGAGTCACACGATCCTTCAGAAATCATTCTAATATGCTGATTTGGTGCTCTGAATAATTTTTCAGAAATTTCAAAAGAACAGCATGCATTTAAAATAGCAATCTTTTTAACATTATAAATATCTTTACTATCGCTTTTGATCAATTTAGTGCATCATTGCTGAATAAAAAATATGAATTTCTTAATGTTTTTAGTGTATGTATGCTGTGTGCACAGTTGCTTAGTGGAAATATTTGAGGGGTTAGTGCTGACCGTTTCTCTGACAGTCATGTGTGCCTTAAATTCAAACAGACACATGCCGTCAGCGACAAATCCGCGGACCGATCCAACTTTCTGATCACCGAACAACTCGGAGCAAATCCCTGGGGACGATTCCAAAAACCATTAAAGCTCTGCGGTCAGCCAGTTCTGGAGACATACTGCGCAGTCACACGACGCATGTAGACACCGCCGCATCCCTCTCCTCAAACTCCTCCCTCCGCTCCCCAGAAATGCAGCATTCCTGGTTCTTATTGCCATACATATGGACTCCATCTGCTTAGGGCTGCCAGAATTCAGCATGTGCGATTTAACCTATTACAAAACTCTCTCAAACTATTGGTTCAGTTGTCTGCTATATGGTTAAACTGATTTTGGAGGGCGTAGGATATAAAGCCATTGCACAAGTCTCTAGTGTGTCACTAAAATACCATCTTGCACAAGAGAAATTGGATATTATTCTACTTATGTGTGGGTTTAACCTAGCATGGAGGTTAGTAAAGGAGTTGACCAAGTGCAAAATTGCGTGAGTGTAATAGGTGTTGTGGGTGTAGGTTTACATGGTGTGGCTTGAATCACTTTCTAGCTTTTGCATGCTGGCATTGCACTGTGAGAAATCCAGGGAGTTGTTTTTCCACATTTGTACTTGGAGAAGAAAATGTGTGTGTGTGTGTGTGTGTGTATGTGTTTTCATCTGCATTCTCAGGCTAAGTGAGCAAGCCCGGGCTTCACAGGCCTTTAAAATAGATTTAAATACAGACTCTAAGCTCCAGTGAGGTCAGTGGCGTATCCACACTCGGCACGCGTGCATGGGAAAGCTGGGAAAACTCCGGTATGTCCCAGCGGTTCCTCCCCATTGACTGCCCAAGCGTACTAGCTCTTGTAATGTCCACTTGTCAGCCTGTCAAAGCGCTTTTGGTCGACTGGTCCACTGTGAATCATGCGATAAGTACTGTAATGCAATTCTGGCACCCTAGAGGTAAAATGCAAATGATTTTATAGAGCCTCCTGTCTGAGCCAACCTGTGGATGCTGTGTTTTTCCAAACCAAAGCCTTTGGTTTTGGCCAAAAGGAGTGTGTTGTATGTTGCCAATGTGAATTCATTGGGTTTTGACATTGTTACAGGGCACTGACGCCTGCACACCCATAATCCTCAGCTGGTTTAAACCTGGCTGACGCCTTCATTATTCGTTCTCTCTTGTTCATCGGCTTGGAAACAGCATGTATTGAAATCCGCTAGTCTAAGTTTGCTTGAATAACAGTTTTCAACATTTTTCAGTCATTTATTGAATGTACTGATCTATAAAGAGCAACCTCGGATATATTATAGACATCTACAGCATTTGAACACTTACACCACACATAAAATGTATACATTTTAAATTGCAATAAATAACAGAATATTAAACCAAGTGACAATTTCTCCCTTGCATCTGTATAAATATAAATTTGTACCACACATAAAATGTATGAATTTAATTTAATTAAATAACACAATTTTAAACCAAGTGGCATTTTTTTCCATTTTTGCAATTACTCTTTTATTTTATTTTATTTAACATTCGACCATAAAGTGTCCTTAATTTTGGACAATATACACTACTGTTCAAAATTTTAGTGTCAGTAAGTCTTTTTTTTTAAAGAAATTAATACTTTTATTCAGCAAGTGACAGTAAAGTCATTTTTAGTGTTACAAAAGATTTCATGTATTGAATCTGCTAGGTTTGCTTTAATAAAAGTAGTTTTCAAAGTCACATTCTGCAAAAACCCATTGCTGTTTGAGGTCAACCAAAATGCTTTATTAAAAACAAACTACATCACAAAGTTATGACTTATCACTCTATCATAATAACACACTCCAGTCGTAATGTGGGCTCTAAACCACATCCCCAGCTCAAGGAGGTCTGTTTCTTTTAGATCAAATGTCTTAAATGAATCCACTGATGTCCAGCAGACAGTTTTAGAATAGCGAAAATGCATGTTGCAAGTTGGAAAGAAAAGCTGGAGGCTCTATTTTTCTCAGTCTACTTATGTCATCATAAACTGAGTTCCTTGAGAATAGAGACTTTGCGGTATGGGTATCACTTTGGACACACTTTTAATGGTTTCCAAACCCACAGGCCTTTTGGATAGCGAGCTGGAGTGAGGGAGGTCTCAATCTGCAGTGGCATCACTGGCAGATACTGCACACTTGAAGACGACAAATAAGGAGCTTGAGGGAAAAACTTTTCACTTCATGACCTGACATCATGATCATTTATTTATTATTATGCAGCTTTATGCAAATGTATTTTCACACTGATCGCCATAACTCATTACAGCCATGAGTGAAGTTGTGGAGGCACTATATGAATGACAGTATGGTTTCAAGCTTAAGGCTTTTTCCTTGCACCCTGATGCTTTGATTGTTCCAGTAGGTCAGCGCTTTTTTTTTTTTAACCCTTTATAAATTAAACATTTCACAATCTTTACTACCCATGAAATACTGATTTTCTTCTTTTCAATCAGTTCCTTTTCAATAATTTAATGGCAGGTAATTATTTTTGTTGCATTCACAGGCTGCTGTTACCTGACTTCTGAATAACCTGAAAAATATTATTACTAAAATATTAATATTATTATTATTATTATACATTCTATTCAATTATTTATTGAATAAACTGACTGGATATACAAAGAGCAACCTCAGATATATAAGCATTTGAACACTTACACCACATGAAATGTATGAATTTTATTGCAGAATATTAAACTAAGTGGTGGTTTTTTGTTTGTTTGTGGTTTTTTTGTGCATTTTGTGCTATTTTTTTTATTTTATTTTTTTACTTTTATCATATAAAGTGTCCAAAAGTCTTAATTTTGAATAATATGCACTATTGTTCAAAAGTTGAGAATCAGTAAAATTAAAGAAAAAGAAATATTACTTTTAATTAGCAAGTATGCATGAAATTGATTAACAGTAAAGATGTTTATAGTGTTACAAAAATTATATTTTAAATAAATTCTGTAACCTTTTATTCACCAAAGAATCTTGATTGCCACAAACATTACACAGCACAACTGTTTTCAGCATGGATAATAATGAAATGTCTCGAGCACCAAATCAGCAAAAATGTGACACTGAAAGCTGGACTAATGGTTGTATAAAATCCTAAATTATATTTTAAAATATTTTAAAACAGCTATTTTAAATTGCAATAATATTTTTAAATATTGCTATTTTTGCATTTTTAATCAAATAAATGCAGCGTTGGTAAGCATAAGATACTCCTTTAAAAAACATAAAAAATTCTTATTTACCCCAAACCTATTGTTTCATTTTCTAATATTTAGCAAGGTTATTGTGAAATATTGTGTTTGTGCTATTTTCCTGTAAAATAAATTGTACACATCTTCATATTTAGTTATCCGAAGCATTGACCTTCAAAACTTATTAAAAGTGTATATTCTGCGGTAGGCCAACTGTAAAAACCTGCCATAAAATGTTTTTGAGCACGATTTCCTTTTGAAGCATACTCACACAGAACAAAAGAAGGCCAGGATTTGGAAGAAGCCAGGCTTTTAAAGTTATTTAAAGTGCGTGTGTGTGCATTTCTGTACGTGTGAAGTCTTTATAGCCTACTGTAATTTGAAAAGTTTACCCTGACCGATGTTTGAGGAAGTGGAGCTGAAAGGAAAGCGAGCGAGATGCCAGTCTTACCACCCGTTGCTTTAAGTGTTTCAGGCTGGCTGTGCATGAGCCTGGCACACTCATCTGTCACGGAGACCCGCTGAGAGTTTTAATAAGAGCTGTGGACTCAGGAGATTATAGTGAACGAGGGGGAATTTTGCTCCGCTCTAGGATCTTATACACCTGTCAGTCATTCTTCATTGAGCTGAGGCGAGGGCAATGTAGAGCAAGATCTTATTATGAACATCTGCAGGGCTTCGAGTTTAGTTTGTATTAATACATGAATACAATAGCAGAGTACTAGGCCCAGGACAGTGAGGTGTGGTCTTGCATTGCTAAACACCTGTACTTCCTCCCATGCCGCAGGCAAGTAACCATCACTCCACCCCTGCCTTGTCTCCATGGCAACCTAGTTCAAATTCTATCAGGATGCGCCTTATTTTTTATTCCTCCTTGAAGCAAAGCACTTAATGTAAGATGGACTGCATGATTTATATTGCAGCAATTATATAAGGGTGCATTTTTAATAATAATAACATGCCTTGGAAGACCTATGATGAGTTTGTCGAGCAATATATTTACATTATGATAAGCAACATACTCTGCCGTCACATTTCCCCGGGTGAAGCTGATTAAGGATTTACATCATTCCCGCTCTCAGGCAGGCCCCTAAAATTACATTTGCCTCGCGAGAGTAAATGAGACGGTTCAAACGAAAGCCCCTCTGTCAGTGGAGGACAACAAAACAGAGACATTTGTTTCCACCACATCATAATTTAACACGCCGTCGGCTCCAGGAGTGTTTGGCAACAATGGGACTGATGGAAACACAAGGATGAGAGAGAATCCAATTTTCGAGGAGCCCAACCATCCTGTTAAAAACAATAACCACTGTGATTCAGACACTAACGGAGTCTCACCCCAGCGGTTCGGCTGTGAGCTGGGATGAAAAGCTTTGTGATGGTGCAGTAGTGCTGAACAAGCGAGCCTTCAGTTCAATGTTGATTTCAGGGACGCTGTGTGATGTGGAGTCTGTTTCATTGGTAAAGTGCGGAATCCTTACAGGTGTCATCATTGAAACATTAGCATTAAGTTATATGCATGTAGACCTAAGTCTGTGTTCCACAAATAGAGGACAGCGGTTCTTTACAGTAATTGCTGGTTGTCCGGAAAGGTGATACGCCTCCCTTTCTCCTTGTGAGCAGACAAAACAAGCGGCCAGCCAAGTTTATCACCTGTTACCGCCTTGAAGGGAGTCCTGGGGGACCTGATAAACAGCTTGCCTGCTTATTATTATTATTAAAGAGATAGTCCATCCAAAAATAAAAATGGGATAATTTGCTCACCCCTTATGTTGTTCCAAACCTGTATGACTTTCTTTGTTCTTTGGAACATACAAGAAAATATTTTGATAAATGTTGACAACCAAACAGTTTCAATTCCATTGACTTCTGTTTTATGGACAAAAAACACAATGAAAGTCAATGGGAACCAAAATTTGTTTACTAATATTCTTCAAAACATCTTCCACAAAAGACAGAAAGTAATATGGGTTTGGAACGACATGAGGGTGAGTATTATAGAGTTTTCATTTTTGGGTGAACTATCCCTTTAAATGAAGATGACGATCCTCTGCAGTGAATGGGTGCCGTCAGAATGGGAGTTCAAACAGCTGATAAAAACATCACAATAATCCACAAGTAATCCACACCACTCCAGTCCATCATTTAATATCTTGTGAAGTGAAAAGCTGTGTGTTTGTTAGAAACACATCCTCCATTTTAAAATTAAACTACTGCTTCTGGCCGAAATATGAGTCCATAATCCATAAAAACACCTCCTGTTGTCCTCTTACATATTTTTTATTTTTATTTGTATTTTTTTTTAGATTCAACTTTATTGACACTGTGCAGGGTACAAGTACAGAGCCAATGAAATGCAGTTAGCATCTAACCAGAAGTGCAAATAACAAAGTATATAAATAAATATAAAAAACATATATACAGTATATAGACATTAAGCTCTATAACATATAGTGCCAGTTATGAAGTAGAGGGGAAGAGACTAGCTCTTGGAGGTAGTATTCAGTGCCTGAGATTGGAGTTCAGTAGTCTAACAGCTGAAGGAAAGAAACTATTCCTGAGTCTACTGGTGTGACAGCGAAGACTCCTATAATGTCTCACCGATGGGAGAGGAGTGAACAGTCTGTGATTGGGGTGAGAGGAGTCTTTGATGATACTTCTCACTCTCCTTAGGCAGCGTTAGGCATCAAAATCCATCTGCATATTTACTCTTTTGGACTATTTTTGCTTGTAAACAGTGCTTGATCTGTGCATATTTCTCTCCTGATTCAGACGAGACAACTTTTCCACTGGAGAAAGCAATATTATGGATTGAGGATTTTAGCTGGAAGCAATGGTTTGAAGTTTTTATGATTTTAGCCGGAAGCAACTCCAGTGATTTTTCAGGTTGAGACAGAAGTCCTTGTAGTCCTAGTATTGAGCTGTTGAGCATGGTGCTAACAACTGCAAGGTCATGGGTTCTGTTCCTGAGGGGTGTATCTTTGATATTATTACCATTATTATTATATAATTGTCTTTAATGTAGGATAAAAATCTGTGCTTAATGAATAAATGTTAAATGACACTTTTATCCCAAGCATTCCCTGGGATTTAAACCTATGCTCTGCTGGTGTACTGGAACTTTGAGTTTAACAGCTGCATTTTTTTCTAGCTGAACATGAATTTTTCTTTTTGTTTAATTCTTTTGTGCAGGAATCCTCAGTTTGCCGGACAGTTTGAGCTTGCACAGGAACCAGCAGCGCTCAAATAAAGCTGGAGACGCCTACAGTCAGTCCGAGCAGCGTACTATTGAGCAGTCCCTGCTGGCCACACGCGTGGGGAGCATCGCTGAGCTCAGTGAGTAACCGAACGTTTATTTTTCAACTTCAATTAAAGCTCTTCTGGCACTTTATACTTGATCTACCAATCATTCCTTGTTCAGATAAGCGGAAGCCACCATTATTCTTTGGTTAAATACTTGTTTGTGTTTGCATGTGTGTGCGCACACATCTCTTATAAGTGTTTTACCCGGTATTAGTTCTGTTGGGTGATCTTCAGCTCTGTTTGATCTGCATGTACAGCACATTTTCACAGTACTCAGGATCAGCTGCATGATGGTGCGGAGTGTTTAAAGATATAAATTTCAATGCAAATTCATTTCGTTTGAAGTAAGTTTTAGCCCCGGGTTGGAGCATTTCACACCAAAGTGGTATGTGTTTACTAGTAGGAATCCATCTGCTCAGGATTCAGGTCTCCATCTCTCACCTCAAACAGGCCCTTAGCTCTCAACATCCCATACAGAACAATCCACTCTCATACAAGTGCCATACGCTGCATTTGATTTCCCCATGAATTTAATGCACTGCTTTAGATATATCAGTTTTTAAAAAGGTCATTGTTATCAGTAACTCGGCTGTTTAACTGAGGACTTAGTTAGACAGCATGCAGTTTGTCCTGTGTGCATCTCCATCTGGTTTAATAATACGTATAAAAATTAATACATATTGTATCGTATTATTAACAATGAATAATAATAAAATAAAAGAATTCATTTCTAATTAGGAAATTAGGCAATTTAATTTTTAATTTTGTTTGCGTGTGAGTATTCTTTGTTATTCTATTTTGTACTTTGTACACACTTACAGATCTATAATATATAATGCATATTTCAGCCACTGACGCCCTGGAGCTCACATCTCCGGAAACATCAAAGCAACTTTTCAAAAAGACGTTATCTTTATTAACAAACCACATATTTGAAGTCTAAACAATTACATTTTCACTTAAAAAACTCTTAAAACTACATTCCGTGACACAAAAACAGTATTATTTATAAAATCATAGTGGATTTGGGGGTCCACCATGATACTAGCTGTGAGAAATACTGCAACAGTTCTGTTATTCGAGGACCAGAAAGAACTGTTGTATAAAATGCTATAATATTATATATTATTATATATGTTATATATTATAATTGTTTGTGTATGTATATATATTCTCTATTTTGTAGCTTTCAATCTCTCTCTCTCTCTTTATATATGCATTTATTTTTAGTTGTATGTATTTATCATATTTATATATTATGTATATTTTTGAAAATTATATGGGATATTTTTATACAGTATATCTATATTTATTTTATGTATACACAGTATATATTGCATTCTTGCATTTATTTTCATACTAAATTATGATTTGTCTTCTTTCTTGCATATTTTTTAAATACTGAATTGTAAAAGATCTTGTGTTACTTGTACATAATTATCCAGTTATAGTTGCCTTTACTGCACAGTGACGTGTGATGTGCAGCCATCTGAAAACAAGATGCATGCTGAATGTCATGACAACAACAGCATTTAATTTAAGCAGAACCAAAACTTTAACACTATTGGCTTGCAGCCTTGCAAGCACTGGTATTTCCTTCTGGAAATGCAAATCTAATTAGATGTAAAGCTCTTTTACTTAGGAGATTGGTCATGTAATTCAATATATTTTACAGCAGAAAGCTTGTTCTATTCTTGAGAACATTGATTTTAAACACAATACTATATGTGCTGCAGGACAGACCTTGAAAGTGAAATCTTTGTAGTCACAACGGATGCCTTATGTGAACTCGGCAACAACAAACACAAAAATACAACAAATAAGCATGGCACTGTTTAATATCTGAAAAGTCAATGGAAACTTCTCATAGCAAAGCCTGGAG